>NC_083714.1:2476091-2785603 GCF_033118175.1 Dama dama | reverse complement strand
TTCATGCGCCTCCCATTTTTCAGACCGTTTCATGCTCCTCATATTTTTTCACCTTTTGAATCTCTTCATATGTTTCACACATTTTCAGACCCTTCATGTTTTTCAACACCGCTTTATGCTGCACCTATTTTTCAGAACAGTTTCATGCTCCTTATATTTTTGACACTTTTTGAACCTCTTCATATTTTTCACACCTTGTCAGGCTCTTCATGTTTTTGAACACCGCTTCATGCTCCACATATTTTTAAGACCGTTTCATGCTCCTCATATTTTTCACACATTTTCAGGCTCTTCATGTTTTTGAACACCATTTCATGCTTCTCATATTTATGACACCTTTTGAAGCTCTTCATGTATTTCACTCCTCTTCAGGCTCTTCCTGGTTTTCAACACCATTACATGCTCCTCCTATTTTTCAGACCATTTCATGCTCCTCATATTTTTGACACCTTTTGAAGCTCTTCATATTTTTCAAACCTTTTCAGGCTCCCCATGTTTTTCAGCACCATTTGATGCTCCTCCTATTTTCAGACTGTTTCATGCTCCTAATATTTTTCACACCTTTTCAGGCTATTCATTTTTTTCAACTCCACTTCATGCTCCTCCTATTTTTCAGACCGTTTCATGTTCCTCCTATTTGTGACACTTTTGAATCTCTTCATATATTTCACACCTTTCCAGGCTCTTCATGTTTTTCAACACCGCTTCATGCTCCTCCTATTTTTGAGACCGTATCATGCTCCTCATATTTTTGACACATTTTGAAGCTCTTCATGTTTTTCAACTCCGCTTCATGCTCCTTCTATTTTTGACACCTTTTGAAGCTCTTCATATTTTTCACTCCTTTTTAGGCTCTTCGTCTTATTCAACACCGTTTCATGCTCCTCCTATTTTTCAGAACGCTTCATGCTCCTCATATTTTTGACACCTTTTGAAGCTCTTCATATTTTTCACACCATTTCAGGCTCTTCATGTTTCTGAACACCGTTTCATGTTCCTCATATTTTTACATGTTTTGAAACTCTTCATATTTTTCACACCTTTTCAGGCTCTTCATATTTTTCAACACCGCTTCATGCTCCTCCTATTTTTCAGACCGTTTCATGCTTCTTATATTTTTGACTTCTTTTGAAGCTCTTCCTATATTTCACTCCTTTTTAGGCTCTTCATGTTTTTCAACACCGCTTCATGCTCTTCCTATTTTTAAGACAGTTTCATGCGCATCATAATTTTGAAACCTTTTGAAGCTCTTCATATTTTTCACACATTTTCAGTCTCTTCATGTTTTTCCACACCGTTTCAGGCTGCTCCTATTTTTCAGACCGTTTCATGCTCCTTATATATTTGACACCTTTTGAAGCTCCTCATATTTTTCACTCCTTTTTAGGCTCTTCATGTTTTTCAACACCGTTTCATGCTCCTAATATTTTTCAGACCGTTTCATGCTCCTCATATTTTTGACACCTTTTGAAGCTCTTCATATTTTTCACACCTTTTCAGGCTCTTAATGATTTTGAACACCGTTTCATTTTCCTCCTATTTTTCAGACCGTTTCATGCTCCTCATATTTTTGACACCTTTTGAAGCTCTTCATATTTTTCACACCTTTTCAGTATCTTCAAGTTTTTGAATACCGCTTCATGCTCCTCATATTATTCACACCTTCTGAAGCTCTTCATATTTTTCACAACTTTTCAGGCTCTTCATGTTTTTCAACACCACTTCATGCTCCTCCTATTTTTCAGACCGTTTCATGCTCCTCATATTTTTCACAGCTTTTCAGCCTCTTAATGATTTTGAACACCGTTTCATTTTCCTCCTATTTTTCAGACCGTTTCATGCTCCTCATATTTTTCAAAGCTTTTCAGGCTCTTCATGTTTTTGAACACCGTTTCATGCTCCTCCTATTTTTCATACCGTTTCATGCTCCTCATATTTTTGCCACTTTTTGAAGCTCTTCATATTTTTCACACCTTTTCATGCTCTTCATGTTTTTCAACACCGTTTCATGCTCCTCCTATTTTCAGACTGTTTCCTGCTCCTCATATTTTTGACACCTTTTCAGGCTCTTAATGACTTTGAACACCGTTTCATACTCCTCTTATTTTTCAGACAGTTTCATGCTCCTCATATATTTGACACCTTTTGAAGCTCTTCATATTTTTAACACCTTTTCGGGCACTTCATGTTTTTGAACACTACTTCATGCGCCTCCTATTTTTCAGACCGTTTCTTGCTCCTCATATTTTTTCACCTTTTGAAGCTCTTCATATGTTTCACACATTTTCAGACCCTTCATGTTTTTCAACACCGCTTTATGCTGCACCTATTTTTCAGAACAGTTTCAAGCTCCTCATATTTTTGACACTTTTTGAACCTCTTCATATTTTTCACACCTTGTCAGGCTCTTCATGTTTTTGAACACCGCTTCATGCTCCACATATTTTTAAGACCGTTTCATGCTCCTCATATTTTTCACACATTTTCAGGCTCTTCATGTTTTTGAACACCATTTCATGCTTCTCATATTTATGACACCTTTTGAAGCTCTTCATGTATTTCACTCCTCTTCAGGCTCTTCGTGGTTTTCAACACCATTACATGCTCCTCCTATTTTTCAGACCATTTCATGCTCCTCATATTTTTGACACCTTTTGAAGCTCTTCATATTTTTCAAACCTTTTCAGGCTCTCCATGTTTTTCAGCACCATTTGATGCTCCTCCTATTTTCAGACTGTTTCATGCTCCTAATATTTTTCACACCTTTTCAGGCTATTCATTTTTTTCAACTCCACTTCATGCTCCTCCTATTTTTCAGACCGTTTCATGTTCCTCCTATTTGTGACACTTTTGAATCTCTTCATATATTTCACACCTTTCCAGGCTCTTCATGTTTTTCAATACCACTTCATGCTCGTCTTTTTTTTTCAGACCTTTTCATGCTCCTCAAATTTTTCACACCTTTGGAAGCTCTTCATATATTTCACACCTTTTCAGGCTCTTCATGTATTTCAACACCACTCATGCTCCTCCTATTTTTCAGACCGTTTCATGCTCCTCATGTTTTGGACAGCTTTTGAAGCTCTTTATATTTTTCAAAACTTTTCACGCTCTTCATGTTTTTCAACAACGTTTCATGCTCCTCCTATTTTTCAGACCGTTTCATGCTCCTCATATTTTTGACACCTTTTGAAGCTCTTCATATACTTTACACATTTTCAGGCTCTTCATGTTTTTCAACACAACCTTATGCTCCTTTTTTTTTTTTTTCAGACCGTTTCATGCCCGTCATATTTTTGACACCTTTTTAAGCTCTTCATTTATTTCACACATTTTCAGGCTCTTCATGTTTTTCAATATCACTTCATGCTACTCTTTTTTTTTCAGACCTTTTCATGCTCCTCATATTTTTCACACCTTTTGAAGCTCTTCATATTTTTCACACCTTTTCAGGCTCTTCATGGTTTTGAACACCGCTTCCTGCTCCTCCTATTTTTCAGACTGTTTCATGCTCCTCATATTTTGACACCTTCTGAAGCTCTTCATATTTTTCACACCTTTTCAGGCTCTTCACGTTTTTCAACACCGCTTCCTGCTCCTCCTATTTTTCAGACCGTTTCATGCTCCTCATATTTTTCACACTTTTTGAAGCTCTTCATATTTTTCACACATTTTCAGGCTCTTCATGCTTTTCAACACCACTTCATGCTCCTCCTATTTTTCAGACCGTTTCATGTTCTTCATATTTTTGACACCTTTTGAAGCTCCTCATATTTTTCACACCTTTTCAGGATCTTCATTTTTTTCAACACCGCTTCATGCTCCTCCTATTTTTCAGACCGTTTCATGCTCCTCATATTTTTGACACCTTTTGAAGCTCTTCATGTTTTTCACACCTTTTCAGGCTCCTCATGTTTTTGAACACCGCTTCATGCTCCTCCTATATTTCAGACTGTTTCATGCTCCTAATATTTTCACACCTTTTGAAGTTCTTCATATGGTCACACCTTTTGAAGCTCTTGATATTTTTCTCACCTGTTCAGTCTCTTCTTGGTTCTGAACATCGCTTCATTCTCCTCCTATTTCTCAGAACGTTTCATGCTCCTCATATTTTTGACACCCTTTGAAGCTCTTCATATTTTTCACACCTTTTCAGGCTCTTCATGTTTTTGAACACCGCTTCATGCTCCTCCTATTTTTCAGACCGTTTCGTGCTCCTCATATATTTGACACATTTGAAGCTCTTCATATTTTTCACACATTTTTAAGGCTCTTCATGTTTTTCAACACCGCTTCATGCTCCTCCTATTTTTCAGACCGTTTCATGCTCCTCATATTTTTGACACCTTTTGAGGCTCTTCATATTTTTGACACCTTTTGAAGCTCTTCATATTTTTCACACCTTTTGAGGCTCTCCATATTTTTCAACACTGTTTAATGCTCCTCGTATTTTTCAGACCGTTTCATGCTCCTCATATTTTTCCACCTTTTGAAGCTCTTCATATTTTTCACGCGTTTTGAAGCTCTTCATATTTTTCACACCTTTTCAGTCTCTGCATATTTTTCAACACTGTTTAATGCTCCTCCTATTTTTCAGACCGTTTCATGCTTCTCATATTTTTCACACCTTTTGAAGCTCTTCATATTTTTCACACCATTTCCGGCTTCATGTTTTTGAACACCAATTCATGCTCCTCCTGTTTTTCAGACCGTTTCATGCTCCTCATATTTTTGACACCTTTTGAAGCTCTTCATATTTTTCACACCTTTTCAGGCTCTTCATGTTTTTGAGCACCGTTTCATGTTCCTCCAATATTTCAGACCGTTTCATGCTCCTCATATATTTGGCACTTTTTGAACCTCTTCATATTTTCCAATCCTTTTCAGGATCTTCAAGTTTTTCAACACTGTTTCATGCTCCTCCTGTTTTTCAGAACGTTTCGTGATCCTCTTATTTTTCAGACCGTTTCATGCTCCTCATATTTTTACACCTTTTGAAGCTCTTCATATATTTCTTACCTTTTCAGGCTCTTCATGTTTTTGAACACCACTTCATGCTCGTCCTATTTTTCAGCCCGTTTCATGCTCATCACTTTTTTGACACCTTTTGAAGGTCTTCATATTTTTCACACATTTTCAGGCTCTTCATGTTTTTCCACAGCGCTTCATGCTCCTCCTATTTTTCAGATCTTTTCATGGTCCTCATATTTTGACACCTATTGAAGCTCTTCATATTTTTCACACGTTTTCAGGCTCTTCATGTTTTTGAACACCGGTTCATGCTCCTCCTATTTTTCAGACCGTTTCATGCTCCTCATATTTTTCACACTTTTGAAGTTCTTCATATTTTTCACACCTTTTCAGGCTCTTCATGTTTTTCAACATGGCTTCATGGTCCTCCTATTTTTCAGACCGTTTCATGCTCCTCATGTATTTCACACATTTTGAAGCTCTTCATATTTTTCACACCTTTTCAGGCTCCTCATGTTTTTCAATATCACTTCATGCTCCTCTTTTTTTTTCAGACCTTTTCATGCTCCTCATATTTTTCACACCTTTTGAAGCTCTTCATATTTTTCACCCCTTTTCAGGCTCTTCATGGTTTTGAACACCGCTTCCTGCTCCTCCTATTTTTCAGACTGTTTCTTGCTCCTCATATTTTGACACCTTCTGAAGCTCTTCATATTTTTCACACCTTTTCAGGCTCTTCATGTTTTTCAACACCGCTTCATGCTCCTCCTATTTTTCAGACCGTATCATGCTCCTAATATTTTCACACCTTTTGAAGCTCTTCATATTTTCACACCTTTTGAAGCTCTTCATATTTTTCACACCTTTTCAGGCTCTTCATGTTTTTCAACACAGCTTCACGCTCATTCAATTTTTCAGATCGTTTCATGCTCCTTATGTATTTCACATCTTTTGAAGCTCTTCATATTGTTCACACCTTTTCAGGTTCTTCATGTTTTTCCACACCACTTCATGCTTCTCCTATTTTTCAGACCCTTTCATTCTCCTCTTATTTTTCACACCTTTTGAAGCTCCTCATATTTTTCACACCTTTTAAAGCTGTTCATATTTTTCAGACCTGTTCAGGCTCCTCATGTTTTTCAACACCGTTTCAGGCTCCTGCTCTATTTCAGACCGTTTCATGCTCCTCATATTTTTGACACCTTTTGAAGCTCTTCATATATTTTACACATTTTCAGGCTCTTCATGTTTTTCAAAACCACTTCATCCTCCTCCAATTTTTCAGACCGTTTCATGCTCATCTCATTTTTGACACCTTTTGAAGCTCTTCATATTTTTCACATGTTTTGAAGCTCTTCATGTTTTTGAAACGTTTTCAGTCTCTTTATGTTTTTCAACACCGCTTCTTGTTCCTCCTATTTTTCAGACCGTTTCATGCTCTTCATATTTTTGACACCTTTTGAAACTCTTCATATTTTTCACACCTTTTCAGGCTTCATGTTTTTGAACACCGCATCATGCTCCTTCTATTTTTCAGACCGTTTCATGCTCCTCATATTTTTGACACCTTTTGAAGCTCTTCATATTTCACACTTTTTCAGGCTCTTCATGTTTTTGAACACCGATTCATGCTGCTCATATTTTTGACACCTTTTGAAACTCTTCATATTTTTCAC
This sequence comes from Dama dama, assembly GCF_033118175.1. Lineage (NCBI taxonomy): Eukaryota > Metazoa > Chordata > Mammalia > Artiodactyla > Cervidae > Dama > Dama dama. The sequence continues at coordinate 2,778,956 of NC_083714.1, read as the reverse complement.
CCCTTTTCAGGCTCTTCATGTTTTTGAACACCGTTTCATGCTCCTCCTATTTTTCAGAACGTTTCTTGCTCCTCCTATTTTTGACACCTTTTGAAGCTCTTCATATTTTTCACACCTTTTCAGGTTCTTCGTGTTTTTCAACACCGCTTCATGATCCTCCTATTTGTCAGACCGTTTCATGCTCCTCCTGTATTTCACACCTTTTGAAGCTCTTCATATTTTTCACACCTTTTCAGGCTCTTCATGTTTTTGAACACCGCTTCATGCTCCTCCTATTTGTCAGACCGTTTCATGCTCCTCATGTATTTCACACCTTTTGAAGCTCTTCATATTTTTCACACCTTTTCAGTCTCTCATATTTTTTAACACAGCTTCATGCTCCTCCTACTTTTCAGACCTTTTCTTGTTCCTCATATTTTTGACACCTTTTGAAGCTCTTCATATTTTTCACATCTTTATAGGCTCTTCATGATTTTCAACACGACTTCATGCTCCTCTATTTTTCAGACCTTTTCATGTTCCTCATATTTTTGACACCTTTTGAAGCTCTTCATATTTTTCACATCTTTATAGGCTCTTCATGATTTTCAACACCACTTCATGCTTCTCTATTTTTCAGACGGTATCAGGCTCTTCTTATTTTTGACACCTTTTGAAGCTCCTCATATATTTCACACCTTTTGAAGCTCTTCATATTTTTCACACCTTTTCAGCCTCTTCATATTTTTCAACACCACTTCATGCTCCTCCTATTTTTCAGACCGTTTCAGGCTCCTCATATTTTGACACCTTTTGAAGCTACTCATATTTTTCACACATTTTGAAGCTCTTCATATATTTCACACCTTTTCAGGCACTTCAAGTTTTTCAACACCACTTCATGCTCCTCCTATCGTTCAGACCGTTTCATGCTTCTCATATTTTTCACACATTTTGAAGTTCTTCATATTTTTCACACCTTTTCAGGCTCTTCATGTTTTTGAACAGCACTTCATGCTCGTCCTATTTTTCAGCCCGTTTCATGCTCATGACTTTTTTGACACCTTTTGAAGCTCTTCATATTTTTCACGCGTTTTGAAGCTCTTCATATTTTTCACACCTTTTCAGGCTCTGCATATTTTTCAACACTGTTTAATGCTCCTCCTATTTTTCAGACCGTTTCATGCTTCTCATATTTTTCACACCTTTTGAAGCTCTTCATATTTTTCACACCATTTCCGGCTTCATGTTTTTGAACACCAATTCATGCTCCTCCTGTTTTTCAGACCGTTTCATGCTCCTCATATTTTTGACACCTTTTGAAGCTCTTCATATTTTTCACACCTTTTCAGGCTCTTCATGTTTTTGAGCACCGTTTCATGTTCCTCCAATATTTCAGACCGTTTCATGCTCCTCATATATTTGGCACTTTTTGAACCTCTTCATATTTTCCAATCCTTTTCAGGCTCTTCAAGTTTTTCAACACTGTTTCATGCTCCTCCTGTTTTTCAGAACGTTTCGTGATCCTCTTATTTTTCAGACCGTTTCATGCTCCTCATATTTTTACACCTTTTGAAGCTCCTCATATTTTTCACACCTTTTAAAGCTGTTCATATTTTTCAGACCTTTTCAGGCTCTTCATGTTTTTCAACACCGCTTCTTGTTCCTCCTATTTTTCAGACCGTTTCATGCTCTTCATATTTTTGACACCTTTTGAAACTCTTCATATTTTTCACACCTTTTCAGGCTTCATGTTTTTGAACACCGCATCATGCTCCTTCTATTTTTCAGACCGTTTCATGCTCCTCATATTTTTGACACCTTTTGAAGCTCTTCATATTTCACACTTTTTCAGGCTCTTCATGTTTTTGAACACCGATTCATGCTGCTCATATTTTTGACACCTTTTGAAACTCTTCATATTTTTCACCCCTTTTCAGGCTCTTCATGTTTTTGAACACCACTTCATGCTCGTCCTATTTTTCAGCCCGTTTCATGCTCATCACTTTTTTGACACCTTTTGAAGCTCTTCATATTTTTCACACATTTTCAGGCTCTTCATGTTTTTCCACAGCGCTTCATGCTCCTCCTATTTTTCAGATCGTTTCATGCTCCTCATATTTTGACACCTATTGAAGCTCTTCATATTTTTCACACGTTTTCAGGCTCTTCATGTTTTTGAACACCGGTTCATGCTCCTCCTAATTTTCAGACCGTTTCATGCTCCTCATATTTTTCACACTTTTGAAGTTCTTCATATTTTTCACACCTTTTCAGGCTCTTCATGTTTTTCAACATGGCTTCATGGTCCTCCTATTTTTCAGACCGTTTCATGCTCCTCATGTATTTCACACATTTTGAAGCTCTTCATATTCTTAACACCTTTTCAGGCTCCTCATGTTTTTCAATATCACTTCATGCTCCTCTTTTTTTTTCAGACCTTTTCATGCTCCTCATATTTTTCACACCTTTTGAAGCTCTTCATATTTTTCACACCTTCTCAGGCTCTTCATGGTTTTGAACACCGCTTCCTGCTCCTCCTATTTTTCAGACTGTTTCATGCTCCTCATATTTTGACACCTTCTGAAGCTCTTCATATTTTTCACACCTTTTCAGGCTCTTCATGTTTTTCAACACCGCTTCATGCTCCTCCTATTTTTCAGACCTTATCATGCTCCTAATATTTTCACACCTTTTGAAGCTCTTCATATTTTCACACCTTTTGAAGCTCTTCATATTTTTCACACCTTTTCAGGCTCTTCATGTTTTTCAACACAGCTTCACGCTCCTTCAATTTTTCAGATCGTTTCATGCTCCTTATGTATTTCACATCTTTTGAAGCTCTTCATATGTTCACACCTTTTCAGGTTCTTCATGTTTTTCCACACCACTTCATGCTTCTCCTATTTTTCAGACCCTTTCATTCTCCTCTTATTTTTCACACCTTTTGAAGCTCCTCATATTTTTCACACCTTTTAAAGCTGTTCATATTTTTCAGACCTTTTCAGGCTCCTCATGTTGTTGAACACCGTTTCAGGCTCCTGCTCTATTTCAGACCGTTTCATGCTCCTCATATTTTTGACACCTTTTGAAGCTCTTCATATATTTTACACATTTTCAGGCTCTTCATGTTTTTCAAAACCACTTCAACCTCCTCCAATTTTTCAGACAGTTTCATGCTCATCTCATTTTTGACACCTTTTGAAGCTCTTCATATATTTCACATGTTTTGAAGCTCTTCATGTTTTTGAAACGTTTTCAGGCTCTTCATGTTTTTCAACACCGCTTCTTGTTCCTCCTATTTTTCAGACCGTTTCATGCTCTTCATATTTTTGACACCTTTTGAAACTCTTCATATTTTTCACACCTTTTCAGGCTTCATGTTTTTGAACACCGCATCATGCTTCTTCTATTTTTCAGACCGTTTCATGCTCCTCATATTTTTGACACCTTTTGAATCTCTTCATATTTCACACTTTTTCAGGCTCTTCATGTTTTTGAACACCGATTCATGCTGCTCATATTTTTGACACCTTTTGAAACTCTTCATATTTTTCACCCCTTTTCAGGCTCTTCATGTTTTTGAACACCGTTTCATGCTCCTCCTATTTTTCAGAACGTTTCTTGCTCCTCCTATTTTTGACACCTTTTGAAGCTCTTCATATTTTTCTCCCCTTTTCAGGCTCTTCATATTTTTGAACACCGTTTCATGCTCCTCCTATTTGTCAGACAGTTTCATGCTCCTCATGTATTTCACACCTTTTGAAGCTCTTCACATTTTTCACACCTTTTCAGGCTCTCATATTTTTTAACACAGCTTCATGCTCCTCCTACTTTTCAGACCTTTTCATGTTCCTCATATTTTTGACACTGTTTGAAGCTCTTCATATTTTTCACATCTTTATAGGCTCTTCATGATTTTCAACACCACTTCATGCTTCTCTATTTTTCAGACGGTATCAGGCTCTTCTTATTTTTGACACCTTTTGAAGCTCCTCATATATTTCACACCTTTTGAAGCTCTTCATATTTGTCACACCTTCTCAGGCTCTTCATGGTTTTGAACACCGCTTCTTGCTCCTCCTATTTTTCAGACTGTTTCATGCTCCTCATATTTTGACACCTTCTGAAGCTCTTCATATTTTTCACACATTTTCATGCTCTTCATGTTTTTCAACACCGCTTCATGCTCCTCCTATTTTTCAGACCTTATCATGCTCCTAATATTTTCACACCTTTTGAAGCTCTTCATATTTTTCGCACTTTTTCAGGCTCTTCATGTTTTTGAACACCGTTTCATGCTCCTCCTATTTTTCAGACCGTTTCATTCTCCTCATATTTTTGACACTTTTGAAGCTCTTCATATTTTTCACACCTTTTCAGGCTTTTCATGTTTTTGAACACCGTTTCATGCTCCTCCTATTTTTCAGACCGTTTCATTCTCCTCATATTTTTGACACTTTTGAAGCTCTTCATATTTTTCACACCTTTTCAGGCTTTTCATGTTTTTGAACACCGCTTGATGCTCCTCCTATTTTTCACACCTTTTGAAGCTCTTCATATTTTTCACACCTTTTCAGGCTGTTCATGTTTTTGAACACCGCTTCATGCTCCTCCTATTTTTCAGACCGATTTATGCTCCTCATATTTTTGACAACTTTTCAAGCTCTTCATATTTTTCAAACCTTTTGAAGCTCTTCATATTTTTCACACCTTTTCAGGCTCTTCATGTTTTTCGACACCACTTCATGCTTCTCCTATTTTTCAGACCGTTTCATGCTCCTCATATTTTTGACAAATTTTGAAACTCTTCATATTTTTCACACATTTTCAGGCTTTTCATGTTTTTCAACACCGCTTCATGCTCCTCCTATTTGTCAGACCGTTTCCTGCTCCTAATATTTTTGACACCTTTTGAAGCTCTTCATATTTTGCACATCATTTCAGGCTCTTCATGGTTTTCAACACCGCTTCATGATTCTCCTATTTTTCAGACCGTTTCATGCTCCTCATATTTTTGACACCTTTTGAAGCTCTTCATATATTTCACACCTTTTCAGGCTCTTCATGTTTTTCAACACCACTTCGTGCTCCTCCTGTTTTTCAGACCGATTCATGCTCTTCATATTTTTCACACCTTTTGAAGCTCTTCGTATTTTTCACACCTTTTCAGGCTCTTCATGTTTTTGAACGACGTTTCATGCTCCTCCTATTTTTCAGACCGTTTCATGCTCCTCATATTTTTTACACTTTTTAAGATCTTCCTATTTTTCACACCTTTTAGGCTCTTCATATTTTTCAACACCGCTTCATGCTCCTCCAATTTTTCAGACCGTTTCATGCTAATCAACTATTTCACACCTTTTGAAGCTCTTCATATTCTTCACACCTTTTCAGGCTCTTCATGTTTTTGAACACCGTTTAATGCTCCTCATATTTTTCACACCGTTTCATGTGTATCTCATTTTTGACACCTTTTGAAGCTCTTCATATTTTTCACACCTTTTCAGGCTCTTCATGTTTTTCAACACCGCTTCATGCTCATCCTATTTTTCAGACCGTTTCATGCTCCTCATGTATTTCACACCTTTTGAAGCTCTTCATATTCTTCACACCTTTTCAGACTCTTCATGATTTTGAACACCGCTTCATGCTCCTCCTATTTTCAGACCGTTTCATGCTCCTCATATTTTTGATACCTTTTGAAGCTTTTCATATTTTTCACACCTTTTCAGGCTCTTCATATTTTTGAAAACCGCTCCATCCTCCTCCTATTTTTCAGACCAATTCATGCTCCTCATATTTTTGACACCTTTTGAACCTCTGCAAATTTTCCCACCTTTTCAGGCTCTTCATTTTTTGAACACCGTTTAATGATCCTCCTATTTTTCAGACCGTTCATGCTCCTCATATTTTTAACACGTTTTGAAGCTCTTCATATTTTTCACACCTTTTCATGCTCTTCATGTTTTTCAACAATGCTTCATGCTCCCCCTATTTTTCAGACCATTTCATGCGCCTCCTATTTTTGAAACTTTTTAAGCTCTTCATATTTTTCACACGTTTTCAGGCTCTTCATGTTTTTGGGCACCGCTTCATGCTCCTCCTGTTTTTCAGACCGTTTCATGCTCCTCATATTTTTGACATGTTTTGAAGCTCTTCATATATTTCACAACTTTTCAGGCTCTTCATGTTTTTGAACACCGTTTCATGTTTCTCCTATTTTTTAGACCGTTTCATTCTCCTCATATTTTTGACACCTTTTGAACCTCTTCATATGTTTCACACCTTTTGAAGCTTTTCATATTTTTCACCCCTTTTCAGGCTCTTCATGTTTGTCAACACCGCTTCATGCTCCTCCTATTTTTCAGACCGTTTCATGCTCCTCATATTTTTGACACCTTTTGAAGCTCTTCATATTTTTCACACGTTTTCCGGCTCTTCATGTTTTTGGGCACCGCTTCATGCTCCTCCTATTTTTCAGACCGTGTGATGCTACTCATATATTTGAAACCTTTTGAAGCTCTTCATATTTTTCACACCTTTTCAGGCTCTTCATGTTTTTCAACACCCCTTCATGCTCCTCCTATTTTTCAGACCGTTTCATGCTCCTCCTATTTTCAGGCCGTTTCATGCTCCTCATATTTTTGACACCTTTTGAAGCTCTTCATATTTTTCACACCTTTTCAGGCTCTACATGTTTTTCAACACCGCTATATGCTCCTACTAATTTTCAGACTGTTTCATGCTCCTCGTATTTTTCACACCTTTTGAAGCTCTTCATATTTTTCACAACTTTGAAGGTCTTCATATTTTTCACACTTTTTGAAGCTCTTCATATTTTTCACACCTTTTGAAGCTCTTCATATTTTTCACACCTTTTCATGCTCTTCATGTTTTACAACAATGCATCATGCTCCTCCTATTTTTCAGACTGTTTCATGCTCCTCATATTTTTGACATCTTTTGATGCTCTTCATATTTTTCACACCTTTTCAAGCTTTTCATGTTTTTCAACAACGCTTCATGCTCCTCCTATTTTTCAGACCATTTAATGCACCTCATGTATTTCACGTCTTTTGAAGCTCTTCATATTTTTCACACATTTTCAGGCTCTTCATGTGTTTGAACACCGCTTCATGCTCCTCCTCTTTTTCAGACAGTTTCATGCTCCTCATATTTTTCACACGTTTTGAAGCTCTTCAGATTTTTCACACCTTTTCAGGCTCTTCATGTTTTTCAACACCACTTCTTGCTTCTCCTATTTTTCAGACCGTTTCCTGCTCATCTCGTTTTTGACAACTTTTGAAGCTCTTCATATTTTTCACACCTTTTGAAGCTCTTCATATTTTTCACACGTTTTCAGGCTCTTCATGTTTTTCACCACCGCTTCATGCTCATCCTATTTTCCAGACCGCTTTATGCTCCTGATATTTTTGACACGTTTTGAAGCTATTCATATTTTTCACACTTTTTGAAGCTCTTCATATTTTACACAATTTCAGGCTCTTCATGTTTTTCAAAACCGCCTCATGCTCCTCCTATTTTTCAGACCGATTCATGCTCCTCATATTTTTCACACCTTTTGAAGCTCTTCATATTTTACACAATTTCAGGCTCTTCATGTTTCTGAACACGCTTCATGCTCCTCCTATTTTTCAGACCGTTTCATGCTCCTCATGTATTTCACAACTCTTGAAACTCTTCATATTTTTCACACCTTTTCAGGCTCTTCATGTTTTTCAACAACGCTTCATGCTCATCCTTTTTTTCACACCGTTTAATGCTCCTCATGTATTTCACACCTCTTGAAGCTCGTCATATTTTTCACACCTTTTCAGGATGTTCATGTTTTTCAACACAACTTCATACTCCTCCTATTTTTCAGACCATTTCATGCTCCTCATATTTTTGACACCTTTTGAAGTTCTTCATATTTTTCACACCTTTTCAGGCTCTTCATGTTTTTGAAGACCGCTTCATGTGCCTCCTATTTTTCAGACCGTTTCATGCTCTGCATATTTTTGACACCTTTTGAAGCTCTTTATATTTTTCACACGTTTTCAGGCTGTTCATGTTTTTGAACACCTCTACATGCTCCTCCTATATTTCACACCTTTTGAAGCTCTTCATATTTTTCACACCTTTTCAGGCTCTACATGTTTTTCAACACCGCTATATGCTCCTACTAATTTTCAGACTGTTTCATGCTCCTCGTATTTTTCACACCTTTTGAAGCTCTTCATATTTTTCACAACTTTTGAAGGTCTTCATATTTTTCACACTTTTTGAAGCTCTTCATATTTTTCACACCTTTTCAGGCTCTTCATGTTTTTGAACACCGCTTCATGCTCCTCCTATTTTTCAGACCGTTTTATGCTCCTCATATTTTTCACACCTTTTGAAACTCTTCATATTTTTCACATCTTTTCAGGCTCTTCATGTTTTTGAACAAGGTTTCATGCTCCTTCTAATTTTCTGATCATTTCATGCTCCTCATATTTTTGACATCTTTTGAAGGTTTTCATATTTTTCACACCTTTTCTGGCTGTTCATTTTTTTTAACAACTCTTCATGCTCCTCCTATTTTTCTGACCGTTTCATGCTCCTCATGTATTTCACACCTTTTGAAGCTCTTCATATTTTTCACACCTTTTCAGGCTCTTCATGTTTTTCAACTTCGCTTCATGTTTCTCCTATTTTTCAAACCATTTCATGCTCCTCATATTTTTGACACCTTTTGAAGTTCTTCATATTTTTCACACCTTTTCAGGCTCTTCATGTTTTTGAAGACCGCTTCATGTGCCTCCTATTTTTCAGACCGTTTCATGCTCTGCATATTTTTGACACCTTTTGAAGCTCTTTATATTTTTCACACGTTTTCAGGCTGTTCATGTTTTTGAACACCTCTACATGCTCCTCCTATATTTCACACCTTTTGAAGCTCTTCATATTTTTCAAACCTTTTCAGGCTCTTCATGTTTTTGAACACCGCTTCATGCTCCTCCTATTTTTCAGACCGTTTAATGCTCCTCATGTATTTCTCACCTTTTGAAGCTCTTCATATTTTCACACCTTTTCAGGCTCTTCATGTTATTCAACAACACTTTATGTTCCTCTTATATTTCAGACCGCTTCATCCTGATCTCATTTTTGACACTTTTTGAAGCTGTTCATATTTTTCACACCTTTTGAAGCTCTTCATAATTGTCACAAGTTTTCATGCTCTTTATGTTTTTCAACACCACTTCATGCTCCTCCTATTTTTCACACCTTTTTTAAGCTCTTCATATTTTTCACACCTTTTCAGGCTCTTCATGTTTTTGAACACCGCTTCTTGATCCTCCTATTTTTCAGACCGTTTCTTGCTCCTCATGTATTTCACACCTTTTGAAGCTCTTCATGTTTTTCACACCATTTAAAATCTTCATGATTTTCAACACCGCTTCATACTGCTCCTATTTTTCAGACCGTTTCATGCTCCGTATATTTTTGACACCTTTTGAAACTCTTCATATTTTTCACACCTTTTCAGGCTATTCATGTTTCTGAACACCGTTTCATCCTCCTCATATTTTTGACATGTTTTGAACCTCTTCATATTTTTCACACCTTTTCAGGCACTTCAGGTATTCAACACCGTTTCATGCTCCTCCTATTTTTCAGACCGTTTCATGCTCCTCATATTTTTGATACCTTTTGAAGCTCTTCATATTTTTCACAACTTTTCAGACCTTTCATGTTTTCAACACAGTTTCATGCTCCGCCTATTTTTCAGCACTTTTCATGCTCCTCGTATTTTTCACCACTTTTGAAGCTCTTCATATATTTCACACTTTTTCAGGCTCTTCATGTTTTTCAACACCGCTTCATGCTCCTTCTATTTTTCAAACCGTATCATCTTCCTCATATTTTTCACACCTTTTGAAGCTCTTCGTATTTTTCACACTTTTTCAGGCTCTTCATGTTTTTGAACACCACATCATGCTCCTTCTATTTTTCAGAGAGTTTCATGCTCCTCATGTATTTCACACCTTTTGAAGCTCTTCATATTTTTCACACCTTTTCAGGCTCTTCATGTTTTTGAACACTTCTTCATGCTCCTCCTATTTTTCAGACCGTTTCATGCTCCTCATATTTTTGACAACTTTTGAAGCTCTTCATATTTTTCACAACTTTTCAAGCTCTTCCTGTTTTTGAACCCCTCTTCATGCTTCTCCTCTTTTTCAGACCGTTTAATGTTCCTCATGTATTTCACACCTTTTGAAGCTCTTCATATTTTTCACACGTTTTCAGGCTCTTCATGATTTTGAACACCGCTTCATGCTTCTCCTATTTTTCAGACCGTTTAATGCTCCTCATGTATTTCACACTTTTTGAAGCTCTTCATATATTTCACACCTTTTCAGTCTCTTCTTTGTTTTCAACACCACATCATGCTCCTTCTATTTTCAGAGAGTTTCATGCTCCTCATGTATTTCACACCTTTTGAAGCTCTTCATATTTTTCACACCTTTTCAGGCTCTTGATGTTTTTGAACACTTCTTCATGCTCCTCCTATTTTTCAGACCGTTTCATGCCCCTCATATTTTTGATACCATTTGAACCTCTTCATATTTTTGACATCTTTTCAGGTTCTTCATGTTTTTGAACACCGCTTCTTGCTCCTCCTATTTTTCAGACCGTTTCATGCTCCTCATATTTTTGACACCTTTTGAAGCTCTTCGTATTTTTCACAAGTTTTCAAGCTCTTCATGTTTTGAACACCACTTCATGCTCCTCTTATTTTTGAGATCGTATCATGCTCCTCATATTTTTCACACCTTTTGAAGCTCTTCATATTTTTCACACCTTTTCAGGCTCTTCATGTTTTACAACAATGCATCATGCTCCTCCTATTTTTCAGACTGTTTCATGCTCCTCATATTTTTGACATCTTTTGATGCTCTTCATATTTTTCACACCTTTTCAAGCTTTTCATGTTTTTCAACAACGCTTCATGCTCCTCCTATTTTTCAGACCATTTAATGCACCTCATGTATTTCACGTCTTTTGAAGCTCTTCATATTTTTCACACATTTTCAGGCTCTTCATGTTTTTGTACAACGTTTCATGCTCCTCCTATTTTTCAGACTGTTTCATGCTCCTCATATTTTTGACACCTTTTGAAGCTCTTCATATTTTTCACACCTTTTCAGGCTCTTCATGTTTTTGAACACAGGTTCATGCTCCTCCTATTTTTCAGACCGTTTCATGCTCCTCATATTTAACACGTTTTGAAGCTCTTCATTATTTCACACCTTTTCAGGCTCTTCATGTTTTTAAAAGCGCTTCATACTCCTCCTATTTTTCAGTCGTTTCATGCTTCTCATATTTTTGACACCTTTTGAAGCTCTTCATATGTTTCATACCTTTTCAGGCGCTTCACCTTTTCAAAACCGTTTCTTGCTCATCCTATTTTTCAAGCTGTTTCATGCACCTCATGTATTTGACACCTTTTGAAGCTCTTCATATTTTTCACACCTTTTCACGCTCCTAATGTTTTTCAACACCGCTTCATGATCCTCCTATTTTTCAGACAGTTTCATGCTCCTCATGTATTTCACACCTTTTGAAGCTCTTCATATTTTTCACATCTTTTCAAGCTCTTCATGTTTTTGAACACCGCTTCATGCTCCTCCTATTTTCCAGACCGTTTCATGCTCCACATATTTTTGACACCTTTAGAAGCTCTTCATGTTTTTCACACCTTTTCAGGCTCTTCATGTTTTTCAACACCGCTTCATGCTCCTCCTAATTTTCAGCCCGTTTTATGCTCCTCATATTTTTGAAACCCTTGAAGCTCTTCATATTTTTCACACCTTTTCAGGGTCTTCATGTTATCAACACCGCTTCTTGCTCCTCCTATTTTTCACATCGTTTTACGATCCTCATATTTTTGACACATTTTTAAGCTCTTCATATTTTTCACACCTTTTCATGCTCTTCATAGTGTTGAACACCGCTTCATGCTCCTCCTATTTTGTAGACCGATTCATGCTCCTCATATTTTTGAAACCTTTTGAAGCTCTTCATAATTTTCACACCTTTTCAGGCTCTTCATGTTTTTAAACAGCGCTTCATGCTCCTCCTATTTTTCAGTCGTTTCATGCTTTTCATATTTTTGACACCTTCTGAAGCTCTTCATATGTTTCACACCTTTTCAGGCTCTTCATGTTTTTGAACACTGCTTCATGATCCTCCTACTTTTCAGACCGTTTCATGCTCCTCATATTTTTGACACCTTTTGAAGCTCTTCATACTTTCACACCTTTTCAGGCTGTTCATGTTTTTCAAGACCGCTTCATGCTCCTCCTATTTTTCAGACCGTTTCCTGCTCCTCATATTTTTCACACCTTTTGAAGCTCTTCATATTTTTCACTCCTTTTCAGGCTCTTCATGTTTTTGACCACCGCTTCATGCTCCTCCTATTTTTCAGACAGTTTCATTCTCCTCATCTTTTTGACACCTTTGAACCTCTTCATATATTTGACACCTTTTCAGGCTCTTCATGTTTATCAACACCTCTTCATGCTCCTCCTATTTTTCGGTCGTTTCATGCTTCTCATATTTTTGACACTTTTTGAAGCTCTTCATAATTTTCACACCTTTTCATTCTATTCATCTTTTTCAAAACCGCTTCATGCTCCTCTTATTTTTCATACCGTTTCATGCTCCTCATATTTTTGACACCTTTTGAAGCTCTTCATATATTTCACTCCTTTTCAGGCTCCTCATGTTTTTCAACATTGCTTCATGCTCCTCCTATTTTTCAGACCGTTTTATGCTCCTCATATTTGGACACCTTTTAAAGCTCTTCATATTTTTCACATCTTTTCAGGCTCTTCATGTTTTTGACCACCGCTTCATGCTCCTCCTATTTTTCAGACCGTTTCATGCTCCTCATATATTTTACAACTTTTGAAGCTCTTCATATTTTTCACACCTTTTCAGGCTCTTCAGGTTTTTACACACCGCTTCATGCCCCTCCTAGATTTCAGACCGTTTAATGCTCTTCATATTTTTGACACCTTTTGCAGCTCTTCATATATTTCACAGCTTTTCATGCTCTTCATGTTTCTCAACACCGTTTTATGCTCCTCATATTTTTCAGACTGTTTCATGCACCTCGTATAATTGACACATTTTGAAGCTCTTCATATTTTTCACACCTTTTCAGGCTCTTCATGTTTTTGAACACCGCTTCATGCTCCTCCTAGTTTCCAGACCGTTTCACTCTCCTCAAATTTTTTACACATTTTGAAGCTCTTCATATTTTTCACACCTTTTCATGCTTTTCATCTTTTAAAAAACCGTTTCATGCTCATCCTATTTTTCAGACTGTTTCATGCTCCTCATATGTTTGACACATTTTGAAGCTCTTCATATTTTTCACACCTTTTCAGGCTCTTCATGTTTTTGAGGACCGCTTCATGCTCCTCCTATTTTTCAGACCGTTTCATGCTCCTCATATGTTTGAGGCCTTTTGAAGCTCCTCATATTTTTCACACCTTTTCAGGCTCTTCATGTTTCTCAACACCGCTTCATGCTCCTGCTATTTATCATAACGTTTCATACTCCTCATATTTTTGACACGTTTGAGTCTCTTCATATTTTTCACACCTTTTCAGGCTCTTCATATTTTTGAACAGCGCTTCATGCTCCTGCTATTTTTCAGACCGTTTCATGCTCCTCATATATTTGACACCTTTTGAAGCTCTTCATATTTTTCACACCTTTTCAGGCTCTTCATGCTTTTCAACACCAATTCATGCTCCTCCTTTTTTTGCAGACCTTTTCATGCTCCTCATATTTTTGACACCTTTTGAAGCTCTTCATATTTCTCATACAATTTCAGGCTTTTCATGTTTTTCAACACCGCTTCATGCTCCTAAATTTCAGACCGTTTCATGCTCATTTCATTTTTGACACCTTTTAAGCTTTTCATATTTTTCACACCTTTTCAGGCTCTTCATGTTTTTGAACGCCGCTTCATGCTCCTCCTAATTTTCAGACCGTATCATGCTCCTCATATATTTCACAACTTTTGAAGCTCTTCATATTTTTCACACCTTTTCAGGCTCTTCATGTTTTTCCACACCACTTCATGCTCCTCCTTTTTTGCAGACCGTTTCATGCTCCTCATGTATTTCACGCCTTTTTAAGCTCTTCATATTTTTCCGACCTTTTCAGGCTCTCCATGTTTTTGATCACCGTTTCATGCTCCTCCTATTTTTCAGACCGTTTAATGCTCCTCCTGTATTTCATACCTTTTGAAGCTCTTCATATTTTTCACACCTTTTCAGGCTCTTCATGTTTTTGAACACCGCTTCATGCTCCTCCTATTTTTCAGACCGTTTAATGCTCCTCATGTATGTCTCACCTTTTGAAGCTCTTCATATTTTCACACCTTTTCAGGCTCTTCATGTTATTCAAGAACACTTTATGTTCCTCTTATATTTCAGATCGCTTCATCCTGATCTCATTTTTGACACTTTTTGAAGCTGTTCATATTTTTCACACCTTTTGAAGCTCTTCATAATTGTCACAAGTTTTCATGCTCTTTATGTTTTTCAACACCGCTTCATGCTCCTCCTATTTTTCACACCTTTTGAAGCTCTTCATATTTTTCACACCTTTTCAGGCTCTTCATGTTTTTGAACACCGCTTCTTGATCCTCCTATTTTTCAGACCGTTTCTTGCTCCTCTTGTATTTCACACCTTTTGAAGCTCTTCATGTTTTTCACACCATTTAAAATCTTCATGATTTTCAACACCGCTTCATACTGCTCCTATTTTTCAGACCGTTTCATGCTCCGCATATTTTTGACACCTTTTGAAACTCTTCATATTTTTCACACCTTTTCAGGCTATTCATGTTTCTGAACACCGTTTCATCCTCCTCATATTTTTGACATGTTTTGAACCTCTTCATATTTTTCACACCTTTTCAGGCACTTCAGGTATTCAACACCGTTTCATGCTCCTCCTATTTTTCAGACCGTTTCATGCTCCTCATATTTTTGATACCTTTTGAAGCTCTTCATATTTTTCACAACTTTTCAGACCTTTCATGTTTTCAACACAGTTTCATGCTCCGCCTATTTTTCAGCACTTTTCATGCTCCTCGTATTTTTCACCACTTTTGAAGCTCTTCATATATTTCACACTTTTTCAGGCTCTTCATGTTTTTCAACACCGCTTCATGCTCCTCCTATTTTTCAAACCGTATCATCTTCCTCATATTTTTCACACCTTTTGAAGCTGTTCGTATTTTTCACACTTTTTCAGGCTCTTCATGTTTTTGAACACCACATCATGCTCCTTCTATTTTTCAGAGAGTTTCATGCTCCTCATGTATTTCACACCTTTTGAAGCTCTTCATATTTTTCACACCTTTTCAGGCTCTTCCTGTTTTTGAACCCCTCTTCATGCTTCTCCTCTTTTTCAGACCGTTTAATGTTCCTCATGTATTTCACACCTTTTGAAGCTCTTCATATTTTTCACACGTTTTCAGGCTCTTCATGTTTTTGAACACCGCTTCATGCTTCTCCTATTTTTCAGACCGTTTAATGCTCCTCATGTATTTCACACTTTTTGAAGCTCTTCATATATTTCACACCTTTTCAGTCTCTTCTTTGTTTTCAACACCACATCATGCTCCTTCTATTTTCAGAGAGTTTCATGCTCCTCATGTATTTCACACCTTTTGAAGCTCTTCATATTTTTCACACCTTTTCAGGCTCTTGATGTTTTTGAACACTTCTTCATGCTCCTCCTATTTTTCAGACCGTTTCATGCCCCTCATATTTTTGATACCATTTGAACCTCTTCATATTTTTGACATCTTTTCAGGTTCTTCATGTTTTTGAACACCGCTTCTTGCTCCTCCTATTTTTCAGACCGTTTCATGCTCCTCATATTTTTGACACCTTTTGAAGCTCTTCGTATTTTTCACAAGTTTTCAAGCTCTTCATGTTTTGAACACCACTTCATGCTCCTCTTATTTTTGAGATCGTATCATGCTCCTCATATTTTTCACACTTTTTGAAGCTCTTCATATTTTTCACACCTTTTGAAGCTCTTCATATTTTTCACACCTTTTCAGGCTCTTCATGTTTTACAACAATGCATCATGCTCCTCCTATTTTTCAGACTGTTTCATGCTCCTCATATTTTTGACATCTTTTGATGCTCTTCATATTTTTCACACCTTTTCAAGCTTTTCATGTTTTTCAACAACGCTTCATGCTCCTCCTATTTTTCAGACCATTTAATGCACCTCATGTATTTCACGTCTTTTGAAGCTCTTCATATTTTTCACACATTTTCAGGCTCTTCATGTTTTTGTACAACGTTTCATGCTCCTCCTATTTTTCAGACTGTTTCATGCTCCTCATATTTTTGACACCTTTTGAAGCTCTTCATATTTTTCACACCTTTTCAGGCTCTTCATGTTTTTGAACACAGGTTCATGCTCCTCCTATTTTTCAGACCGTTTCATGCTCCTCATATTTAACACGTTTTGAAGCTCTTCATTATTTCACACCTTTTCAGGCTCTTCATGTTTTTAAAAGCGCTTCATACTCCTCCTATTTTTCAGTCGTTTCATGCTTCTCATATTTTTGACACCTTTTGAAGCTCTTCATATGTTTCATACCTTTTCAGGCGCTTCACCTTTTCAAAACCGTTTCTTGCTCATCCTATTTTTCAAGCTGTTTCATGCACCTCATGTATTTGACACCTTTTGAAGCTCTTCATATTTTTCACACCTTTTCACGCTCCTAATGTTTTTCAACACCGCTTCATGATCCTCCTATTTTTCAGACAGTTTCATGCTCCTCATGTATTTCACACCTTTTGAAGCTCTTCATATTTTTCACATCTTTTCAAGCTCTTCATGTTTTTGAACACCGCTTCATGCTCCTCCTATTTTCCAGACCGTTTCATGCTCCACATATTTTTGACACCTTTAGAAGCTCTTCATGTTTTTCACACCTTTTCAGGCTCTTCATGTTTTTCAACACCGCTTCATGCTCCTCCTAATTTTCAGCCCGTTTTATGCTCCTCATATTTTTGAAACCCTTGAAGCTCTTCATATTTTTCACACCTTTTCAGGGTCTTCATGTTATCAACACCGCTTCTTGCTCCTCCTATTTTTCACATCGTTTTACGATCCTCATATTTTTGACACATTTTTAAGCTCTTCATATTTTTCACACCTTTTCATGCTCTTCATAGTGTTGAACACCGCTTCATGCTCCTCCTATTTTGTAGACCGATTCATGCTCCTCATATTTTTGAAACCTTTTGAAGCTCTTCATAATTTTCACACCTTTTCAGGCTCTTCATGTTTTTAAACAGCGCTTCATGCTCCTCCTATTTTTCAGTCGTTTCATGCTTTTCATATTTTTGACACCTTCTGAAGCTCTTCATATGTTTCACACCTTTTCAGGCTCTTCATGTTTTTGAACACTGCTTCATGATCCTCCTACTTTTCAGACCGTTTCATGCTCCTCATATTTTTGACACCTTTTGAAGCTCTTCATACTTTCACACCTTTTCAGGCTGTTCATGTTTTTCAAGACCGCTTCATGCTCCTCCTATTTTTCAGACCGTTTCCTGCTCCTCATATTTTTCACACCTTTTGAAGCTCTTCATATTTTTCACTCCTTTTCAGGCTCTTCATGTTTTTGACCACCGCTTCATGCTCCTCCTATTTTTCAGACAGTTTCATTCTCCTCATCTTTTTGACACCTTTGAACCTCTTCATATATTTGACACCTTTTCAGGCTCTTCATGTTTATCAACACCTCTTCATGCTCCTCCTATTTTTCGGTCGTTTCATGCTTCTCATATTTTTGACACTTTTTGAAGCTCTTCATAATTTTCACACCTTTTCATTCTATTCATCTTTTTCAAAACCGCTTCATGCTCCTCTTATTTTTCATACCGTTTCATGCTCCTCATATTTTTGACACCTTTTGAAGCTCTTCATATATTTCACTCCTTTTCAGGCTCCTCATGTT
Source organism: Dama dama (assembly GCF_033118175.1). Taxonomy (NCBI): domain Eukaryota; kingdom Metazoa; phylum Chordata; class Mammalia; order Artiodactyla; family Cervidae; genus Dama; species Dama dama. The sequence goes on along the minus strand of NC_083714.1, from coordinate 2,760,909 downwards.
TTTCAACATTGCTTCATGCTCCTCCTATTTTTCAGACCGTTTTATGCTCCTCATATTTGGACACCTTTTAAAGCTCTTCATATTTTTCACATCTTTTCAGGCTCTTCATGTTTTTGACCACCGCTTCATGCTCCTCCTATTTTTCAGACCGTTTCATGCTCCTCATATATTTTACAACTTTTGAAGCTCTTCATATTTTTCACACCTTTTCAGGCTCTTCAGGTTTTTACACACCGCTTCATGCCCCTCCTAGATTTCAGACCGTTTAATGCTCTTCATATTTTTGACACCTTTTGCAGCTCTTCATATATTTCACACCTTTTCATGCTCTTCATGTTTCTCAACACCGTTTTATGCTCCTCATATTTTTCAGACTGTTTCATGCACCTCATATAATTGACACATTTTGAAGCTCTTCATATTTTTCACACCTTTTCAGGCTCTTTATGTTTTTCAACACCCCTTCAGGCTCCTCCTATTTATCAGACCGTTTCATGCACCTCATATTTTTCACACCTTTTGAAGCTCTTCATATTTTTCACACCTTTTCAGGCTCTTCATGTTTTTGAACACCGCTTCATGCTCCTCCTAGTTTCCAGACCGTTTCACTCTCCTCAAATTTTTTACACATTTTGAAGCTCTTCATATTTTTCACACCTTTTCATGCTTTTCATCTTTTAAAAAACCGTTTCATGCTCATCCTATTTTTCAGACTGTTTCATGCTCCTCATATGTTTGACACATTTTGAAGCTCTTCATATTTTTCACACCTTTTCAGGCTCTTCATGTTTTTGAGTACCGCTTCATGCTCCTCCTATTTTTCAGACCGTTTCATGCTCCTCATAGTTTGAGCCCTTTTGAAGCTCCTCATATTTTTCACACCTTTTCAGACTCTTCATGTTTCTCAACACCGCTTCATGCTCCTGCTATTTATCATAACGTTTCATACTCCTCATATTTTTGACACTTTTCGAGTCTCTTCATATTTTTCACACCTTTTCAGGCTCTTCAAGTTTTTGAACACCGCTTCATCCTCCTCGTATTTTTAAGACCGTTTCATGCTCCTCATATTTTTGAAACCTTTTGAAGCTCTTCATATTTTTCACACCTTTTTAGGCTCTTCATGTTTTTGAACACCGCTTCATGCTCCTCCTATTTTTCAGACCGTATCATGCTCCTCATATTTTTCACACCTTTGAAGCTCTTCATATTTTTCACACCTTTTCAGCCTCTTCATGTTTTTCAACACCAGTTCATGCTCCTCCTAATTTTCAGACCGTTTCATGCTCCTCATATTTTTAACACCTTTAGAAACTCTTCATATTTTTCACACCTTTTCAGGCTCTTCATGTTTTTCAACACTGTTTCATGATCCTCCTATTTTTCAGACCGTTTCGTTCTCCTCATATTTTTGACACATTTTGAAGCTCTTCATATTTTTCGCACGTTTTCAGGCTCTTCATGTTTTTCAACACCGTTTCATGATCCTCCTATTTTTCAGACCGTTTCATGCTCTTCATATTTTTGACACCTTTTGTAGCTCTTCTTATTTTTCACACTTTTCAGGCTCTTCATGTTTTTCAACAACGCTTCATGCTCCGCCTTTTTTTCAGACCATTTCATTCTCCTCATATTTTTGACACCTTTTGAAGCTCTTCAGATATTTCAAACCTTTTCAGGCTCTTCATTTTTTTCATCACCACTTTATGCTCCTACTATTTTTCAGATCGTTTCATGCTCTTCTCATTTTGACACCTTTTAAAGCTCTTCATGTTTTTCACATCTTTCGAAGCTCTTCATATTTTTCACACCTTTTCAGGATCTTCATGATTTTCCACACCACTTCATGCTCCTCCTATTTTTCAGACCCTCATGCTCATCGCTTTTTTGACACCTTTTGAAGCTCTTCATATTTTTCACACCTTTTGAAGCTCTTCATATTTCTCACATTTTTGAAGCTCTTCATATTTTTCACACGTTTTCACACTCTTCATGTTTTTCAACACGGCTTCATGCTCCTGCTATTTTTCCGACCGTTTCATACTCCTCATATTTTTGACACGTTTGAGTCTCTTCATATTTTTCACACCTTTTCAGGCTCTTCATATTTTTGAACACCGCTTCATGCTCCTGCTATTTTTCAGACCGTTTCATGCTCCTCATATATTTGACACCTTTTGAAGCTCTTCATATTTTTCACACCTTTTCAGGTTCTTAATGTTTTTGAACACCACTTCATGCTCCTCCTATTTTTCAGACCGTTTCATACTCCTCATATTTTTGACACCTATTGAAACTCTTCATATTTTTCACACCTTTTCAGGCTCTTCATGCTTTTCAACACCAATTCATGCTCCTCCTTTTTTTGCAGACCTTTTCATGCTCCTCATATTTTTGACACCTTTTGAAGCTCTTCATATTTCTCATACAATTTCAGGCTTTTCATGTTTTTCAACACCGCTTCATGCTCCTAAATTTCAGACCGTTTCAGGCTCATTTCATTTTTGACACCTTTTAAGCTTTTCATATTTTTCACACCTTTTCAGGCTCTTCATGTTTTTGAACGCCGCTTCATGCTCCTCCTAATTTTCAGACCGTATCATGCTCCTCATATATTTCACAACTTTTGAAGCTCTTCATATTTTTCACACCTTTTCAGGCTCTTCATGTTTTTCCACACCACTTCATGCTCCTCCTTTTTTGCAGACCGTTTCATGCTCCTCATGTATTTCACGCCTTTTTAAGCTCTTCATATTTTTCCGACCTTTTCAGGCTCTCCATGTTTTTGATCACCGTTTCATGCTCCTCCTATTTTTCAGACCGTTTCATTCTCCTCATATATTTACACCTTTTGAAGCTCTTCATATTTTTCACACCTTTTCAGGCTCTTCATGTTTTTCAACACCGCTTCTTGGTCCTCCTATTTTTCAGACCGTTTCATGCTCCTCATATTTTTCACACCTTTTGAAGCTCTTCATATTTTTAACACCTTTTCAGGCTCTTCATGTTTTTCAACACCTCTTCATGCTCCTCCTTTTTTGCAGACCGTTTCATGCTCCTCATGTATTTCACGCCTTTGGAAGCTCTTCATATTTTTCCCACTTTTTCAGGCTCTCCATGTTTTTGATCACCTTTTCATGCTCCTCCTATTTTTCAGACCGTTTCATGCTCCTCATGTATTTCACACCTTTTGAAGCTCTTCATATTTTTCACACCTTTTCAGGCTCTTCATGTTTTTCAACACCGCTTCTTGGTCCTCCTATTTTTCAGAGAGTTTCATGCTCCTCATAATTTTCACAACTTTTGAAGCTCTTCAAATTTTTAACAACTTTTCATGTTCTTCATGTTTTTCTACACCGCTTCATCCTCCTCCTAATTTTCAGCCCGTTTCATGTTCCTCATGTATTTCACACCTTTTGAAGCTCTTCATATTTTGCACACGTTTTCAGGCTCTTCATGTTTTTCACAACCACTTCATGCTCCTCCTATTTTTCAGACAGTTTCATGCTCCTCATATTTTTGACACGTTTTGAGACTCTTCATATTTTTCACACCTTTTCAGGCTCTTCATGTTTTTGAACACCGTTTCATGATCCTCCTACTTTTCAAAACGTTTCATTCTTCTCATATTTTTGACACCTTTTAAAGGTATTAATATTTTTCAAACATTTTCAGGCTCTTCAAATTTTTGAACAACGTTTCATGATCCTCCTTTTTTTCAGAACGTTTCATGCTCCTCATATTTTTGACACCTTTTAAAGCTATTCATATTTTTCACACCTTTTCAGGCTCTTCATGTTTTTGAACTTCGTTTCATGATCCTCCTATTTTTCAGAACGTTTCATGCTCCTCAAATTTTTGACACCTTTTAAAGCTATTCATATTTTTCACACCTTTTCAGGCTCTTCATGTTTTTGAACTCCGTTTCATGATCCGCCTATTTTTCAGACGGTTTCGTGCTCCTCATAGTTTTCACACCTTTTGAAGCTCTTCATATATTTCACACCTTTTCAGGCTCTTCATTTTTTTCAACACTACTTCATGCTCCTCCTATTTTTTAGACCGTTTCATGCTCATCTCTTTTTTGACACCTTTTGAAGCTCTTCATATTTTTCACACCTTTTGAAGCTCTTCATATTTTTCACAAGATTTCAGTCTCTGCATGTTTTTGAACACCGCTTCATGCTCCTCCTATTTTATAGACCGTTTCATGCTCCTCATGAATTTCACACCTTTTGAAGCTCTTCATATTTTTCACACCTTTTCAGGCTCTTCATGTTTTTGAACACCATTTCATGCTGCTTCTATTTTTCAGACCGTTTCATGCTCCTCATATTTTCACACCTTTTGAAGCTCTTCATATTTTTCACACCTTTTCAGGCTCTTCATGTTTTTCCACAGCACTTCATGCTCCTCCTATTTTTCAGACCGTCTCATGCTCCTCATATTTTTGACACCTTTTGAAGCTTTCATATCTTTCACACCTTTTCAGGCTCTTCATGTTTTTGAACACCATTTCATGCTGCTTCTATTTTTCAGACCATTTCATGCTCCTCATATTTTTCACACCATTTGAAGCTCTTCATATTTTTCACACCTTTTCAGGCACTTCATGTTTTTCCACACCACTTCATGCTCCTCCTATTTTTCAGACCGTCTCATGCTCCTCATATTTTTGACACCTTTTGAAGCTTTCATATTTTTCACACCTTTTCAGGCTCTTCGTGTTTTTGAACACCATTTCATGCTGCTTCTATTTTTCAGACCGTTTCACGCTCCTCATATTTTTCACACCTTTTGAAGCTCTTCATATTTTTCACACCTTTTCAGGCTCTTCATGATTTTGAACACAGCTTCATGCTCTTCGTATTTTTCAGACCGTTTCTTGCCCCTCATATTTTTGACACCTTTTGAAATTCTTCATATTTTTCATACTTTTCAGGCTCTTCATGTTTTTTAACAACACTTCATGCTCCTCCTATTTTTCAGACTGTTTCATGCTCATCTCATATTTGACACCTTTAGAAGCTCTTCTTATTTTTCACATCTTTTCAGGCTCTTCATGTTTTGCTACCCCACTTCATGCTCCTCCTATTTTTCAGACCGTTTCATGCTCCTCATGTATTTCACACCTTTTGAAGCTGTGCATATTTTTCACACCTTTTCAGCCTTTTCATGTTTTTGAACTCCGCCTCATGCTCCTCCTATTTTGTCTACTGTATCATGCTCCTCATATTTTTCACACCTTTTGAAGCTCTTCATATTTTTCTCACCTTTTCAGGCTCTTCATGTTTTTCCACACCACTTCATGCTTCTCCTATTTTTCAGACCGTTTCATGCTCCTCATGTATTTCACACCTTTGGAAGCTCTGCATATTTTTCATACCTTTTCAGGCTCTTCATGTTCTTGAACACCACTTCATGCTCCTCCTATTTTTCAGACAGTTTCATACTCCTCATATTTTTGACACCTTTTGAAGCTTGTCATATTTTTCACACCTTTTCAGGCTCTTCATGTTTTTCAACACCAATTCATGCTCGTCCTTTTTTGCAGACCGTTTCATACTCCTCATATTTTTGACACCTTTTGAAGCTCTTCATATTTGTCACACCTTTTCAGGCTGTTCATGTTTTTCAACACCGCTTCATGCTTCTCCTGTTTTTCAGACCGTATCATGCTCCTCATGTATTTCACACTTTTGGAAGCTCTTCATATTTTTCACACCTTTTCAGGCTCTTCATGTTTTTGAACACCGCTTCATGCTCCTCCTATTTTTAACACGTTTTGAATCTCTTCTTATTTTTTCACACCTTTTCGGACTCTTCATGTTTTTGAACACTGCTTCATGCTCCTCCTATTTTTCAGACCGTATAATGCTCCTCATGTATTTGACAACTTTTGAAGCTCTTCATATTTTTCACACTTTTTCAGGCTCTTCATTATTCTGAACACCGCTTCTTGCTCCTCCTATTTTTTAGACCGTTTCATGCTCCTCATATTTCTGACACCTTTTGAAGCTCTTCATATTTTTCACACCTTTTCAGCTCTTCATATTTTTGAACACCGTTTCATGCTCCTCCTATTTTTCAGACCGTTTCATGCTCCACTTGTATTTCACCCATTTTGAAGCTCTTCATATATTTCACTCCTTTTCAGGCTCCTCATGTTTTTGAACAGCGTTTCATGCTCCTTCTATTCTTCATACCGTTTCATGCTCTTCATATTTTTGACACCTTTTGAAGCTCTTCATATTTTTCACACCTTTTCAGGCTCTTCATGTTTTTCAACTTCGCTTCATGTTTCTCCTATTTTTCAAAGCATTTCATGCTCCTCATATTTTTGACACCTTTTGAAGTTCTTCATATTTTTCACACCTTTTCAGGCTCTTCATGTTTTTGAACACCTCTTCATGCTTCTCCTATATTTCACAGCTTTTGAAGCTCTTCATATTTTTCAAACCTTTTCAGGCTCTTCATGTTTTTGAACACCACTTCATGCTCCTCCTATTTTTCAGACCGTTTAATGCTCCTCCTGTATTTCATACCTTTTGAAACTCTTCATATTTTTAACACCTTTTCAGGCTCTTCATGTTATTCAACAACACTTTATGCTCCTCTTATATTTCAGACCGCTTCATCCTGATCTCATTTTTGACACTTTTTGAAGCTGTTCATATTTTTCACACCTTTTGAAGCTCTTCATAATTTTCACAAGTTTTCATGCTCTTTATGTTTTTCAACACCGCTTCATGCTCCTCCTATTTTTCACACCTTTTGAAGTTCTTCTTATTTTTCACACCTTTTCAGGCTCTTCATGTTTTTGAACACTGCTTCTTGATCCTCCTATTTTTCAGATCGTTTCTTGCTCCTCATGTATTACACACCTTTTGAAGCTCTTCATATTTTTCACACCTTTTCAGGCTCTTGATGTTTTTCCACACCACTTCATGCTTCTCCTATTTTTCAACCCGTTTCATGCTCCTCATGTATTTCACACCTTTTGAAGCTCTTCACATTTTTCCCACCTTTTCAGTCTCTTGATGTTTTTCCACACCACTTCATGCTTCTCCTATTTTTCAACCCGTTTCATGCTCCTCATGTATTTCACACCTTTTGAAGCTCTTCACATTTTTCACACCTTTTCAGGCTCTTCATGTTTTTGATCACCGTTTCATGCTCCTCCTATTTTTCAGACCGTTTCATGCTCCTCATATTTTTGACACTCTTTGAAGCTCTTCAAATTTTTCACACCTTTTCAGGCTCTTCATGTTTTTGAACACCGCTTCATGATCCTCCTATTTTTCAGACCGTTTCATGCTCCTCATATTTTGACACCTTTTGAAGCTCTTCATATATTTCACACCTTTTCAGTCTCTTCTTTTTTTTCAACACCACCTCATGCACCTCCTATTTTTCAGACCGTTTCATGATCATCTCATTTTTGACACCTTTTGAAGCTCTTCATATTTTTCACACCTTTTCAGGCTCCTCATTTTTTTCAACACCACTTCATTCTCCTCCTATTTTTCAGACGGTTTCATGCTCATCTCTTTTTTGACACCTTTTGAAGCTCTTCATATTTTTCACACATTTTGAAGCTCTTAATATTTTTCACACATTTTCAGGCTCTTCATGTTTTTCAACACCGGTTCATGGTACTCCTATTTTTTAGACCGTTTCATGCTCCTCATATTTTTGACACCTTTTGAAGCTGTTCATATTTTTCACACCTTTTCAGTCTCTTCATGTTTTTCAACACTGCTTCATGCTCCTCCTATTTTTCAGAACGTTTCATGCTCCTCATATTTTTGACACCTCTTGAAGCTCTTCATATTTTTCACATCTTTTCAGGCTCTTCGTGTTTTTCAACACCATTTCATGCTCCTCCTATTTTACAGACCGTTTCATTCTCCTCATATTTTTGACATTTTTTGAAGCTCTTCATATATTTCACACCTTTTCAGGCTTTTCATTATTTTCAGCACCACTTCATGCTCCTCTTATTTTTCAGACCGTTTCATGCTCATCTCATTTTGACACCTTTTGAAGCTCTTCATATTTTTCACACCTTTTGAAGCTCTTCATATTTTTCATATTTTTGAAGTTCTTCATAATTTCACACGTTTTCAGACTCTTCATGTTTTTCAACACCGCTTCATGCTCCTCCTATTTTTCAAACCGTATCATCTTCCTCATATTTTTCACACCTTTTGTAGCTCTTCGTATTTTTCACACTTTTTCAGGCTCTTCATGTTTTTGAGCACCACATCATGCTCCTTCTATTTTTCAGAGAGTTCATGCTCCTCATGTATTTCACACCTTTTGAAGCTCTTCATATTTTACACACCTTTTCAGGCTCTTCATGTTTTTGAACACTTCTTCATGCTCCTCCTATTTTTCAGACCGTTTCATGCTCCTCATATTTTTGACAACTTTTGAAGCTCTTCATATTTTTCACAACTTTTCAAGCTCTTCCTGTTTTTGAACCCCTCTTCATGCTTCTCCTATTTTTCAGACCGTTTAATGTTCCTCATGTATTTCACACCTTTTGAAGCTCTTCATATTTTTCACACGTTTTCAGGCTCTTCATGTTTTTGAACACCGCTTCATGCTTCTCCTATTTTTCAGACCGTTTAATGCTCCTCATGTATTTCACACTTTTTGAAGCTCTTCATATATTTCACACCTTTTCAGTCTCTTCTTTGTTTTCAACACCACATCATACTCCTTCTATTTTTCAGACCGTTTCATGCTCATTTCATTTTTGAAACCTTTTGAAATCTTCATATTTTTCACACCTTTTTTAGGCTCTTCATGTTTTTGAACACCACTTCATGCTCCTCCTATTTTTCAGACCATTTAATGCTCCTCATGTATTTCACACCTATTGAAGCTCTTCATATTTTTTACACGTTTTCAGGCTCTTCATGTTTTTCAACACCGCTTCATGCTCCTCCTATTTTTCAGACCGTTTCATGCTCCTCATATTTTTGACACCTTTTGAAGCTCTTCATATTTTTCACACCTTTTCAGGCTCCTCATGTTTTTCAACACCGCTTCATGATCCTCCTATTTTTCAGACCGTTTCATGCTCCTCATATTTTTTACACCTTTTGAAGCTCTTCATATTTTTCACACCTTTTCAGGCTCTTCATGTTTTTGAACACCGCTTCATGCTCCTCCTATTTTTCAGACCGTTTCATGCTCCTCATATTTTTGACAACTTTTGAAGCTTTTCATATTTTTCACACATTGTCAGGCTCTTCAAGTTTTTCAAAACCACTTCATGCTCCTCCTTTTTTGCAAACCGTTTCATGCTCCTCATATTTTTGACACCTTTTGAAGCTCTTCATATTTTTCACACCTTTTCAGGCTCTTCATGTTTTTGAACACCGCTTCATGATCCTCCTATTTTTCTGAACTTTTCATGCTCCTCATATTTTTGACAACTTTTGAAGCTCTTCATATTTTTCACAACTTTTCAGTCTTTTCCTGTTTTTGAACACCGCTTCATGCTCCTCCTATTTTTCAAACCGTTTAATGCACCTCATGTATTTCACACCTTTTGAAGCTCCTCATATTTTTCACACGTTTTCAGGCTCTTCATGTTTTTGAACACCGCTTCATGCTCCTCCTATTTTTCAGACCGTTTCATGCTCCTCATATTTTTGACACCTTTTGAAGCTCCTCATATTTTTCACACCTTTTCAGGCTCTTCATGTTTTTGAACACCGCTTCATGCTCCTCCTATTTTTCAGACCGCGTCATTCTCCTCATATTTTTGACACCTTTTGAAGCCCTTCATATATTTCACACCTTTTCCGTCTCTTCTTTTTTTTCAACACCACTTCATGCTCTTCCTATTTTTCAGACCGTTTCATGCTCATCTCATTTTTCACACCTTTTGAAGCTCTTCATATTTTTCACACCTTTTCAGGCTCTTCATGTTTTTGAACACCGCTTCATGCTCCTCCTATTTTTCAGACCGCTTCATACTCCTCTCATTTTTGACACCTTTTGAAGCTCTTCATATTTTTGACACCTTTTGAAGCTCTTCATATTTCTCACACGTTTTCAGGCTCTTCATTATTTTCAACACCGATTCATGCTCCTCCTCTTTTTCAGACCGTTTCATGCTCCTCATATTTTTGACACCTTTTGAATCTCCTCATATTTTTTTTTTATTTTTTTTTAAATTTTTATTATTATTATTTTTTTTTCCCAGTGGGTTTTGTCATACATTGATATGAATCAGCCATGGATTTACATGTATTCCCAATCCCGATCCCCCCTCCCACCTCCCTCTCCTCCCGATTCCTCTGGGTCTTCCCAGTGCACCAGGCCCGAGCACTTGTCTCGTGCATCCCACTTGGGCTGGTGATCTGTTTCACCATAGATAGTATACATGCTGTTCTTTTCTAATATCCCACCCTCACATTCTCCCACAAAGTTCAAAAGTCTGTTCTGTGTTTCTGTGTCTCTTTTTCTGTTCTGCATTTAGGGTTATCGTTATCACCTTTCTAAATTCCATATACATGTGTCAGTATGCTGTAATGTTCTTTATCTTTCTGGCTTACTTCACTCTGTATAATGGGCTCCAGCTTCATCCATCTCATTAGGACTGGTTCAAATGAATTCTTTTTAATGGCTGAGTAATATTCCATGGTGTATATGTACCACAGCTTCCTTATCCATTCATCTGCTGATGGGCATCTAGGTTGCTTCCATGTCCTGGCTATTATAAACAGTGCTGCGATGAACATTGGGGTGCACGTGTCTCTTTCAGATCTGGTTTCCTCAGTGTGTATGCCCAGAAGTGGGATTGCTGGGTCATATGGCAGTTCTATTTCCAGTTTTTTAAGAAATCTCCACACTGTTTTCCATAGCGGCTGTACTAGTTTGCATTCCCACCAACAGTGTAAGAGGGTTCCCTTTTCTCCACACCCTCTCCAGCATTTATTGCTTGTAGACTTTTGGATAGCAGCCATCCTGACTGGCGTGTAATGGTACCTCATTGTGGTTTTGATTTGCATTTCTCTAATAATGAGTGATGTTGAGCATCTTTTCATGTGTTTGTTAGCCATCTGTATGTCTTCTTTGGAGAAATGTCTGTTTAGTTCTTTGGCCCATTTTTTGATTGGGTCATTTATTTTTCTGGAATTGAGCTGCAGGAGTTGCTTGTATATTTTTGAGATTAATCCTTTGTCTGTTTCTTCATTTGCTATTATTTTCTCCCAATCTGAGGGCTGTCTTTTCACCTTACTTATAGTTTCCTTTGTAGTGCAAAAGCTTTTAAGTTTCATTAGGTCCCATTTGTTTAGTTTTGCTTTTATTTCCAATATTCTGGGAGGTGGGTCATAGAGGATCTTGCTTTGATTTATGTCGGAGAGTGTTTTGCCTATGTTCTCCTCTAGGAGTTTTATAGTTTCTGGTCTTACATTTAGATCTTTAATCCATTTTGAGTTTATTTTTGTGTATGGTGTTAGAAAGTGTTCTTGTTTCATTCTTTTACAAGTGGTTGACCAGTTTTCCCAGCACCACTTGTTAAAGAGGTTGTCTTTTTTCCATTGTATATCCTTGCCTCCTTTGTCAAAAATAAGGTGTCCATAGGTTCGTGGATTTATCTCTGGGCTTTCTATTCTGTTCCATTGATCTATATTTCTGTCTTTGTGCCAGTACCATACTGTCTTGATGACTGTGGCTTTGTAGTAGAGTCTGAAGTCAGGCAGGTTGATTCCTCCAGTTCCATTCTTCTTTCTCAAGATTACTTTGGCTATTCGAGGTTTTTTGTATTTCCATACAAATTGTGAAATTCTTTGGTCTAGTTCTGTGAAAAATACCGTTGGTAGCTTGATAGGGATTGCATTGAATCTATAGACTGCTTTGGGTAGAATAGCCATTTTGACAATATTAATTCTTCCAATCCATGAACACGGTATGTTTCTCCATCTGTTTGTGTCCTCTTTGATTTCTTTCATCAGTGTTTTATAGTTTTCTATGTATAGGTCCTTTGTTTCTTTAGGTAGATATACTCCTAAGTATTTTATTCTTTTTGTTGCAATGGTGAATGGTATTGTTTCCTTAATTTCTCTGTCAGTTTTTTCATTGTTAGTATATAGGAATGCAAGGGATTTCTGTGTGTTAATTTTATATCCTGCAACTTTACTATATTCATTGATTAGCTCTAGTAATTTTCTGGTAGAATCTTTAGGGTTTTCTATGTAGAGGATCATGTCATCTGCAAACAGTGAGAGTTTTACTTCTTCTTTTCCTATCTGGATTCCTTTTACTTCTTTTTCTGCTCTGATTGCTGTGGCCAGCACTTCCAACACTATGTTGAATAGTAGTGGTGAGAGTGGGCACCCTTGTCTTGTTCCTGATTTCAGGGGAAATGCCTTCAATTTTTCACCATTGAGGGTGATGCTTGCTGTGGGTTTGTCATATATAGCTTTTATTATGTTGAGGTATGTTCCTTCTATTCCTGCTTTTTGGAGAGTTTTAATCATAAATGAGTGTTGAATTTTGTCAAAGGCTTTCTCTGCATCTATTGAGATAATCATATGGTTTTTATCTTTCAATTTGTTAATGTGGTGTATTACATTGATTGATTTGCGGATATTAAAGAATCCTTGCATTCCTGGGATAAAGCCCACTTGGTCATGGTGTATGATGTTTTTAATATGTTGTTGGATTCTGTTTGCTAGAATTTTGTTAAGGATTTTTGCATCTATGTTCATCAGTGATATTGGCCTGTAGTTTTCTTTTTTTGTGGCATCTTTGTCTGGTTTTGGAATTAGGGTGATGGTGGCCTCATAGAATGAGTTTGGAAGCTTACCTTCTTCTGCAATTTTCTGGAAGAGTTTGAGTAAGATAGGTGTTAGCTCTTCTCTAAATTTTTGGTAGAATTCAGCTGTGAAGCCATCTGGTCCTGGGCTTTTGTTTGCTGGAAGATTTTTGATGACAGTTTCGATTTCCTTGCTTGTGATGGGTCTGTTAAGATCTTCTATTTCTTCCTGGTTCAGTTTTGGAAAGTTATACTTTTCTAAGAATTTGTCCATTTCATCCAAGTTGTCCATTTTATTGGCATAGAGCTGCTGGTAGTAGTCTCTTATGATCCTTTGTATTTCAGTGTTGTCTGTTGTGATCTCTCCATTTTCATTTCTAATTTTGTTAATTTGGTTCTTCTCTCTTTGTTTCTTAATGAGTCTTGCTAATGGTTTGTCAATTTTGTTTATTTTTTCAAAAAACCAGCTTTTAGCTTTGTTGATTTTTGCTATGGTCTCTTTAGTTTCTTTTGCATTTATTTCTGCCCTGATTTTTAAGATTTCTTTCCTTCTGCTAACTCTGGGGTTCTTCATTTCTTCCTTCTCTAATTGCTTTAGGTGTAGAGTTAGGTTATTTAATTGGTTTTTTTCCTGTTTCTTGATGTAAGCCTGTAATGCTATGAACCTTCCCCTTAGCACTGCTTTTACAGTGTCCCATAGGTTTTGGGTTGTTGTGTTTTCATTTTCATTCATTTCTATACATATTTTGATTTCTTTTTTGATTTCTTCTATGATTTGTTGGTTATTCAGAAGCGTGTTATTTAGCCTCCATATGTTTGAAGTTTTAACAATTTTTTCCCTGTAATTGAGATCTAATCTTACTGCACTGTGGTCAGAAAAGATGACTGGAATGATTTCAATTTTTTTGAATTTTCCAAGACCAGATTTATGGCCCAGGATGTGATCTATTCTGGAGAATGTTCCGTGTGCACTTGAGAAAAAGGTGAAGTTGATTGTTTTGGGGTGAAATGTCCTATAGATATCAATTAGGTCTAGCTGGTCCATTGTGTCATTTAAGGTTTGTGTTTCCTTGTTAATTTTCTGTTTAGTTGATCTATCCATAGTTGTGAGTGGGGTATTAAAGTCTCCCACTATTATTGTGTTACTATTAATTTCCTCTTTCATACTTGTTAGCGTTTGCCGTACATATTGTGGTGCTCCTATGTTGGGTGCATATATATTTATAATTGTTATATCTTCTTTTTTGATTGATCCTTTGATCATTATGTAGTGTCCTTCTTTGTCTCTTTTCACTTCCTTTATTTGAAAGTCTATTTTATCTGATATGAGTATTGCGACTCCTGCTTTCTTTTGGTCTCCGTTTGCATGAAATACTTTTTTCCAGCCCTTCACTTTTAGTCTGTATGTGTCTCTTGTTTTGAGGTGGGTCTCTTGTAGACAGCATATATAGGGGTCTTGTTTTTGTATCCATTCAGCCAATCTTTGTCTTTTGGTTGGGGCATTCAACCCATTTACATTTAGGGTAATTATTGATAGGTGTGGTCCCGTTGCCATTTACTTTGTTGTTTTGGGTTCACGTTTATACAACCTTTCTGCATTTCCTGTCTAGAGAAGATCCTTTAGCATTTGTTGAAGAGCTGGTTTGGTGGTGCTGAATTCTCTCATCTTTTGCTTATCTGTAAAGCTTTCAAATTCTCCTTCATATCTGAATGAGATCCTTGCTGGATACAGTAATCTAGGTTGTAGGTTATTCTCTTTCATTACTTTCAGTACGTCCTGCCATTCCCTTCTGGCCTGGAGGGTTTCTATTGATAGATCAGCTGTTATCCTTATGGGAATCCCTTTGTGTGTTATTTGTTGTTTTTCCCTTGCTGCTTTTAATATTTGTTCTTTGTGTTTGATCTTTGTTAATTTGATTAATATGTGTCTTGGGGTGTTTCGCCTTGGGTTTATCCTGTTTGGGACTCTCTGGGTTTCTTGGACTTGGGTGGCTATTTCCTTCCCCATTTTAGGGAAGTTTTCAGCTATTATCTCCTCGAGTATTTTCTCATGGCCTTTCTTTTTGTCTTCTTCTTCTGGAACTCCTATGATTCGAATGTTGGGGCGTTTCACAGTGTCCCAGAGGTCCCTGAGGTTGTCCTCATTTCTTTTGATCCTTTTTTCTTTTTTCCTCTCTGCTTCATTTATTTCCACCATTTTATCTTCTACCTCACTTATCCTATCTTCTGCCTCCGTTATTCTACTCTTGGTTCCCTCCAAAGTGTTTTTGATCTCATTCATTGCATTATTCATTTGTAATTGACTCTTTTTTATTTCTTCTAGGTCTTTATTAAACAGTTCTTGAATCTTTTCAATCTTTGTTTCCAGGCTATTTATCTGTAACTCCATTTTGTTCTCAAGATTTTGGATCATTTTTATTATCATTATTCTAAATTCTTTTTCAGGTAGATTCCCTATCTCCTCCTCTTTTGTTTGACTTGGTGGGCATTTTTCATGTTCCTTTACCTGTTGGGTATTTCTTTGCCTTTTCATCTTGTTTAGATTGCTGTATCTG
Organism: Dama dama; assembly: GCF_033118175.1. Classification (NCBI taxonomy): domain Eukaryota; kingdom Metazoa; phylum Chordata; class Mammalia; order Artiodactyla; family Cervidae; genus Dama; species Dama dama. Next base: position 2,745,570 of record NC_083714.1, on the reverse strand, counting down.
GAGTGGGCTTTCTGTATTCTGGAGGTCTGTGGTTCCTTTTTGTTGTGGAGGATTAACCCAGTGGGTAGGGTTAGACGATTGGCTTGTCGAGATTTCCTGGTTAGGGAAGCTTGCGTCAGTGTTCTGGTGCGTGGAACTTGATTTCTACTCTTTGGAGAGCAATGGAGTGCCCAGTAATGAGTTTTGAGATGGGTCTATGTGTTAGGTGTGACCTTGGGCAGCCTGTATGTTGATGTTCAGGGCTATGTTCCTGCGTTGCTGGAGAATTTGCGTGGTATGTCTTGCTCTAAAACTTATTGGCTCTTGTGTGGTGGTTGGTTTCAGTGTAGGTATGGAGGCTTTTGGACAGTCACTTATTACTTAAAGTTCCTTGTAGTCAGGAGTTTTCTGGTGTTCTCAGGTTTTGGGCTTAAGTCTCCTGCCTCTGGATTTCAGTTTTATTCTTCCTGTAGTCTCAGGACTTCTCCAACTATGCAGCCCTCCTTTCGAAGACAATGGGCTGCTTTTCTGGGCGCCTGATGACCTCAGCTAGCGATCAGAAGTTGTTTTGCGAAGTTTGCTCTGCGTTCAGTTATTCTTTTGATGAATTTGTAGGAGAGAAAGTGGTCTCCCCGTCCTACTCCTCCGCCATCTTGGCTCCTCCCCTCCTCATATTTTTTACACCTTTTGAAGCTCTTCATGTATTTCACACTTTTTCAGGCTCTTCATGTTTTTCAACACCGCTTCATGCTCCTCCTATTTTTCAAACCGTATCATGCTCCTCATATTTTTGACACGTTTTGAAGCTCTTCGTATTTTTCACACGTTTTCAGGCTCTTCATGTTTTTGAACACCACATCATGCTCCTTCTATTTTTCAGAGAGTTTCATGCTCCTCATGTATTTCACACCTTTTGAAGCTCTTCATATTTTTCACACCTTTTCAGGCTCTTCATGTTTTTGAACACTTCTTCATGCTCCTCCTATTTTTCAGACCGTTTCATGCTCCTCATATTTTTGACAACTTTTGAAGCTCTTCATATTTTTCACAACTTTTCAGGCTCTTCCTGTATTTGAACCCCTCTTCATGCTTCTCCTATTTTTCAGACCGTTTAATGCTCCTCATGTATTTCACACTTTTTGAAGCTCTTCATATATTTCACACCTTTTCAGTCTCTTCCTTTTTTTCAAAACCAGATCATACTCCTTCTATTTTTCAGACCGTTTCATGTTCATTTCATTTTTGAAACCTTTTGAAATCTTCATATTTTTCACACCTTTTTTTTGCTCTTCATGTTTTTGAACACCACTTCATGCTCCTCCTATTTTTCAGACCATTTAATGCTCCTCATGTATTTCACACCTATTGAAGCTCTTCATATTTTTCACACGTTTTCAGGCACTTCATGTTTTTCAACACCGCTTCATGCTCCTCCTATTTTTCAGACCGTTTCATGCTCCTCATATTTTTGACACCTTTTGAAGCTCTTCATATTTTTCACACCTTTTCAGGCTCTTCATGTTTTCAACACCGCTTCATGATTCTCCTATTTTTCAGACCTTTTCATGCTCCTCATATTTTTGACAACTTTTGAAGCTTTTCATATTTTTCACACCTTGTCAGGATCTTCAAGTTTTTCAACACCACTTCATGCTCCTCCTTTTTTGCAGACCGTTTCATGCTCATCTCATTTTTGACACATTTGAAGCTCTTCATATTTTTCACACCTTTTGAAGCTCTTCATATTTTTCACACGTTTTCAGGCTCTTCATGTTTTTCAACAGTGCTTCATGCTCCTCCTATTATTCAGAACGTTTCATTCTCCTCATATTTTTGACACCTTTTGAAGGTCTTCATATATTTCACATCTTTTCAGCCTCTTCTTTTTTTTCAACACCACTTCATGCTACTCTTATTTTTCAGACCGTTTCATGCTCATCTCCTTTTTGACACATTTGAAGCTCTTCATATTTTTCACACCTTTTGAAGCTCTTCATATTTTTCACAACTTTTCAGGCTCTTCATGTTTTTCAACAACGCTTCATTCTCCTCCTATTTTTCAGACAGTTTCATGCTCCTCATATTTTGACACATTTTTAAGCTCTTCATATTTTTCACACTTTTTCAGGCTCTTCATGTTTTTGAACACCGCTTCATGCTCCTCCTATTTTTCAGACCGTTTCATGCTCCGCATATTTTTACCACGTTTTGAAGCTTTTCATATTTTTCACGCATTTTCTGGCTGTTCAAGTTTTTCAACACCACTTCATGCTCCTCCTTTTTTGCAGGCCGTTTCATGCTCCCCATATTTTTTACACCTTTTGAAGCTCTTCATATTTTTCACACGTTTTCAGGCTCTTCATGTTTTTCAAGACTGCTTCATGCTCCTCCTATTTTTCAGACCGTTTCATGCTCCTCATATTTTTGACGCTTTTTGAAGCTCTTCATATTTTTCACACCTTTTCAGACTCTTCATGTTTTTGAAAACCGCTTCATGCTCCTCCTTTTTTTCAGACCGTTTAATGCTCCTCATGTATTTCACACCTTTTGAAGCTCTTCATATTTTTCACACCTTTTTAGGCTCTTGATGATTTTCAACACCGCTTCATTCTCCTCCTGTTTTTCAGACCGTTTCATGCTCATCTCATTTTGACACCATTTTAAGCTCTTCATATTTTTCACACCTTTTGAAGCTCTTCATATTTTTCACACCTTTTGAAGCTCTTCATATTTTTCATATTTTTGAAGCTCTTCATATTTTTCACACCTTTTCAGGCTCTTCATGTTTTTCAACACCGTTTCATGATCCTCCTATTTTTCAGACCGTTTCATGCTCATCTCATTTTTGACACCTTTTGAAGCTTTTCATATTTTTCACAACTCTTTAGGCTCTTCAGGTTTTTGAACACCGCTTCAAGCTCCTCCTATTTTTCAGAGAGTTTCATGCTCCTAATGTATTTCACTCCTTTTGAAGCTCTTCATATTTTTCCCCCCTTTTCAGGCTCTTCATGTTTTTCCACACCACTTCATTCTTCTTTTTTTCAGCTCGTTTCATGCTCCTCATGTATTTCACACGTTTTGAAGCTCTACATATTTTTCACACGTTGTCACTCTCTTCATGTTTTTCAACACCATTTCATGCCGCATCTATTTTTCAGACCGTTTCATGCTCTTCATATTTTTGACACCTTTTGAAGCTTTTCATATTTTTCACACCTTTTCAGGCTCTTCATGTTTTTCCACACCACTTCATGCTTCTCCTATTTTTCAGACCGTTTCATGCTCCTCATGAATTTCACACCTTTTGAAGCTCTTCATATTTTTCACAACTTTTCAGGTTCTTCATGTTTCTGATCACCGTTTCATGCTCCTCCTATCTTTCAGACCGTTTCATGCTTCTCATATTTTTGACACCATTTGAAGCTCTTCATGTTTTTCACACCTTTTCAGGCTCGTCATGTTTTTGATCACCGTTTCATGCTCCTTCTATTTTTCAGAACGTTACATGGTCCTCATATTTTTGACACCATTTGAAGCTCTTCATATTTTTCACACCTTTTCAGGCTCTTCATGTTTTTCCACACCACTTCATGCTTCTCATATTTTTCAGACCGTTTCATGCTCCTCATGTATTTCACAACTTTTGAAGCTCTTCATATTTTTCACATCTTTTCAGGCTCCTCATGTTTTGATCACCGCTCATGATCCTCAAATTTTCAGACCGTTTCATGCTCTTCATATTTTTGACACCTTTTGAATCTCTTCATATTTTTCACACCTTTTCAGGCTCTTCATGTTTTTGAACACCGCTCATGATCCTCCAAATTTTCAGACCGTTTCATGCTCTTCATATTTTTGACACCTTTTGAATCTCTTCATATTTTTCACACCTTTTCAGGCTCTTCATGTTTTTGAACACCGCTCATGATCCTCCAAATTTTCAGACCGTTTCATCCTCATCTCATTTTTGATACCTTTTGAAGCTCTTCATATTTTTCACACGTTTTGAAGCTCTTCATATTTTTCACACCTTTTCAGGCTATTCATGTTTTTGAACCCCGCTTCATGGTCCTCCTATTTTTCAGAATGTTTCATGCTCCTCCTGTATTTCACACCTTTTGAAGCTCTTTATATTTTTCAAACCTTTTCAGGCTCTTCATGTTTTTGAACACCATTTCATGCTCCCCCTATTTTCCAGACCGTTTCATGCTCTTCATATTTTTGACACTTTTTGAAGCTCTTCATGTTTTTGACACCTTTTGAAGCTCTTCATATATTTCACACCTTTTCAGGCTCTTCATGTTTTTCAACACCACTTCATGCTCCTCCTATTTTTCAGACCGTTTCATGCTCATCTAATTTTTGACACCTTTTGAAGCTCTTCAAATATTTCACACCTTTTGAAGCTCTTCATATTTTTCACATTTTTGAACCTCTTCATATTTTTCACACTTTTTCAGGCTCTTCATGTTTTTCAACACTGCTTCATGCTCCTGCTATTTTTCACACCGTTTCATAATCCTCATATTTTTGACACGTTTTGAGGCTCTTCATATATTTCACACCTTTTGAAGCTCTTCATATTTTTCACATTTTTGCAGCTCTTCATATTTTTCACACCTTTTCAGGCTCTTCATGTTTTTCAACACCGCTCATGCTCCTCCTATTTTTCAGACCGTTTCATTCTCCTCATATTTTTGACACCTTTTGAAGCTCTTCATGTTTTTCACACCTTTTCAGGCTCTTCTTTTTTTTCAACACCACTTCATGCTCGTCCTATTTTTCAGATCGTTTCATGTTCCTCTCATTTTTGACACCTTTTGAAGCTCTTCATATTTTTCACAACTTTTCAGGCTCTTCATGTTTTTCAACACCGCTTCATGCTCCTCCTATTTTTCAGACCGTTTCATGCTCCTCCTATTCTTGACAGCTTTTGAAGCTCTTCATATTTTCACACCTTTTCAGGCTCTTCATGTTTTTCAACACCGCTTCATGCTCCTCCTATTTTTCAGACCGTTTCATGCTCCTCATATTTCTGAAATTTTTGAAGCTCCTCATATTTTTCACACATTGTGAAGCTCTTCATATATTTCACACCATTTCAGGATCTTCATGTTTTTCAACAGCACTTCATGCTCCTCCTATTTTTCAGACCGTTTCATGCTCCTCATATTTTTGACACCTTTTGAAGCTCTTCATATATTTCACACCTTTTCAGGCTCTTCATGTTTTTAACACCACTTCATGCTCCTCCTATTTTTCAGACCATTTCCTGCTCATCGATTTTTGACACCTTTTGAAGCTCTTCATATTTTTCACACCTTTTGAAGCTTTTTATATTTTTCACACATTTTCAGGCTCTTCATGTTTTTGAACAACGCTTCATGCTCCTCTTATTTTTCAGACCGTTTCATGCTCCTCATATTTTTCACACATTTTGAAGCTGTTCATATTTTTAACACCTTTTCAGGCTCTTCATGTTTTTCAACACCAGTTCATGCTCCTCATATTTTTCAGACCGTTTCATGCTCCTCATATTTTTGACACCTTTAGAAACTCTTCACAATTTTCACACCTTTTGAAGCTCTTCATATTTGTCACATCTTTTGATGCTCTTCATATTTTTCATATTTTTGAATCTCTTCATATTTTCACACCTTTTCAGGCTCTTCATGTTTTTCAACACCGCTTCATTCTCCTCCTATTTTTCAGACCGTATCATGCTCCTCATAGTTTTCACACCTTTTGAAGCTCTTCATACTTTTCATATTTTTGAAGATCTTCATATTTTTCACACGATTTCAGACTCTTCCTGTTTTTCAACACCGCTTCATGCTCCTGCTATTTATCATACCGTTTCATACTTCTCATATTTTTGACACGTTTTGAGGCTCTTCATATTTTTCAACCCTTTTCAGTCTCTGCATGTTTTGAACACCGTTTCATGTTCCTCATGTATTTCACACCTTTTGAAGCTCTTCATATTTTGCACACCTTTTCAGGCTCTTCATGTTGTTGAACACCGCTTCATCCTCCTCCTATTTTTAAGAGGGTTTCATACTCGTCATATTTTTGACACATTTTGAATCTCTTCATATTTTTCACACCTTTTGAAGCTGTTCATATATTTCACACCTTTTCAGGCTCTTCATGTTTTTCAACACCGCTTCATGCTCGTCCTATTTTTCAGACCGTTTCATGCTCCTCATATTTCTGAAATTTTTGAAGCTCCTCATATTTTTCACACATTGTGAAGCTCTTCATATATTTCACACCATTTCAGGATCTTCATGTTTTTCAACAGCACTTCATGCTCCTCCTATTTTTCAGACCGTTTCATGCTCCTCATATTTTTGACACCTTTTGAAGCTCTTCATATATTTCACACCTTTTCAGGCTCTTCATGTTTTTAACACCACTTCATGCTCCTCCTATTTTTCAGACCATTTCCTGCTCATCGATTTTTGACACCTTTTGAAGCTCTTCATATTTTTCACACCTTTTGAAGCTTTTTATATTTTTCACACATTTTCAGGCTCTTCATGTTTTTGAACAACGCTTCATGCTCCTCTTATTTTTCAGACCGTTTCATGCTCCTCATATTTTTCACACATTTTGAAGCTGTTCATATTTTTAACACCTTTTCAGGCTCTTCATGTTTTTCAACACCAGTTCATGCTCCTCATATTTTTCAGACCGTTTCATGCTCCTCATATTTTTGACACCTTTAGAAACTCTTCACAATTTTCACACCTTTTGAAGCTCTTCATATTTGTCACATCTTTTGATGCTCTTCATATTTTTCATATTTTTGAATCTCTTCATATTTTCACACCTTTTCAGGCTCTTCATGTTTTTCAACACCGCTTCATGCTCCTCCTATTTTTCAGACCGTATCATGCTCCTCATAGTTTTCACACCTTTTGAAGCTCTTCATACTTTTCATATTTTTGAAGATCTTCATATTTTTCACACGATTTCAGACTCTTCCTGTTTTTCAACACCGCTTCATGCTCCTGCTATTTATCATACCGTTTCATACTTCTCATATTTTTGACACGTTTTGAGGCTCTTCATATTTTTCAACCCTTTTCAGTCTCTGCATGTTTTGAACACCGTTTCATGTTCCTCATGTATTTCACACCTTTTGAAGCTCTTCATATTTTGCACACCTTTTCAGGCTCTTCATGTTGTTGAACACCGCTTCATCCTCCTCCTATTTTTAAGAGGGTTTCATACTCGTCATATTTTTGACACATTTTGAAGCTCTTCATATTTTTCACACCTTTTGAAGCTGTTCATATATTTCACACCTTTTCAGGCTCTTCATGTTTTTCAACACCGCTTCATGCTCGTCCTATTTTTCAGACCGTTTCATGCTCCTCATATTTTTGACACCTTTTGAAGCTCTTCATATTTTTCACACCTTTTCAGGCTCTTCATTTTTTTGAACACCGCTTCATGCTCCTCCTATTTTCCAGACCGTTTCATACACCTCATATATTTGTCACCTTTTGAAGCTCTTCACATTTTTTACAATTTTTCATGCTCTTCATGTTTTTCAACACCACTTCATGCTCCTACTATTTTTCAGACCGTTTCATGCTTCTCATGAATTTCACACCTTTTGAAGCTCTTCATATTTTTCACACCTTTTCATGCTCTTCATGTTTTTCCACACCACTTCATGCTTCTCCTATTTTTCAGACCGTTTCATGCTCCTCATGAATTTCACACCTTTTGAAGCTCTTCATATTTTTCACAACTTTTCAGGCTCTTCATGTTTCTGATCACCGTTTCATGCTCCTCCTATCTTTCAGACCGTTTCATGCTTCTCATATTTTTGACACCTTTTGAAGCTCTTCATATTTTTCACACCTTTTCAGGCTCTTCATGTTTTCCACACCGTTTCATGCTGCTTCTATTTTTCAGGCCGTTTCATGCTCCTCATAATTTTCACACCTTTTGAAGCTCTTTATATTTTTCAAACCTTTTCAGGCTCTTCATGTTTTTGAACACCGTTTCATGCTCCCCCTATTTTTCAGACCGTTTCATCCTCATCTCATTTTTGATACCTTTTGAAGCTCTTCATATTTTTCACACCTTTTCAGGCTCTTCATGTTTTTGAACACCGCTTCATGGTCCTCCTATTTTTCAGAACGTTTCATGCTCCTCCTGTATTTCACACCTTTTGAAGCTCTTTATATTTTTCAAACCTTTTCAGGCTCTTCATGTTTTTGAACACCGTTTCATGCTCCCCCTATTTTTCAGACCGTTTCATGCTCTTCATATTTTTGACACTTTTTGAAGCTCTTCATATTTTTGACACCTTTTGAAGCTCTTCATATATTTCACACCTTTTCAGGCTCTTCATGTTTTTCAACACTACTTCATGCTCCTCCTATTTTTCAGACCGTTTCATGCTCATCTAATTTTTGACACCTTTTGAAGCTCTTCATATATTTCACAACTTTTGAAGCTTTACATATTTTTCACATTTTTGAACCTTTTCATATTTTTCACACTTTTTCAGGCTCTTCATGTTTTTGAACACCGCTTCATGCTCCTGCTATTTTTCACACCGTTTCATAATCCTCATATTTTTGACACCTTTTGAAGCTCTTCATATTTTTCACACCTTTTCAGGCTCTTCATGTTTTCAACACCGTTTCATGCTCCTCCTATTTTTCAGACCGTTTCTTGCTCTTCATATTTTGACACCTTTTGAAGCTCTTCATATTTTTCACACCTTTTCAGGCTCTTCATATTTTTCAACAAGGTTTCATGCTCCTCCTATTTTTCAGACAGTTTCATGCCCCTCACATTTTTGACACCTTTTCAAGCTCTTCACATTTTTCAAACCTTTTCAGGCTGTTCATGTTTTTGAACACCGTTTCTTGCACCTCCTATGTTTCAGACCGTTTCATGCTCCTCATATTTTGACTCCTTTTGAAGCTCTTCATATTTTTCACACCTTTTCAGGCTCTTCATGTTTTCAACACCACTTCATGCTCCTCCTATATTTCTGACCGTGTCATGCTCCTCATATTTTTGACAAGTTTTGAAGCTCTTCATATTTTTCACACCTTTTCATGCTCTTCATGTTTTTCTACACCGCTTCATGCTCCTCCTATTTTTGACATCTTTTGAACCTCTTCATATATTTCACACCTTTTCAGGGTTTTCATGTTTTTGAACACCGTTTCATGCTCCTCATATTTTTCAGACCGTTTCATGCTCCTCATACTTTTGACACCTTTTGAAGCTCTTCATATATTTCACACCATTTCAGGGTTTTCATGTTTTTGAACACCGTTTCATTCTCCTCATATTTTTCAGACTGTTTCATGCTCCTCATATTTTTGACACCTTTTGAAACTCTTAATATTTTTCACAATTTTTCAGGGTCCTCATGTTTTTGAACACCGTTTCATGCTCCTCCTATATTTCAGACCGTTTAATGCTCCCCATAATTTTGACACCTTTTCAAGCGCTTCATAATTATCACACCTTTTCAGGCTCTTCATGTTTTTCAAATCTGCTTCTGCTCCTCCTATTTTTCAGACTGTTTCATGCTCCTCATATTTTTGACACCTTTTGAAGCTCTTCATATTTTTCACACCTTTTCAGGCTCTTCATGTTTTTCAACACCACTTTATTCTCCTCCTATTTTTCAGACCGTTTCATGCTCCTCATATTTTTGACACCTTTTGAAGCTCTTCATATTTTTAACACTTTTTCAGCCTCTTCATGTTTTTCAACACCGTTTCATGCTCCTCCTATTTTTTAGACCATTTCATGCTCCACATATATTGACACCTCTTGATGCTCTTCATATTTTTCACAGCTTTTCAGGCTCTTCATGTATTTGAACACCGATTCATGCTCCTCATATTTTTCAGACCGTTTCATGCTCCTCATATTTGTGACATCTTTTGAAGCTCTTCATATTTTTCACACCTTTTCAGGCTCTTCATGTTTTTGAACACCACCTCATGCTCCTCATAATATTCAGACCGTTACATGCTCCTCATATATTTGATATCTTTTGAAGCTCTTCATATTTTTCACACATTTTTATGCACTTCATGTTTTCAACACCACATCATGCTCCTTCTATTTTTCAAACCGATTCATGCTCCTCATATTTTGGATATCTTTTGAAGCTCGTCATATTTCTCACACCTTTTCAGGCTCTTCATGTTTTCAACACAGTTTCATGCTCCTCCTATTTTTCAGACCGTTTCATGCCCCTCATATTTTTGACACCTTTTCAAGCTCTTCACATTTTTCAAACCTTTTCAGGCTCTTCATGTTTTTGAACAACGTTTCATGCTCCTCCTATTTTTCAGACAGTTTCATGCCCCTCATATTTTTGACACCTTTTCAAGCTCTTCACATTTTTCAAGCCTTTTCAGGCTCTTCATCTTTCTGAACACCGATTCTTGCACCTCCTATTTTTCAGAACGTTTCATGCTCCTCATATATTTGACACCTTTTGAAGCTCTTCATTATTTCCCAACTTTTCAGGTTCTTCATGTTTTCAACACCACTTCATGCTCCTCCTATATTTCTGACTGTGTCATGCTCCTCATATTTTAGACACCTTTTGAAGATCTTCATATTTTTCACACCTTTTCAGGCTCTTCATGTTTTTCAACACCCCTTCTTGCTCATCCTATTTTTCAGACCGTTTCATGCTTCTCTCATTTCTGACACATTTTGAAGCTCTTCATATATTTCACACATTTCCAGGATCTTCATGTTTTTCAACACAACTTCATGCTCCTCTTATTATTCAGACCGTTTCATACTGATCTCAATTTTGACACATTTTGAAGCTCTTCATATTTTCCACACCTTTTGAAGCTCTTCATATTTTTCAAACGTTTTCAGGCTCTTAATCTTTTTCAACACCGCTTCTTGCTCCTCCTATTTTTCAGACCGTTTCATGTTCCTCATATTTTTGACACGTTTTGAAGCTCTTCATATTTTTCACACCTTTTCAGGCTCTTCATGTTTTTGAACACCGTTCCATGCTCCTCCTATTTTTCAGACCGTTTCATGCTCCTCATATTTTTGACACCTTTTGAAGCTCTTCATATTTTTCACATCTTTTCAGGCTCTTCATGTTTTTCAAAGCCAATTCATGCTTCTCCTATTTTTCATACCGTTTCATGCTCCTCTCATTTCTGACACCTTTTGAAGCTCTTCATATATTTCACACATTTTCAGGCTCTTCATGTTTTTCAACACCACTTCATGCTCCTCCTATTTTTCAGACCGTTTCATGCTCCTCATGTATTTCTCACCTTTTGAAGCTCTTTATATTTTTCACACCTTTTTAGGCTCTTCATGTTTTTGAACACCGTTTCATGCTCTTCCTATTTTTCAAACCGTTTCATGGTCCTCATATTTGTTACACCTTTTGAAGCTATTCATATATTTCACACCTTTTCAGGCTCTTCATGTTTTTCAACACAACTTCATGCCTCTCCTATTTTTCAGAGCTTTTCATGCTCATCTCATTTTTGACACCTTTTGAAGCTCTTCATATTTTTCACACCTTTTGAAGCTCTTCATATTTTTCACAGTTTTCAGGCTCTTCATGTTTTTGAACACCGCTTCATGCCCCTCCTATTTTTCAGACCGTTTCATACTCCTCATGTATTTCACACCTTTGGAAGCTCTTTATATTTTTCACACGTTTTCAGGCTCTTCATGTTTTTCAACACCGCTTCATGCTCCTTCTCTTTTTCAGACCTTTTCATGCTCCTTTTATTTTTGACACCTCTTGAAGCTCTTCATATTTTTCACACCTTTTCAGGTTCTTCATGTTTTTCAACACCGCTTCATGCTCCTCCTATTTTTCACACCATTTCATGCTCATCTCATTTTTCCAGATTTTGAAGCTCTTCATATTTTTCATACCTTTTCAGGCTCTTCATGATTTTCAACACCGCTTCATGCTCCTTGTATTTTTCAGACCTTTTCATGCTCATCTCATTTTTGACACCTTTTGAAGCTCTTCATATTTTTCACACCTTTTGAAGCTCTTCATATTTTTCACATTTTTGAAGCTCTTCATACTTTTCACACTTTTTCAGACTCTTCATGTTTTTCAACACCGCTTCATGCTCCTGCTATTTTTCTGACCGTTTCATACTCCTCATGCGTTTCACACATTTTGAAGCTCTTCCTATTTTTCAGACCGTTTCATGCTCCTCATATTTTTGACACCTTTTGAATCTCTTCATATATTTCACACCTTTTCAGGCTCTTCATATTTTTGAACACCGCTTCATGCTTCTTCTATTTTTCAGACCGTTTCAGGCTCCTCATAATTTTCACACCTTTTGAAACTCTTCATATTTCTCACACCTTTTCAGGCTCTTCATGTTTTTCATCACCACTTCATGCTTCTCCTATTTTTCAGACCGTTTCATGCTCATCTAATATTTGACACTTTTGACGCTCTTCATATTTTTGACACCTTTTGCAGCTCTTCACATTTTTCAAACCTTTTCAGGCTCTTCATGTTTTTGAACACCGTTTCATTCTCCTCCTATTTTTCAGACCGTTTCGTGCTCCTCATATTTTTGACACCTTTTGAAGCTCTTCATATTTTTCACACATTTTCAGGCTCTTCATGTATTTGAACACCGCTTCATGCTCCTCCTATTTTCCAGACCAATTCATGCTTCTCATATTTTTGACACATTTTGAAGCTCTTCATATTTTTCACACATTTTCAGGCTCTTCACGTTTTTCAACACAACTTCATGCTCTTCCTATTTTTCAGACCGTTTCTTCCTCCTCATATTTTTGACACCTTTAGAAGCTCTTCATTATTTCACAACTTTTCAGGCTCTTCATGTGTTTTAGCACCGCTTCATGCTCGTCCTATTTTTCAGACCTTTCATGCTCCTCATATATTTCACACCTTTTGAATCTCTTCATATTTTTCACACCTTTTGAAGCTCTTCATATTTTTCATACCTTTTCAGGCTCTTCATGTTTTTGAACGCCACTTCATGCTCTTCCTATTTTTCAGACCGTTTCATGCTCCTCATATTTTTGACACCTATTGAAGCTCTTCATATTTTTCACACCTTTTCAGGCTTCATGATTTTGAACAACGTTTCATGATCCTCCTATTTTTCAGAACGTTTCATGTTCCTCATAATTTTGACACCTTTTAAAGCTATTCATATTTTTCACACCTTTTCAGGCTCTTCATGTTTTTGAACACCGCTTCATGCTCCTCCTATTTTTCAGACCGTTTCATGCTCATCTATTTTTTGACACCTTTTGAAGCACTTCATATTTTTCACACCTTTTGAAGCTCTTCACATTTTTCACACCTTTTCAGGCTCTTCATGTTTTTGAACACCGTTTCATTCTCCTCCTATTTTTCAGACCCTTTCATGCTCCTCATATTTTTGACACCTTTTGAAACTCTTCATATTTTTCACAATTTTGAACCTCTTCATATATTTCACACCTTTTCAGGCTCTTCATGTTTTTCATCACCACTTCATGCTTCTCCTATTTTTCAGACCGTTTCATGCTCATCTAATATTTGACACTTTTGAAGCTCTTCACATTTTTCACACCTTTTCAGGCTCTTCATGTTTTTGAACACCGTTTTATTCTCCTCCTATTTTTCAGACAGTTTCTTACTCCTCATATTTTTGACACGTTTTGAGGCTCTTCATATTTTTCACTCCTTTTCAGGCTCTTCATGATTTTGAACAACGTTTCATGATCCTCCTATTTTTCACAACGTTTCATGTTCCTCATAATTTTGACACCTTTTAAAGCTTTTCATATTTTTCACACCTTTTCAGGCTCTTCATGTTTTTGAACACCACTTCATCCTCTTCCTATTTTTCAGACCGTTTCATGCTCCTCGTATTTTTGACACCTTTTGAAGCTCTTCATATTTTTCACAACTTTTCAGGCTCTTCATGTTTTTGAACACCACTTCATGCTCTTCCTATTTTTCAGACAATTTCATTCTCCTCATATTTTTCACACCTTTTCAGGCTCTTCATGTTTTTGAACACAGCTTCATGCTCCTCCCATTTTTCAGACCGTTTCATGCTCCTCATATTATTGACACCATTTGAATCTCTTCATATTTTTCACACATTTTCAGGCTCTTCATGTTTTTCAACACCGCCTTATGCTCCTCCTTATTTTCAGACTGTTTCATGCTCCTCATGTAATTCACACCTTTTGAAGCTGTTTATATTTTTCACACATTTTCAGGCTCTTCATGTTTTTCAATACCACTTCATGCTCCTCCTATTTTTCAGACCGTTTCATGCTCATCTCATTTTTGACACCTTTTCAAACTTTTCATATTTTTCACACCTTATCAGGCTCTTCATGTTTTTGAACACCGCTTCATGCTCCTCCTATTTTTCAGAACGTTTCATGCTCTCATGAATTTCACACCTTTTGAAGTTCTTCATATTTCTCACACCTTTTCCGGCTCCTCTTGTTTTTGATCACCGTTTCATGCTCCTCCTATTTTTCAGAACGTTTCATGCTCTCATGAATTTCACACCTTTTGAAGTTCTTCATATTTCTCACACCTTTTCAGGCTCCTCTTGTTTTTGATCACCGTTTCATGCTCCTCCTATTTTTCAGACCGTTTCATGCTCATCTCATTTTTGACACCTTTTGAAGCTCTTCATATTTTCACATCTTTGGAAGCTCTTCATATTTTTCACACTTTTTCAGTCTCTTCATGTTTTTCAACACCCTTTCTTGCTCTTCCTTTTTTCAGACAGTTTCATGCTCCTCATATTTTTGACACCTTTTGAAGCTCTTCATATTTTTCACACCTTTTCAGGCTCTTCATGTTTGTCAACACCATTTCATGCCGCATCTATTTTTCAGACCGTTTCATGCTCCTCATATTTTTCACACCTTTTGAAGCTCTTCATATTTTTCACAACTTTTCAGGCTCTTCATGTTTTTGAACACCACTTCATGCTCCTCCTATATTTCAGAGAGTTTCATGCTCCTCATGTATTTCACACCTTTTGAAGCTCTTCATATTTTTCACACCTTTTCAGGCTCTTCATGTTTTTCCACACCACTTCATGCTTCCCCTATTTTTCAGACCGTTTCATGCTCCTCATATTTTTGACACCTTTTGAAGCTCTTCATATTTTTCACAACTTTTCAGGCTCTTCATGTTTCTGATCACCGTTTCATGCTCCTAATATCTTTCAGACCGTTTCATGCTTCTCATATTTTTGACACCATTTGAAGCTCTTCATATTTTTCACACCTTTTCAGGCTCTTCATATTTTTGAACACCGCTCATGATCTTCCAAAATTTCAGACCGTTTCATGCTCTTCATATTTTTGACACCTTTTGAAGCTCTTCATATTTTTCACACCTTTTCAGGCTCTTCATGTTTTTCCACTTCACTTCATGCTTCTCCTATTTTTCAGACCGTTTCATGCTCCTCATGAATTTCAAACCTTTTGAAGCTCTTCATATTTTTCACAAATTTTCAGGCTCTTCATGTTTCTGATCACCGTTTCATGCTCCTCCTATCTTTCAGACCGTTTCATGCTTCTTCTATTTTTGACTCGATTTGAAGCTCTTCATATTTATCACACATTTTCAGGCTCCTCATGTTTTTGATCACCGTTTCATGCTCCTCCTATTTTTCAGAACGTTACATGCTCCTCATATTTTTGACACCATTTGAAGCTCTCCATATTTTTCACACCTTTTCAGGCTCTTCATGTTTTCCCACACCGTTTCATGCAGCTTCTATTTTTCAGGCCGTTTCATTCTCCTCATGTTTTTCACACCTTTTGAAGCTCTTCATATTTTTCACACCTTTTCAGGCTCTTCATGTTTTTCCACACCAGTTCATGCTTCTCCTATTTTTCAGCCCGTTTCATGCTCCTCATTTATTTCACCCCTTTTGAAGCTCTTCATATTTTTCACAAATTTTCAGGCTCTTCATGTTTCTGATCACCGTTTCATGCTCCTCCTATCTTTCAGACCGTTTCATGCTTCTTCTATTTTTGACTCGATTTGAAGCTCTTCATATTTATCACACCTTTTCAGGCTCCTCATGTTTTTGATCACCGTTTCATGCTCCTCCTATTTTTCAGAACGTTACATGCTCCTCATATTTTTGACACCATTTGAAGCTCTTCATATTTTTCACACCTTTTCAGGCTCTTCATGTTTTCCCACACCGTTTCATGCAGCTTCTATTTTTCAGGGCCTTTCATTCTCCTCATGTTTTTCACACCTTTTGAAGCTCTTCATATTTTTCACACCTTTTCAGGCTCTTCATGTTTTTCCACAGCAGTTCATGCTTCTCCTATTTTTCAGCCCGTTTCATGCTCCTCATTTATTTCACCCCTTTTGAAGCTCTTCATATTTTTCACACCTTTTCAGGCTCTTGATGTTATTCAACACCACTTCATGCTACTCCTGTTTTTCAGAACGTTACATGCTCCTCATATTTTTGACACCTTTAGAAGCTCTTCATATTTTTCACACCGTTTCAGGCTCTTCATGTTTTTGAACACCGCTTCATGCGCCTCCTATATTCCAGACCGTTTCATGCTCCTCATTTATTTCACACCTTTTGAAGCTCTTCATATTTTTCACACCTTTTTAGGCTCGTCGTGTTTTTGAACACCGCTTCATGCTCCTCCTATTTTTCAGACCGTTTCATTCTCCTCATATTTTTCACACCTTTTGAAGCTCTTCATATTTTTCACACCTTTTCATGCTCTTCATGTTTTTCAACACCGTTTCATGCTGCTTCTATTTTTCAGACCGTTTCATGCTCCTCATATTTTTCACACCTTTTGAAGCTCTTCATATTTTTCACACCTTTTCAGTCTCTTCATATTTTTGAACACAGCTTCAAGGTCCTCCTATTTTTCAGACCGGTTCGTGCTCCTCATATTTTTGACACCTTTTGAAGCTCTTCATATTTTTCACACCTTTTCATGTTCTTCATGTTTTTCAACACCGCTTCATGCTTCTCCTATTTTTCAGACCGTTTCATGCTCCTCATATTTTTGACACCTTTTGAAGCTCTTCATATTTTTCACACATTTTCAGGCTCTTCATGTTTTTCAACACCGATTCATGCTCCTCATATTTTTGACACCTTTTGAATCTCTTCATATATTTCACACGTTTTCAGGCTCTTCATGTTTTTCAACACCACTTCATGCTTCTCCTATTTTTCAGACCGTTTTATGCTCCTCGTATTTTTCACACCTTTTGAAGCTCTTCATATTTTTCAACCTTTTTAGGCTCTTTATGTTTTTGAACACGGTTTCATGCTCCTCCTATTTTTCAAACTGTGTCATGCTCATCTCATTTTTAACAACTTTTGAAGCTCTTCATATTTTTCACAGCTTTTGAACCTCTTCATATTTCTCAAACGTTTTCAGGCTCTTCATGTTTTTCAACACCCTTCTTGCTCATCCTATTTTTCAGACCGTTTCATGCTTCTCTCATTTCTAACACATTTTGAAGCTCTTCATATATTTCACACATTTTCAGGCTCTTCATGTTTTTCAACACCACTTCATGCTCCTCCTATTTTTCAGACCGTTTCATACTCATCTCGCTTTTGACACATTTTGAAGCTCTTCATATTTTCCACAAGTTTTGAAGCTCTTCATATTTTTCAAACGTTTTCAGGCTCTTAATCTTTTTCAACACCGCTTCTTGCTCCTCCTATTTTTCAGACAGTTTCATGCTCCTCATATTTTCCACACCTTTTGAAGCTCTTCATATTTTTTCACACCTTTTCATGTTCTTCATGTTTTTCCACACCGCTTCATGCTTCTCCTATTTTTCAGACCGTTTCATGCTCCTCATATTTTTGACACCTTTTGAAGCTCTTCATATTTTTCACACATTTTCAGGCTCTTCATGTTTTTCAACAGCGATTCATGCTCCTCATATTTTTGACACCTTTTGAAGCTCTTCATATTTTTCACACCTTTTCAGGCTCTTCATGTTTTTCACAGCCACTTCATGCTTCTCCTATTTTTCAGACCGTTTCATGCTCCTCTCATTTCTGACACATTTTGAAGCTCTTCATATATTTAACACCTTTTCAGGCTCTTCATGTTTTTCAAAGCAACTTCATGCTTCTCCTATTTTTCAGACCGTTTCATGCTCATCTCATTTTTGACACCTTTTGAAGCTCTTCATATTTTTCACACCTTTTGAATCTCTTCGTATTTCTCAAACGTTTTCAGGCTCTTCATGTTTTTCAACACCCCTTCTTGCTCATCCTATTTTTCAGACCGTTTCATGTTTCTATCATTTCTGACAACTTTTGAAGCTCTTCATATATTTCACACATTTTCAGGCTCTTCATGTTTTTCAACACCACTTCATGCTCCTCCTATTTTTCAGACCGTTTCATGCTCATCTCACTTTTGACACATTTTGAAGCTCTTCATATTTTCCACACCTTTTGAAGCTCTTCATATTTTTCATATTTTTGAAGCTCTTCATATTTTCACACGTTTTCAGACTCTTCATGTTTTTCAAAACCGCTTCATGCGCCTCCTATTTTTCAGAGAGTTTCAGGCTACTCATGTATTTCACACCTTTTGAAGCTCTTCATATTTTTCACACCTTTTCAGGCTCTTCATGTTTTTGAACACCGCTTCATGCTCCTGCTATTTTTCAGCCCGTTTCATGCTCCTCCTATTTTTCACACCTTTTGAAGCTCTTCATATTTTTCACACCTTTTCAGGCTCTTCATGCTTTTGAACACCGCTTGATGCTCCTCCTATTTTTCAGACTTTTCCATGCTCCTCATGTATTTCACACGTTTTGAAGCTCTTCATATTTTTCACACTTTTTCAGCCTCTTCATGATTTTGAACACCGCTTCATGATCCTACTATTTTTCAGAATGTTTCATGCTCCTCATATTTTTGACAAATTTTGAAGCTTTTCATATTTTTCACAACTTTTCAGGATCTTCATGTTTTTGAACAGAGCTTCATGGTCCTGCTATTTTTCAGACCGTATCATACTCGTCATATGTTTCACACCTTTTGAACCTCTTCATATTTTTCACACATTTTCAGTCTCTTCATGTTTTTCAACACAACTTCATGCTCATCCTATTTTCCAGACCGTTTCATGTTCCTCATGTATTTTACACCTTTTGAAGCTCTTCATGTTTTTCACACCTTTTCAGGCTCTTCATGCATTTGAACACCCTTTCATGCTCTTCCTATTTTTCAGACCGTTTCATGCTCCTCATAGTTTTGACACCTTTTGAAGCTCTTGATATTTTTCACACCTTTTCAGGTTCTTCATGTTTTTCAACACCGCTTCATGCTCCTCCTATTTTTCAGACCGTTTCATGCTCCTCATATTTTTGACACCTTTTGAAGCTCTTAATATATTTCACACCTTTTCAGACTCTTCATGATTTCCAACACTGCTTCATGCTCCTCATATTTTTCAGACCGTTTCATGCTCATCTCATTTTTATCACCTTTTGAAGCTCTTCATATATTTCACAACTTTTGAAGCTCTTCATATTTTTCACAGGTTTTCAGGCTCTTCATGTTTTTCAACACTACTTCATGCTTCTCCTATTTTTCAGACCGTTTCATGCTCCTCATATTTTTGACACCTTTTGAAGCTCTTCATATTTTTCAAACGTTTTCAGGCTCTTCATTTTTTTCAACACCGCTTCTTGCTCCTCCTATTTTTCAGATCGTTTCATGCTCCTCATATTTTTGACACGTTTTGAAGCTCTTCATATTTTTCACACCTTTTCAGGCTCTTCATGTCTTTGAACACCGTTTCATGCTGCTCCTATTTTTCAGATCTTTTCATGCTCCTCATATTTTTGACACATTTTGAAGCTCTTCATTTTTTTCACACCTTTTGAAGCTCTTCATATTTTTCACACCTTTTCAGGCTCTTCATGTTTTTTACACCGCTTCATGCTGCTCCTATTTTCACACCGTTTCATGCTCCTCCTATTTTTGACACCTTTTGAAGCTCTTCATATTTTTCACACCTTTTCAGGCTCTTCATGTTTTTGAACATCGCTTCATGTTCCTCCTGTTTTTCAGACCGTTTCATGCTCCTCATATTTTTGACACCTTTTGAAGCTCTTCATATTTTTCACACCTTTTCAGGGTCTTCATGTTTTTTACACCGCTTCATGCTCCTCCTATTTTTCAGACTGTTTCATGCTCCTCCTATTTTTGACACCTTTTGAAGCTCTTCATATTTCACACCATTTCAGGCTCTTCATGTTTTTGAACACCGTTTAATGCTCCTCCTATTTTTCAGACCGTTTCTTGCTCCTCATATTTTTGACACCTTTTGAAGCTCTTCATATTTTACCCACCTTTTCAGGCTCTTCATGTTTTTCAACACCGTTTAATGCTCCTCATGTATTTCCAACCGTTTGAAGCTCTTCATATTTTTCACAACTTTTCAGGCTCTTCATGTTTTTGAACACGGTTTCATGCTCCTCCTATTTTTCAGACCGTTTCATGCTCCTCATGTATTTCACACCTTTTAAAGCTCTTCATATTTTTCACACCTTTTCAGGCTCCCCATGTTTTTCAACACCGCTTCATGCTCGTCCTATTTTCCAGACCATTTCATGCTCGTCTCATTTTTGACACCTTTTGAAGCTCTTCATATTTCTCACAACTTTTAAGCTCTTCATGTTTTTCACACGTTTTCAGGCTCTTCATGTTTTTCAAAACCGCTTCATGCTCCTCCCATTTTTCAGACCGTTTCATGCTCCTCATATTTTTGACACCTTTTGAATCTCTTCATATTTTGCTCACCTTTTCAGGCTCTTCATGTTTTTCAACACCGCTTCATGCTCTTCCTATATTTCAGACCGTTTCATGCTCCTCATATTTTTGTCACCTTTTGAAGCTCTTCATATTTTTCACACCTTTTCATGCTCTTCATGTTTTTGAACACCACTTCATGCTCCTCCTATTTTTCAGAACCGTTCATGCTCCTATATTTTGACACCTTTTGAAGCTCTTCATATTTTTCACACCTTTTCATGTTCTTCATGTTTTTCAACACCGCTTCATGCTTCTCCTATTTTTCAGACCGTTTCATGCTCCTCATATTTTTGACACCTTTTGAAGCTCTTCATATTTTTCACACATTTTCAGGCTCTTCATGTTTTTCAACACCGATTCATGCTCCTCATATTTTTGACACCTTTTGAATCTCTTCATATTTTTCACACCTTTTCATGCTCTTCATGTTTTTCAACACCACTTGTGTTCCTCCTATTTTTCAGACCGTTTCATGCTCCTCATATTTTTGACACCATTTGAAGCTCTTCATATATTTCACACGTTTTCAGACTCTTCATGTTTTTCAACACCACTTCATGCTTCTCCTATTTTTCAGACCGTTTCATGCTCCTCATATTTTTGACACCTTTTGAAGCTCTTCATATTTTATCCACCTTTTCAGGCTCTTCATGTTTTTCAACACCGCTTCATGCTCTTCCTATTTTCCAGACCGTTTCATGCTCCTCATGTATTTCCAACCTTTTGAAGCTCTTCATATTTTTCACACCTTTGCAGCCTCCCCATGTTTTTCAACACGGCTTCATGATCCTCCTGTTTTTCAGACCGTTTCATGCTCCTCATATTTTGACACGTTTTGAAGATCTTCATATTTTTCACACATTTTCAGGCTCTTCATGTTTTTCAAAACCGATTCATGCTCCTCCTATGTTTCAGACCGTTTCATGCTCCTCATATTTTGACACCTTTTGAAGCTCTTCATATTTTTCACACCTATTCAGTCTCTTCATGTTTTTAAACACTACTTCATGCTCCTCCTATTTTTCAGACCGATTCATGCTCCTCATGTATTTCACACCTTTTGAAGCTCTTCATATTTTACCCACCTTTTCAGGCTCGTCATGTTTTTCAAGACGGTTTCATGCTCCTCATGTATTTCCAACCGTTTGAAGCTCTTCATATTTTCCAAACTTTTCAGGCTCTTCATGTTTTTGAACACGGTTTCATGCTCCTCCTATTTTTCAGACCGTTTCATGCTCCTCATGTATTTCACACCTTTTAAAGCTCTTCATATTTTTCACACCTTTTCAGGCTCTTCATGTTTTTGAACACGGTTTCATGATCCTCCTATTTTTCAGACCGTTTCATGCTCCTCATATTTTTGACACCTTTTGAAGCTCTTCATATTTTTCACACCTTTTCATGCTCTTCATGTTTTTGAACACCGCTTCATGCTCCTCGTATTTTTCAGACCGGTTCATGCTCCTCATATTTTTGACACCTTTTGAAGCTCTTCATATTTTTCACACCTTTTCATGCTCTTCATGTTTTTGAACAACGCTTCATGCTCCTCCTATTTTTCAGACCGGTTCATGCTCCTCATATTTTTGACACCTTTTGAAGCTGTTCATATTTTTCACACCTTTTCATGTTCTTCATGTGTTTCAACACCGCTTGATGCTTCTCCTATTTTTCAGACCGTTTCATGCTCCTCATATTTTTGACACCTTTTGAAGCTCTTCATATTTTTCACACATTTTCAGGCTCTTCATGTTTTTCAACACCGATTCATGCTCCTCATATTTTTGACACCTTTTGAATCTCTTCATATTTTTCACACCTTTTCATGCTCTTCATGTTTTTGAACACCACTTGTGTTCCTCCTATTTTTCAGATCGTTTCATGCTCCTCATATTTTTGACACCATTTGAAGCTCTTCATATATTTCACACGTTTTCAGACTCTTCATGTTTTTCAACACCACTTCATGCTTCTCCTATTTTTCAGACCGTTTTAATGCTCCTCATATTTTTCACACCTTTTGAAGCTCTTCATATTTTTCAAGCTTTTTAGTCTCTTCATGTTTTTGAACACGCTTTCATGCTCCTCCTATTTTTCAAACTGTGTCATGCTCATCTCATTTTTAACAACTTTTGAAGCTCTTCATATTTTTCACAGCTTTTGAAGCTCTTCATATTTCTCAAACGTTTTCAGGCTCTTCATGTTTTTCAACACCCCTTCATGCTCCTCCCATTTTTCAGACCGTTTCATGCTCCTCCTATTTTTCAGACCGTTTCATGCTCCTCATATTTTTGACACCTTTTGAAGCTCTTCATATTTTTCACACCTTTTCAGGCTCTTCATGTTTTTGAACACCGTTTCATGCTCCTCCTATTTTTAAGACCATTTCATGCTCCTCTCATTTCTGACACCTTTTGAAGCTCTTCATATTTTTCACACCTTTTCAGGCTCTTCATGTTTTTCAAAGCCACTTCATGCTTCTCCTATTTTTCAGACCGTTTCATGCTCCTCTCATTTCTGACACCTTTTGAAGCTCTTCATATATTTCACACATTTTCAGGCTCTTCATGTGTTTCAACACCACTTCATGCTCCTCATAATTTTCCGACCGTTTAATGCTCCTCCTGCATTTCACACCTTTTGAAGCTCTTTATATTTTTCACACCTTTTTAGGCTCTTCATGTTTTTGAACACGATTTCAGGCTCCTCCTATTTTCGGACTGTTTCATGCTTATCTCATTTTTGACACCTTTGGAAGCTCTTCATAATTTTCACACCTTTTGAATCTCTTCATATTTCTCAAACGTTTTCACGCTCTTCATGTTTTTCAACACCCCTTCTTGCTCATCGTATTTTTCAGACGTTTCATGTTTCTATCATTTCTGACAACTTTTGAAGCTCTTCATATATTTCACACATTTTCAGGCTCTTCATGTTTTTCAACACCACTTCATGCTCCTCCTATTTTTCAGACTTTTTCATGCTCATCTCACTTTTGATACATTTTGAAACTCTTCATATTTTCCACACCTTTTGAAGCTCTTCATATTTTTCAAACGTTTTCAGGCTCTTCATTTTTTTCAACACCGCTTCTTGCTCCTCCTATTTTTCAGATCGTTTCATGCTCCTCATATTTTTGACACGTTTTGAAGCTCTTCATTTTTTTCACACCTTTTGAAGCTCTTCATATTTTTCACACCTTTTCAGGCTCTTCATGTTTATTACACCGCTTCATGCTGCTCCTATTTTTCAGACCGTTTCATGCTCCTCATATTTTTGACACCTTTTGAAGCTCTTCATATTTTTCACACCTTTTCAGGCTCTTCATGTTTTTGAACACCGTTTCATGCTGCTCCTATTTTTCAGACCGTTTCATGCTCCTCATATTTTTGACACCTTTTGAAGCTCTTCATATTTTTCACACCTTTTGAGGCTCTTCATGTTTTTGAACACCGCTTCATGCTCCTCCTATTTTTCAGACCGTTTCATGCTCCTCATATTTTTGACACCTTTTAAAGCTCTTCATATTTTTCACACCTTTTCAGGGTCTTCATGTTTTTTACACCGCTTCATGCTCCTCCTATTTTTCAGACTGTTTGATGCTCCTCCTATTTTTGACACCTTTTGAACCTCTTCATATTTCACACCATTTCAGGCTCTTCATGTTTTTCCACACCACTTCATGCTTCCCCTATTTTTCAGACCGTTTCATGCTCCTCATATTTTTGACACCTTTTGAAGCTCTTCATATTTTTCACAACTTTTCAGGCTCTTCATGTTTCTGATCACCGTTTCATGCTCCTAATATCTTTCAGACCGTTTCATGCTTCTCATATTTTTGACACCATTTGAAGCTCTTCATATTTTTCACACCTTTTCAGGCTCTTCATATTTTTGAACACCGCTCATGATCTTCCAAAATTTCAGACCGTTTCATGCTCTTCATATTTTTGACACCTTTTGAAGCTCTTCATATTTTTCACACCTTTTCAGGCTCTTCATGTTTTTCCACTTCACTTCATGCTTCTCCTATTTTTCAGACCGTTTCATGCTCCTCATGAATTTCAAACCTTTTGAAGCTCTTCATATTTTTCACAAATTTTCAGGCTCTTCATGTTTCTGATCACCGTTTCATGCTCCTCCTATCTTTCAGACCGTTTCATGCTTCTTCTATTTTTGACTCGATTTGAAGCTCTTCATATTTATCACACATTTTCAGGCTCCTCATGTTTTTGATCACCGTTTCATGCTCCTCCTATTTTTCAGAACGTTACATGCTCCTCATATTTTTGACACCATTTGAAGCTCTTCATATTTTTCACACCTTTTCAGGCTCTTCATGTTTTCCCACACCGTTTCATGCAGCTTCTATTTTTCAGGCCGTTTCATTCTCCTCATGTTTTTCACACCTTTTGAAGCTCTTCATATTTTTCACACCTTTTCAGGCTCTTCATGTTTTTCCACACCAGTTCATGCTTCTCCTATTTTTCAGCCCGTTTCATGCTCCTCATTTATTTCACCCCTTTTGAAGCTCTTCATATTTTTCACAAATTTTCAGGCTCTTCATGTTTCTGATCACCGTTTCATGCTCCTCCTATCTTTCAGACCGTTTCATGCTTCTTCTATTTTTGACTCGATTTGAAGCTCTTCATATTTATCACACCTTTTCAGGCTCCTCATGTTTTTGATCACCGTTTCATGCTCCTCCTATTTTTCAGAACGTTACATGCTCCTCATATTTTTGACACCATTTGAAGCTCTTCATATTTTTCACACCTTTTCAGGCTCTTCATGTTTTCCCACACCGTTTCATGCAGCTTCTATTTTTCAGGGCCTTTCATTCTCCTCATGTTTTTCACACCTTTTGAAGCTCTTCATATTTTTCACACCTTTTCAGGCTCTTCATGTTTTTCCACAGCAGTTCATGCTTCTCCTATTTTTCAGCCCGTTTCATGCTCCTCATTTATTTCACCCCTTTTGAAGCTCTTCATATTTTTCACACCTTTTCAGGCTCTTGATGTTATTCAACACCACTTCATGCTACTCCTGTTTTTCAGAACGTTACATGCTCCTCATATTTTTGACACCTTTAGAAGCTCTTCATATTTTTCACACCGTTTCAGGCTCTTCATGTTTTTGAACACCGCTTCATGCGCCTCCTATATTCCAGACCGTTTCATGCTCCTCATTTATTTCACACCTTTTGAAGCTCTTCATATTTTTCACACCTTTTTAGGCTCGTCGTGTTTTTGAACACCGCTTCATGCTCCTCCTATTTTTCAGACCGTTTCATTCTCCTCATATTTTTCACACCTTTTGAAGCTCTTCATATTTTTCACACCTTTTCATGCTCTTCATGTTTTTCAACACCGTTTCATGCTGCTTCTATTTTTCAGACCGTTTCATGCTCCTCATATTTTTCACACCTTTTGAAGCTCTTCATATTTTTCACACCTTTTCAGTCTCTTCATATTTTTGAACACAGCTTCAAGGTCCTCCTATTTTTCAGACCGGTTCGTGCTCCTCATATTTTTGACACCTTTTGAAGCTCTTCATATTTTTCACACCTTTTCATGTTCTTCATGTTTTTCAACACCGCTTCATGCTTCTCCTATTTTTCAGACCGTTTCATGCTCCTCATATTTTTGACACCTTTTGAAGCTCTTCATATTTTTCACACATTTTCAGGCTCTTCATGTTTTTCAACACCGATTCATGCTCCTCATATTTTTGACACCTTTTGAATCTCTTCATATATTTCACACGTTTTCAGGCTCTTCATGTTTTTCAACACCACTTCATGCTTCTCCTATTTTTCAGACCGTTTTATGCTCCTCGTATTTTTCACACCTTTTGAAGCTCTTCATATTTTTCAACCTTTTTAGGCTCTTTATGTTTTTGAACACGGTTTCATGCTCCTCCTATTTTTCAAACTGTGTCATGCTCATCTCATTTTTAACAACTTTTGAAGCTCTTCATATTTTTCACAGCTTTTGAACCTCTTCATATTTCTCAAACGTTTTCAGGCTCTTCATGTTTTTCAACACCCTTCTTGCTCATCCTATTTTTCAGACCGTTTCATGCTTCTCTCATTTCTAACACATTTTGAAGCTCTTCATATATTTCACACATTTTCAGGCTCTTCATTTTTTTCAACACCACTTCATGCTCCTCCTATTTTTCAGACCGTTTCATACTCATCTCGCTTTTGACACATTTTGAAGCTCTTCATATTTTCCACAAGTTTTGAAGCTCTTCATATTTTTCAAACGTTTTCAGGCTCTTAATCTTTTTCAACACCGCTTCTTGCTCCTCCTATTTTTCAGACAGTTTCATGCTCCTCATATTTTCCACACCTTTTGAAGCTCTTCATATTTTTTCACACCTTTTCATGTTCTTCATGTTTTTCCACACCGCTTCATGCTTCTCCTATTTTTCAGACCGTTTCATGCTCCTCATATTTTTGACACCTTTTGAAGCTCTTCATATTTTTCACACATTTTCAGGCTCTTCATGTTTTTCAACAGCGATTCATGCTCCTCATATTTTTGACACCTTTTGAAGCTCTTCATATTTTTCACACCTTTTCAGGCTCTTCATGTTTTTCACAGCCACTTCATGCTTCTCCTATTTTTCAGACCGTTTCATGCTCCTCTCATTTCTGACACATTTTGAAGCTCTTCATATATTTAACACCTTTTCAGGCTCTTCATGTTTTTCAAAGCAACTTCATGCTTCTCCTATTTTTCAGACCGTTTCATGCTCATCTCATTTTTGACACCTTTTGAAGCTCTTCATATTTTTCACACCTTTTGAATCTCTTCGTATTTCTCAAACGTTTTCAGGCTCTTCATGTTTTTCAACACCCCTTCTTGCTCATCCTATTTTTCAGACCGTTTCATGTTTCTATCATTTCTGACAACTTTTGAAGCTCTTCATATATTTCACACATTTTCAGGCTCTTCATGTTTTTCAACACCACTTCATGCTCCTCCTATTTTTCAGACCGTTTCATGCTCATCTCACTTTTGACACATTTTGAAGCTCTTCATATTTTCCACACCTTTTGAAGCTCTTCATATTTTTCATATTTTTGAAGCTCTTCATATTTTCACACGTTTTCAGACTCTTCATGTTTTTCAAAACCGCTTCATGCGCCTCCTATTTTTCAGAGAGTTTCAGGCTACTCATGTATTTCACACCTTTTGAAGCTCTTCATATTTTTCACACCTTTTCAGGCTCTTCATGTTTTTGAACACCGCTTCATGCTCCTGCTATTTTTCAGCCCGTTTCATGCTCCTCCTATTTTTCACACCTTTTGAAGCTCTTCATATTTTTCACACCTTTTCAGGCTCTTCATGCTTTTGAACACCGCTTGATGCTCCTCCTATTTTTCAGACTTTTCCATGCTCCTCATGTATTTCACACGTTTTGAAGCTCTTCATATTTTTCACACTTTTTCAGCCTCTTCATGATTTTGAACACCGCTTCATGATCCTACTATTTTTCAGAATGTTTCATGCTCCTCATATTTTTGACAAATTTTGAAGCTTTTCATATTTTTCACAACTTTTCAGGATCTTCATGTTTTTGAACAGAGCTTCATGGTCCTGCTATTTTTCAGACCGTATCATACTCGTCATATGTTTCACACCTTTTGAACCTCTTCATATTTTTCACACCTTTTCAGTCTCTTCATGTTTTTCAACACAACTTCATGCTCATCCTATTTTCCAGACCGTTTCATGTTCCTCATGTATTTTACACCTTTTGAAGCTCTTCATGTTTTTCACACCTTTTCAGGCTCTTCATGCATTTGAACACCCTTTCATGCTCTTCCTATTTTTCAGACCGTTTCATGCTCCTCATAGTTTTGACACCTTTTGAAGCTCTTGATATTTTTCACACCTTTTCAGGTTCTTCATGTTTTTCAACACCGCTTCATGCTCCTCCTATTTTTCAGACCGTTTCATGCTCCTCATATTTTTGACACCTTTTGAAGCTCTTAATATATTTCACACCTTTTCAGACTCTTCATGATTTCCAACACTGCTTCATGCTCCTCATATTTTTCAGACCGTTTCATGCTCATCTCATTTTTATCACCTTTTGAAGCTCTTCATATATTTCACAACTTTTGAAGCTCTTCATATTTTTCACAGGTTTTCAGGCTCTTCATGTTTTTCAACACTACTTCATGCTTCTCCTATTTTTCAGACCGTTTCATGCTCCTCATATTTTTGACACCATTTGAAGCTCTTCATATATTTCACACGTTTTCAGACTCTTCATGTTTTTCAACACCACTTCATGCTTCTCCTATTTTTCAGACCGTTTCATGCTCCTCATATTTTTGACACCTTTTGAAGCTCTTCATATTTTATCCACCTTTTCAGGCTCTTCATGTTTTTCAACACCGCTTCATGCTCTTCCTATTTTCCAGACCGTTTCATGCTCCTCATGTATTTCCAACCTTTTGAAGCTCTTCATATTTTTCACACCTTTGCAGCCCCCCCATGTTTTTCAACACGGCTTCATGATCCTCCTGTTTTTCAGACCGTTTCATGCTCATCATATTTTGACACGTTTTGAAGATCTTCATATTTTTCCACACATTTTCAGGCTCTTCATGTTTTTCAAAACCGATTCATGCTCCTCCTATGTTTCAGACCGTTTCATGCTCCTCATATTTTGACACCTTTTGAAGCTCTTCATATTTTTCACACCTATTCAGTCTCTTCATGTTTTTAAACACTACTTCATGCTCCTCCTATTTTTCAGACCGATTCATGCTCCTCATGTATTTCACACCTTTTGAAGCTCTTCATATTTTACCCACCTTTTCAGGCTCGTCATGTTTTTCAAGACGGTTTCATGCTCCTCATGTATTTCCAACCGTTTGAAGCTCTTCATATTTTCCAAACTTTTCAGGCTCTTCATGTTTTTGAACACGGTTTCATGCTCCTCCTATTTTTCAGACCGTTTCATGCTCCTCATGTATTTCACACCTTTTAAAGCTCTTCATATTTTTCACACCTTTTCAGGCTCTTCATGTTTTTGAACACGGTTTCATGATCCTCCTATTTTTCAGACCGTTTCATGCTCCTCATATTTTTGACACCTTTTGAAGCTCTTCATATTTTTCACACCTTTTCATGCTCTTCATGTTTTTGAACACCGCTTCATGCTCCTCGTATTTTTCAGACCGGTTCATGCTCCTCATATTTTTGACACCTTTTGAAGCTCTTCATATTTTTCACACCTTTTCATGCTCTTCATGTTTTTGAACAACGCTTCATGCTCCTCCTATTTTTCAGACCGGTTCATGCTCCTCATATTTTTGACACCTTTTGAAGCTGTTCATATTTTTCACACCTTTTCATGTTCTTCATGTGTTTCAACACCGCTTGATGCTTCTCCTATTTTTCAGACCGTTTCATGCTCCTCATATTTTTGACACCTTTTGAAGCTCTTCATATTTTTCACACATTTTCAGGCTCTTCATGTTTTTCAACACCGATTCATGCTCCTCATATTTTTGACACCTTTTGAATCTCTTCATATTTTTCACACCTTTTCATGCTCTTCATGTTTTTGAACACCACTTGTGTTCCTCCTATTTTTCAGATCGTTTCATGCTCCTCATATTTTTGACACCATTTGAAGCTCTTCATATATTTCACACGTTTTCAGACTCTTCATGTTTTTCAACACCACTTCATGCTTCTCCTATTTTTCAGACCGTTTTAATGCTCCTCATATTTTTCACACCTTTTGAAGCTCTTCATATTTTTCAAGCTTTTTAGTCTCTTCATGTTTTTGAACACGCTTTCATGCTCCTCCTATTTTTCAAACTGTGTCATGCTCATCTCATTTTTAACAACTTTTGAAGCTCTTCATATTTTTCACAGCTTTTGAAGCTCTTCATATTTCTCAAACGTTTTCAGGCTCTTCATGTTTTTCAACACCCCTTCATGCTCCTCCCATTTTTCAGACCGTTTCATGCTCCTCCTATTTTTCAGACCGTTTCATGCTCCTCATATTTTTGACACCTTTTGAAGCTCTTCATATTTTTCACACCTTTTCAGGCTCTTCATGTTTTTGAACACCGTTTCATGCTCCTCCTATTTTTAAGACCATTTCATGCTCCTCTCATTTCTGACACCTTTTGAAGCTCTTCATATTTTTCACACCTTTTCAGGCTCTTCATGTTTTTCAAAGCCACTTCATGCTTCTCCTATTTTTCAGACCGTTTCATGCTCCTCTCATTTCTGACACCTTTTGAAGCTCTTCATATATTTCACACATTTTCAGGCTCTTCATGTGTTTCAACACCACTTCATGCTCCTCATAATTTTCCGACCGTTTAATGCTCCTCCTGCATTTCACACCTTTTGAAGCTCTTTATATTTTTCACACCTTTTTAGGCTCTTCATGTTTTTGAACACGATTTCAGGCTCCTCCTATTTTCGGACTGTTTCATGCTTATCTCATTTTTGACACCTTTTGAAGCTCTTCATAATTTTCACACCTTTTGAATCTCTTCATATTTCTCAAACGTTTTCACGCTCTTCATGTTTTTCAACACCCCTTCTTGCTCATCGTATTTTTCAGACGTTTCATGTTTCTATCATTTCTGACAACTTTTGAAGCTCTTCATATATTTCACACATTTTCAGGCTCTTCATGTTTTTCAACACCACTTCATGCTCCTCCTATTTTTCAGACCTTTTCATGCTCATCTCACTTTTGATACATTTTGAAGCTCTTCATATTTTCCACACCTTTTGAAGCTCTTCATATTTTTCAAACGTTTTCAGGCTCTTCATTTTTTTCAACACCGCTTCTTGCTCCTCCTATTTTTCAGATCGTTTCATGCTCCTCATATTTTTGACACGTTTTGAAGCTCTTCATTTTTTTCACACCTTTTGAAGCTCTTCATATTTTTCACACCTTTTCAGGCTCTTCATGTTTATTACACCGCTTCATGCTGCTCCTATTTTTCAGACCGTTTCATGCTCCTCATATTTTTGACACCTTTTGAAGCTCTTCATATTTTTCACACCTTTTCAGGCTCTTCATGTTTTTGAACACCGTTTCATGCTCCTCCTATTTTTCAGACCGTTTCATGCTCCTCATATTTTTGACACCTTTTGAAGCTCTTCATATTTTTCACACCTTTTGAGGCTCTTCATGTTTTTGAACACCGCTTCATGCTCCTCCTATTTTTCAGACCGTTTCATGCTCCTCATATTTTTGACACCTTTTAAAGCTCTTCATATTTTTCACACCTTTTCAGGGTCTTCATGTTTTTTACACCGCTTCATGCTCCTCCTATTTTTCAGACTGTTTGATGCTCCTCCTATTTTTGACACCTTTTGAACCTCTTCATATTTCACACCATTCAGGCTCTTCATGTTTTTGAACACCGTTTAATTCTCCTCCTAGTTTTCAGACCATTTCATGCTCCTCATATTTTTGACACCTTTTGAAGCTCTTCATATTTTACCCACCTTTTCAGGCTCTTCATGTTTTTCAACACCGTTTCATGCTCCTCATGTATTTCCAACCGTTTGAAGCTCTTCATATTTTTCACAACTTTTCAGGCTCTTCATGTTTTTGAACACGATTTCATGCTCCTCCTATTTTTCAGACCGTTTCATGCTCCTCGTGTATTTCACTCCTTTTAAAGCTCTTCATATTTTTCACACCTTTTCAGTCTCCCCATGTTTTTCAACACCACTTCATGCTCGTCCTATTTTCCAGACCATTTCATGCTCATCTCATTTATGACACCTTTTGAAGCTC
This sequence comes from Dama dama, assembly GCF_033118175.1. Taxonomy (NCBI): domain Eukaryota; kingdom Metazoa; phylum Chordata; class Mammalia; order Artiodactyla; family Cervidae; genus Dama; species Dama dama. Next base: position 2,712,910 of record NC_083714.1, on the reverse strand, counting down.
TTCATATTTCTCACAACTTTTAAGCTCTTCATGTTTTTCACACGTTTTCAGGCTCTTCATGTTTTTCAACACCGCATCACGCTCCTCCAATTTTTCAGACCGTTTCATGCTCCTCATATTTTTGACACCTTTTGAAGCTCTTCATATTTTTCACACCTTTTCAGGCTCTTCATGTTTTTCAACACCGCATCATGCTCCTCCCATTTTTCAGACCGTTTCATGCTCCTCATATTTTTGACACCTTTTGAAGCTCTTCATATATTACACAACTTTTCAGGCTCTTCATGTTTTTCAACCTCGCTTCATGCTCCTCCTATTTTTCAGACCGTTTCATGTTCCTCATATTTTTGACACCTTTTGAAGCTCTTCATATATTTCACTCTTTTCAGGCTCTTCATGTTTTTCAACACTGTTTCATGCTCCTCCTATTTTTCAGACCGTTTCATGCTCCTCATATTTTTGACACTTTTTGAAGCTCTTCATGTTTTTCACACCTTTTCAGGCTTTTCAAGTTTTTCAACACCGCTTCATGCGCCTCCTATTTTTCAGACTGTTTCAGGCTCCTAATATTGTCAACACCTTTTCAGGCTCTTCATATTTTTCAACACCGCTTCATTCTCCTCCTGTTTCTCAGAGCGTTTCAGGTTCCTCATATATTTCACGCCTTTTTAAGCTCGTCATATATTTCACACCTTTTCAGGCTCTTCATATTTTTCAACACCGCTTCATGCTCCTCCAATTTTTCAGACCGTTTCATGCTCCTGAAATTTTTGACACCTTTTGAAGCTCTTCATATATTTCACAACTTTTCAGGCTCTTCATGTTTTTCAACACCGCTTCATGCTCCTCCTATTTTTCAGACCGTTTCATGCTCCACAAATATTAGACAACTTTTGAATCTCTTCATATTTTTCACACCTTTTCAGGCAATTCTTGTTTTTGAACACCGCTTCATGCACCTCCTATTTGTCAGAATGTTTCATGCTCTTCATATTTTTGAAAAATTTTGAAACTCTTTATATTTTTCACACCTTTTCAGACTCTTCATGTTTTTCAACACCGCTTCTTGCTCCTCCTATTTTTCAGACCGTTTCATGCTCCTCATATTTTTGACACCTTTTGAAGCTGTTCATACTTTTCACACCATTTCAGGCTCTACATATTTTTGAACACCGTTTCATGCTCCTTCTATTTTTAAGACCGTTTCATACACCTCATATTTTTGACACTTTTTGAAGCTCTTCATGTTTTTCACACTTTTTCAGGCTCTTCATGTTTTTGAACACCGCTTCATGCTCCACCTATTTTTCAGACCGTATCATGCTCCTCATAATTTCCCCACCTTTTCAGGCTCTTCATATTTTCGAACACTGCTTCATGCCCCTCCTATTTTTCAGGCCGTTTCATGCTCCTCATATTTTTGACACCTTTTGAAGCTCTTCATGTTTTCACACCTTTTCAGGCTGTTCATGTTTTTCAACACCGCTTCATGCTCCTCCTTTTTTTCAGCCCGTATCATTCTCCTCATATTTTTCACATCTTTTGAAGCTCTTCATATATTACACAACTTTTCAGGCTCTTCATGTTTTTCAACCCCGCTTCATTCTCCTCCTATTTTTCAGAACGTTTCATGTTCCTCATATTTTTGGCACCTTTTGAAGCTCTTCATATATTTCACTCTTTTCAGGCTCTTCATGTTTTTCAACACCGTTTCATGTTCCTCCTATTTTTCAGACCGTTTCATGCTCCTCATATTTTTGACACTTTTTGAAGCTCTTCATGTTTTTCACACCTTTTCAGGCTTTTCAAGTTTTTCAACACCGCTTCATGCGCCTCCTATTTTTCAGACCGTTTCAGGCTCCTAATATTGTTAACACGTTTTCAGGATCTTCATATTCTGCAACACCGCTTCATTTTCCTCCTGTTTCTCAGAGAGTTTCAGGTTCCTCATATATTTAACGCCTTTTTAAGCTTGTCATATATTTCACACCTTTTCAGTCTCTTCATATATTTCAACACCGATTCATTCTCCTCCTGTTTCTCAGAGCGTTTCAGGTACCTCATATATTTCCCACCTTTTTAAGCTCTTCATATATTTCACACTTTTCAGGCTCTTCATATTTTTCAACACCGCTTCATGCTCCTCCAATTTTTCAGAACGTTTCATGCTCCTAAAATTTTTGACACCTTTTGAAGCTCTTCATATATTTCACACCGTTTCAGTCTCTTCAGGTGTTTCAACACCGCTTCTTGCTCCTCCTATTTTTCAGACCGTTTCATGCTCCTCATAATTTTGACACCTTTTTAAGCTCTTCATATTTTTCACAACTTTTCAGGATCTTCATGTTCTTCAACACCAATTGATGTTCCTCCTATTTTTCATACCGTTTCATGCTCCTCATATTTTTCACACCTTTTGAAGCTCTTCATATTTTTCACGTCTTTTCAGGCTCTTCATGTTTTTCAACATTGCTTCATGCTCCTCCTATAGTTCAGACCGTTTCATGCTCCTCATATTTTTCACACATTTTCAGGCTCTTCATGTTTTTCAACATTGCTTCATGCTCCTCCTATTGTTCACACCGTTTCATGCTCCTCATATTTTGACACCTTTTGAAGCTCTTAATATATTACACAACTTTTCAGGCTCTTCATGTTTTTCAACCCCGCCTCATGCTCCTCCTATTTTTCAGACCGTTTCATGTTCCTCATATTTTTGAGACCTTTTGAAGCTCTTCATATATTTCACTCTTTTCAGGCTCTTCATGTTTTTCAACACCGTTTCATGCTCCTCCTATTTTTCAGACCGTTTCATGCTCCTCATATTTTTGACAATTTTTGAAGCTCTTCATGTTTTTCACACGTTTTCAGGCTTTTCAAGTTTTTCAACACCGCTTCATGTTCCTCCTATTTTTCAGACCGTTTCAGGCTCCTAATATTGTTAACACCTTTTCAGGCTCTTCATATTCTTCAACACCGCTTCATTCTCCTACTGTTTCTCAGAGCGTTTCAGGTTCCTCATATATTTCACGCCTTTTTAAGCTCGTCATATATTTCACACCTTTTCAGTCTCTTCATATTTTTCAAAACCGATTCATTCTCCTCCTGTTTCTCAGAGTGTTTCAGGTTCCTCATATATTTCCCGCCTTTTTAAGCTCTTCATATATTTCACACCTTTTCAGGCTCTTCATATTTTTCAACACCGCTTCATGCTCCTCCAATTTTTCAGACCGTTTCATGCTCCTAAAATTTTTGACACCTTTTGAAGCTCTTCATATATTTCACAACTTTTCAGGCTCTTCATGTTTTTCAACACCGCTTCATTCTCCTCCTGTTTTTCAGAGCGTTTCAGGTTCCTTATACATTTCACGCCTTTTTAAGCTCTTCTTATATTTCACACCTTTTCAGGCTCTTCATGTTTTTCAAAACCGCTTCATGCTCCTCCTATTTTTCAGACCGTTTCATGCTCCTCAAATATTAGACACCTTTTGAATCTCTTCATATTTTTCACACCTTTTCAGGCAATTCTTGTTTTTGAACACCACTTCATGCTCCTCCTATTTTTCAGACTGTTTCATGCTTCTCATATTTTTGACACCTTTTGAAGCTCTTCATATATTTCACACCGTTTCAGGCTCTTCAGGTTTTTCAACACTGCTTCTTGCTCCTCCTATTTGTCAGACTGTTTCATGCCCCTCATAATTTTGACACCTTTTGACGCTCTTCATATTTTTCACAACTTTTCAGGATCTTCATGTTCTTCAACACCATTTGATGCTCTTCCTATTTTTCAGACCGTTTCATGCTCCTCATCTTTTTGACACCTTTTGTAGCTCTTCATATTTTTCACATCTTTTCAGGGTCTTCATGTTTTTGAATACCGTTTCATGCTCCTCATATTTTTTACACGTTTTGAAGCTCTACCTATATTTCACACCTTTTCAGGCTCTTCATGTTTTTCACAACCGCTTCATGCTCCACCTATTTTTAAGACCGTTTTATGCTCCTAATATTTTTAACACCTTTTCAGGCTCTTCATGTTTTTCAACACCGCTTCATGCTGCTCCTATTTATCAGACTGTTTCATTCTCTTCAAATTTTTTACACCTTTTGAAGCTCTTCATAATTTTCACACCTTTTCAGACTCTTCATGTTTTTCAACACCGCTTCATGCTCCTCCTATTTTTCAGACTGTCATGCTCCTCATTTTGTTGACACCTTTTGAAGCTCTTCATATTTTTCACACCTCTTCAGGCTGTTCATGTTTTTCAACACCGTTTCAGTTTCCTCCTATTTTTCAGACTTTTTCATGCTTCTCATATTTTTGACACTTTTTGAAGCTCTTCATATTTTTCACACCTTTTCAGGCTCTTCATGTTTTGGCACACCGTTTCATGCTCCTCCTTTTTTTCAGACCGTTTCATGCTCCTCATATTTTGACACCTTTTGAAGCTCTTCATATTTTTCACACCTTTTCAGGCTCTTCATATTTTTCAACACAGCTTCATCATCCTACTATTTTTCAGACCGTTTCAGGCTCCTCATATTTTTGACACCTTTTGAAGCTCTTCATGTTTTTCACACTTTTTCAGGGAATTAATGTCTTTCAAGACCGATTCATGGTCCTCCAGTTTTTCAGACTGTTTCATGCTCCTCATATTTTTGACATCTTTTGAAGCTCTTCATATTTTTGACACCATGTCAGGGTATTCATGTCTTTCAAGACTGCTTCATGCTCCTCCAAATTTTCAGACCTTTTCATGCTCCTCATATTTTTGACACCTTTTGAAGCTCTGCATATATTTCACAACCTTTCAGGCTCTTCATGCTTTTCAACAGCGCTTCATGCTCCTCCTATTTTTCAGAACGTTCCATACTCCTAACTTTTTTGACACCTTTTGAAGCTCTTCATATATTTAACACCTTTTCAGGCTATTCATGTTTTGGAACACCGTTTCATGCTCCTCCTATTTTTCAGACCTTTTCATGCTCCTCATATTTTTGACACCTTTTGAAGCTCTTCATATTTTTCACAACTTTTCAGGCTGTTCATGTTTTCGAACACCGTTTCATGCTCCTCCTATTTTTCAGACCGTTTCATGCTCCTCATATCTTTGACACCTTTTGAAGCTCTATATTTTTCACACCTTTTCAGGATCTTCATGTTTTTGAACACCGCTTCATGCTACTCCTATTTTTCAGACCGATTCATGCTCCTCATAATTTTGACACCTTTTGAAGGTCTTCATATTTTTCACAGCTTTTCAGGCTCTTCTTATTTTTGAACACCGTTTGATTCTCCTCCTATTTTTCAGACCGTTTCATGCTCCTCATGTACTTCAGACCGTTTGAAGCTCTTCATATTTTTCAAACCTTTTCAGGCTCTTCATGTTTTTGAACACCGCTTCATGCTCCTCCTATATTTCACACCTTTTGAAGCTCTTCATATTTTTCACACTTTTTCAGGCTCTTCTTTTTTTTCAACACCACTTCATGCTCCTTCTATTTTTCATACCGTTTCATGCTCCTTTCATTTTTCACACCTTTTGAAGCTCTTCATATTTTTCACACCTTTTCAGGCTCTTCATGTTTTTGCACGCCGCTTCTTGCTCCTCCTATTTTTCAGACCGTTTCATGCTACTCATATTTTTGACACCTTTTGAAGCTCCTCCTATTTTTCACACGTTTTCAGGCTCTTCATGTTTTTCAACATCACTTCATGCTCCTCCTATTTTTCAGACTTTTTCATGCTCCTCATATTTTGACACCTTCTGAAATCTTCATATACTAGACACCTTTTCAGGCTCTTCATTATTTTGAACACAATTTCATGCTCCTCCTATTTTTCAGACCGTTTCATGCTCATCTCTTTTTTGACAACTTTTGAAGCTCTTCATATTTTTCATACCTTTTTAAGATCTTCATATTTTTCACACGTTTTCGGGCTCTTCGTATTTTTCAACACTGCATCATGCTCCTCCTATTTTTCAGACCGTTTCATGCTCCTCATATTTTTGACACATTTTGAAGCTCCTCATATTTTTCACACATTTTGAAGCTCTTCATATTTTTCACACTTTCTCAGGCTCTTCATGTTTTTCAACCCCGCTTCATGCTCCTCCTATTTTTTAGACCGTTTCATGCTCCTCATAATTTGGACACCGTTTGAAGCTCTTCATATATTTGACACCTTTGAAGCTCTTCATATTTTTCACATTTTTGAACCTCTTCATATTTTTCACACCTTTTCAGGCTCTTCATGGTTTTGAACACCGCTTCATGCTACTCCTATTTTTCAGACCGATTCATGCTCCTCATAATTTTGACACCTTTTGAAAGTCTTCATATTTTTCACACTTTTTCAGGCTCTTCATGTTTTTCAACATCGCTTCATGCTTCTCCAATTTTTCAGACCGTTTCAAGCTCATGTCATTTTTGACACCTTTTGAAGCTCTTCATATTTTTCACACCTTTTCAGGCTCTTCATGTTTTTCAACACCTCTTCATGCACCTCCTATTTTTCAGATCGTTTCATGCTCCTCATATTTTTGACACATTTTCAAGCTCCTCATATATTTCACACCTTTTCAGGCTCTTCATCATATTCAACACCACTTCATGCTCCTCCTATTTTCCAGACCGTTTCATTTTCCTCTTACTTTTGACACCTTTAGAAGCTCTTCATATTTTTCACACCTTTTCAGGCTCTTCATGTTATTCAACACGGCTTCATGCTCCTCCTATTTTTCAGATAGTTTCATTTCTCTCATGTATTTCACACCTTTTGAAGCTCTTCATATTTTTCACACGTTCTCAGGCTCTTCATGTTTTTGAACACCGTTTCACGCTCCTCCTATTTTTCAGACCGTTTCATGCTCCTGATATTTTTCACACCTTTTGATGCTCTTCATATTTTTGACACCTTTTCAGGCTATTGATGTTTTGGAACACCGTTTCATGCTCCTCCTATTTTTCAGACCTTTTCATGCTCCTCATATTTTTGACACCTTTTGAAGCTCTTCATATTTTTCACAACTTTTCAGGCTGTTTGTGTTTTCGAACACCGTTTCATGCTCCTCCTATTTTTCAGACTGTTTCATGCTCCTCATATCTTTGACACCTTTTGAAGCTCTATATTTTTCACACCTTTTCAGGATCTTCATGTTTTTGAACACCGCTTCATGCTACTCCTATTTTTCAGACCGATTCATGCTCCTCATAATTTTGACACCTTTTGAAAGTCTTCATATTTTTCACAGCTTTTCAGGCTCTTCTTATTTTTGAACACCGTTTGATTCTCTTCCTATTTTTCAGACCGTTTCATGCTCCTCATGTATTTCAGACCGTTTGAAGCTCTTCATATATTTCAAAACTTTTCAGGCTCTTCATGTTTTTGAACACCGCTTCATGCTCCTCCTATTTTTCACACTTTTTGAAGCTCTTCATATTTTTCACACCTTTTCAGGCTCTTCATGTTTTTCAACACCGCTTCATGCTCCTTCTGTTTTTCATACCGTTTCATGCTCCTTTCATTTTTCACACCTTTTGAAGCTCTTCATATTTTTCACACCTTTTCAGGCTCTTCTTTTTTTTCAACACCACTTCATGCTCCTTCTGTTTTTCATACCGTTTCATGCTCCTTTCATTTTTCACACCTTTTGAAGCTCTTCATATTTTTCACACCTTTTCAGGCTCTTCTTGTTTTTGCACGCCGCTTCTTGCTCCTCCTATTTTTCAGACCGTTTCATGCTCCTCATATTTTTGACACCTTTTGAAGCTCCTCCTATTTTTCACACGTTTTCGGGCTCTTCATGTTTTTCAACACCGTTTCAATGTCCTCCTTTTTTTCCGACTGTTTCAGGCTCCTCCTATTTTTCAAACCGTTTCATGCTCCTCATATTTTTGACAATTTTGGAAGCTCTTCATATTTTTCACACCTTTTCAGGCTCTTCCTGTTTTTCAACACCGCTTCATGCTCCTCCTATTTTTGAGACCGTTTCATGCTCCTCATATTTTTGACACTTTTTGAAGCTCTTCATATTTTTCATACCTTTTCAGGCTTTTCATGTTTTTGAACACCGCTTCATGCTCCTCCTATTTTTCAGACCGTTTCATGATCCTCTTATTTTTCACACCTTTTGAAGCTCTTCATATTTTTCACACCTTTTCAGCTCTTCATGTTTTTGAACACCGCTTCATGCTCCTCCTATTTTTCAGACCGTTACATGCTCCTCATATTTTGATATTTTTTGAAGCTCTTCATATTTTTCACACATTTTTATGCACTTCATGTTTTCAACACCACATCATGCTCCTTGCATTTTTCAAACCGTTTCATGCTCCTCATATTTTTTATATCTTTTGAAGCTCGTCATATTTTTCACACCTTTTCTGGCTCTTCAGGTTTTCAACACAGTTTCATGCTCATTCTCTTTTTCAGACCGTTTCATGCCCCTCATATTTTTGACACCTTTTCAAGCTCTTCACATTTTTCAAACCTTTTCAGGCTCTTCATGTTTTTGAACAACGTTTCATGCTCCTCCTATTTTTCAGACAGTTTCATGCTCCTCATATTTTTGACAACTTTTGAAGTTTTTCATATTTTTCACACCTTTTCAGGCTCTTCACGATTTGAACACCGTTTCATGCTCCTCCTATTTTTCAGACCGTTTCATGCCCCTCATATTTTTGACACCTTTTCAAGCTCTTCACATTTTTCAAACCTTTTCAGGCTCTTTAGATTTTTGAACACCGCTTCATGCTCCTCCAAATTTAAGAAGGTTTCATGCTCCTCATATTTTTGACACGTTTAGAAGCTCTTCATATTTTTCACACCTTTTCAGGCTCTTCATGTTTTTGAACACCGCTTCATGCTCCTTCTATTTTCAGACCGTTTCATGCTCCTCATGTTTTTGAGACATTTTGACGCTCTTCATATTTTTCACACCTTTTCTGGATATTCATGTTTTTGAACACAGTTTATGCTCCTCATATTTTTCACACATTTTCATGCTCTTCATATTTTTCACACCTTTTCACGCTCTTCATGTTTTTCAACACCGCTTCATGCTCCTCCTAATTTTCAGACCGTTTCATGCCCATCTCATTTTTGACACCTTTAGAAGCTTTTCATATTTTTCACACCTTTTGAAGCTCTTCATATTTTTCACACGTTTTCACGCTCTTCATATTTTTCAACACCGCTTCAATGTCCTCTTATTTTTCAGACCGTTTCATGCTCCTCATGATTTGACAACTTCTGAAATTCTTCATATTTTTCAAACCTTTTCAGGCTCTTCATGTTTTTCAACACTGCTTCATGCTCTCTCCTATTTTTTGAGACCGATTCATGCTCCTCATATTTTTGACAACTTTGGAAGCTCTTCATATTTTTCACACCTTTTGAAGCCCTTCATATTTTTCACACGTTTTCAGGCTCTTCATGTTTTTCAGCACCAGTTCATGCTCCTCCTATTTTTCAGACCGTTTCATGCTGCTCTCATTTTTACACCTTTTGAAGCTCTTCATATTTTGCACACCTTTTCAGGCTCTTCATGTTTTTCAGCACCAGTTCATGCTCCTCCTATTTTTGAGACCGTTTCATGCTCATCTCATTTTTTACACCTTTTGAAGCTCTTCATATTTTGCACACCTTTTCTGGCTCTTCATGTTTTTCAGCTCCACTTCATGCTCCTCCTATTTTTCAGACCGTTTCATGCTCCTCATATTTTTCACACCTTTTGAAGGTCTTCATATTTTTCAAACCTTTTCAGGCTCTTCATGTTTTTCAGCACCAGTTCATGCTCCTCCTATTTTTCAGACCGTTACATGCTCATCCCATTTTTTACACCTTTTGAAGCTCTTCATATTTTGCACACCTTTTCAGGCTCTTCATGTTTTTCAGCTCCACTTCATGCTCCTCCTATTTTTCAGACCGTTACTTGCTCCTCATATTTTTGACACTGTTTGAAGCTCTTCATATTTTTCACACCTTTTCTGGCTCTTCATATTTTTGAACACAGCTTCAAGCTCCTCCTATTTTTCAGACCGTTTCATTCTGCTCATGTTTTTGACACCTGTTGAAGCTCTTCATATTTTTCACACCTTTTCAGGCTCTTCACGATTTTCAACACCGCTTCATGATCCTCCTATGTTTCAGACCGTTTCATGCTCTTCCTATTTTTGAGACTGTTTCAGGCTCCTCATATTTTTGACAGGTTTTGAAGCTCTTCATATTTTTCACACCTTTTCAGGCTCTTCATGTTTTTCAACACCGCTTCATGCTCCTCCTATTTTACAGACCGTTTCATGCTCCTCTCATTATTCACACCTTTTGAAGCTCTTCATATTTTTCACACCGTTTCAGGCTCTTCATGTTTTTGAACACCGCTTCATGCTCCTCCTATTTATCAGACCGTTTCATGTTACTCTTATTTTTCAGACCGTTTCATGCTCCTCATATTTTTGACACCTTTTGAAGCTCTTCATGTTTTTCTCACCTCTTCAGGCTCTTCATGTATTTCAACACAGCTTCATGTTCCTACTATTTTTCAGACCGTTTCATGCTCCTCATATTTTTGACAACTTTTGAAGCTCTTCATATTTTTCACACATTTTCAGGCTCTTCTTTTTTTTCAACACCACTTCATGCTCCTTCTATTTTTCATACCATTTCATGCTCCTTTCATTTTTCACACCTTTTGAAGCTCTTCATATTTTTCACACGTTCTCAGGCTCTTCATGTTTTTCAACCCCGCTTCATGCTCCTCCTATTTTTCAGACCGTTTCATGCTCCTCATAATTTTGACACCTTTGAAGCTCTTCATATTTTTCAAACCTTTTCAGGCTCTTCATGTTTTTCAACACCACTTCATGCACCTCCTATTTTTCAGACCGTTTCATGCTCCTCATATTTTTGACACCTTTTCAAGCTCCTCATATATTTCACACCTTTTCAGGCTCTTCATGTTTATCAACACCACTTCATGCTCCTCCTATTTTTCAGACCGTTTCATGTTCATCTCATTTTTGACACCTTTTGAAGATCTTCATATTTTTCACACCTTTTGAAGCTCCTCATATTTTTCACACCTTTTCAGTCTCTTCATGTTTTTGAACACCGGTTCATGCTCCTCCTATTTTTCAGACCGTGTCATGCTTCTCATATTTTTGACAGGTTTTGAAGCTCTTCATATTTTGCACACCTTTTCAGGCTCTTCATATTTTTCAACACTGTTTCATGCTTCTCGTATTTTTCAGACCGTTTCATGCTCCTCATAATTTTGACACCCTTTGAAGCTCTTCATATATTTCTCAGCTTTTCAGGCTCTTCATGATTTTGAACACCGCTTCATGTCCCTCCTATTTTTTCTACCGTTTCTTGCTCCTTATATTTTTGACACCTTTTGAAGCTCTTCATATTTTTCACACTTTTTCATGCTGTTTATAGTTTTCAACACCGCTGCATGATTCTCCTATTTTTCAGACTGTTTCTTGCTCCTCATATTTTTGACACTTTTTGAAGCTCTTCATATTTTTCAACACCACTTCATGCTCCTCCTATTTTCTAGACCGTTTCATGCTATTCTAATTTTTGACACCTTTTGAAGTGCTTCATATTTTTCACACCTTTGAAGCTCTTCATATTTTTGACACGTTTTCAGGCTCTTCATGTTTTTCAACACCGCTTCATGCTCCTCCTATTTTTCAGACCCTTTCATGCTCCTCATATTTTTGACACTTTTTGAAGCTTTTGATATTTTTCACAACGTTTCAGTCTCTTCATGTTTTTGAACACCGCTTCATGCTCCTCCTATTTTTCAGACCGTTTCATGCTCCTCATATTTTTCACACCTTTTGATGCTCTTCATATTTTTTAACACCATTTCATGCTCCTCCTATTTTTCAGACCGTTTCATGCCCCTCATATTTTTGACACCTTTTGAAGCTCTTCATATATTTCACACCTTTTCAGGCTCTTCATGTTTTTCAACACCACTTCATGCTCCTCGTATTTTTCAGACCTTTTCATGCCCCTAATAGTTTTGACACCTTTTGAAGCTCTTCATATTTTTCACACCTTTTCAGGCTCTTCATGTTTTTGAACACCGCTTCATGTTCCTCCTATATTTCCGACCGTTTCATGCTCCTCATATTTATGACACCTTATCAAGCTCTTCATATTTTACACACCTTTTCAGGCTGTTCATGTTTTTCAACACCACTGCATGATTCTCCTATTTTTCAGATCGTTTCATGCTCCTCATATTTTTGACACCTTTTGAAGCTCTTCATATTTTTCACACCTTTTCATGTTTTTCAAAACCACTTCATGCACCTCCTATTTTTCAGACCTTTTCTTGCTCCTCATATATTTAACACCTTTTGAAGCTCTTCATAATTTTCACACTTTTTCAGGCTCTTCATGTTTTTCAACATCGCTTCATGCTCCTCCAATTTTTCAGACCGTTTCAAGCTCATTTCATTTTTGACACCTTTTGAAGCTCTTCATATTTTTCACACCTTTACAGGCTTTTCATGTTTTTCAACACCACTTCGTGCACCTCCTATTTATCAGATCGTTTCATGCTCCTCATGTATTTCACACCTTTTGCAGCTCTTCATATTTTTCACACGTTCTCAGGCTCTTCATGTTTTTGAACACCGTTTCACGCTCCTCCTATTTTTCAGACCGTTTCATGCTCCTGATATTTTTCACACCTTTTGATGCTCTTCATATTTTTCACACCTTTTCAGGCTATTCATGTTTTGGAACACCGTTTCATGCTCCTCCTATTTTTCAGACCTTTTCATGCTCCTCATATTTTTGACACCTTTTGAAGCTCTTCATATTTTTCACAACTTTTCAGGCTGTTCATGTTTTCGAACACCGTTTCATGCTCCTCCTATTTTTCAGACCGTTTCATGCTCCTCATATCTTTGACACCTTTTGAAGCTCTATATTTTTCACACCTTTTCAGGATCTTCATGTTTTTGAACACCGCTTCATGCTACTCCTATTTTTCAGACCGATTCATGCTCCTCATAATTTTGACACCTTTTGAAGGTCTTCATATTTTTCACAGCTTTTCAGGCTCTTCTTATTTTTGAACACCGTTTGATTCTCCTCCTATTTTTCAGACCGTTTCATGCTCCTCATGTACTTCAGACCGTTTGAAGCTCTTCATATTTTTCAAACCTTTTCAGGCTCTTCATGTTTTTGAACACCGCTTCATGCTCCTCCTATATTTCACACCTTTTGAAGCTCTTCATATTTTTCACACTTTTTCAGGCTCTTCTTTTTTTTCAACACCACTTCATGCTCCTTCTATTTTTCATACCGTTTCATGCTCCTTTCATTTTTCACACCTTTTGAAGCTCTTCATATTTTTCACACCTTTTCAGGCTCTTCATGTTTTTGCACGCCGCTTCTTGCTCCTCCTATTTTTCAGACCGTTTCATGCTACTCATATTTTTGACACCTTTTGAAGCTCCTCCTATTTTTCACACGTTTTCAGGCTCTTCATGTTTTTCAACATCACTTCATGCTCCTCCTATTTTTCAGACTTTTTCATGCTCCTCATATTTTGACACCTTCTGAAATCTTCATATACTAGACACCTTTTCAGGCTCTTCATTTTTTTGAACACAATTTCATGCTCCTCCTATTTTTCAGACCGTTTCATGCTCATCTCTTTTTTGACAACTTTTGAAGCTCTTCATATTTTTCATACCTTTTTAAGATCTTCATATTTTTCACACGTTTTCGGGCTCTTCGTATTTTTCAACACTGCATCATGCTCCTCCTATTTTTCAGACCGTTTCATGCTCCTCATATTTTTGACACATTTTGAAGCTCCTCATATTTTTCACACATTTTGAAGCTCTTCATATTTTTCACACTTTCTCAGGCTCTTCATGTTTTTCAACCCCGCTTCATGCTCCTCCTATTTTTTAGACCGTTTCATGCTCCTCATAATTTGGACACCGTTTGAAGCTCTTCATATATTTGACACCTTTGAAGCTCTTCATATTTTTCACATTTTTGAACCTCTTCATATTTTTCACACCTTTTCAGGCTCTTCATGGTTTTGAACACCGCTTCATGCTACTCCTATTTTTCAGACCGATTCATGCTCCTCATAATTTTGACACCTTTTGAAAGTCTTCATATTTTTCACACTTTTTCAGGCTCTTCATGTTTTTCAACATCGCTTCATGCTTCTCCAATTTTTCAGACCGTTTCAAGCTCATGTCATTTTTGACACCTTTTGAAGCTCTTCATATTTTTCACACCTTTTCAGGCTCTTCATGTTTTTCAACACCTCTTCATGCACCTCCTATTTTTCAGATCGTTTCATGCTCCTCATATTTTTGACACATTTTCAAGCTCCTCATATATTTCACACCTTTTCAGGCTCTTCATCATATTCAACACCACTTCATGCTCCTCCTATTTTCCAGACCGTTTCATTTTCCTCTTACTTTTGACACCTTTAGAAGCTCTTCATATTTTTCACACCTTTTCAGGCTCTTCATGTTATTCAACACGGCTTCATGCTCCTCCTATTTTTCAGATAGTTTCATTTCTCTCATGTATTTCACACCTTTTGAAGCTCTTCATATTTTTCACACGTTCTCAGGCTCTTCATGTTTTTGAACACCGTTTCACGCTCCTCCTATTTTTCAGACCGTTTCATGCTCCTGATATTTTTCACACCTTTTGATGCTCTTCATATTTTTGACACCTTTTCAGGCTATTGATGTTTTGGAACACCGTTTCATGCTCCTCCTATTTTTCAGACCTTTTCATGCTCCTCATATTTTTGACACCTTTTGAAGCTCTTCATATTTTTCACAACTTTTCAGGCTGTTTGTGTTTTCGAACACCGTTTCATGCTCCTCCTATTTTTCAGACTGTTTCATGCTCCTCATATCTTTGACACCTTTTGAAGCTCTATATTTTTCACACCTTTTCAGGATCTTCATGTTTTTGAACACCGCTTCATGCTACTCCTATTTTTCAGACCGATTCATGCTCCTCATAATTTTGACACCTTTTGAAAGTCTTCATATTTTTCACAGCTTTTCAGGCTCTTCTTATTTTTGAACACCGTTTGATTCTCTTCCTATTTTTCAGACCGTTTCATGCTCCTCATGTATTTCAGACCGTTTGAAGCTCTTCATATTTTTCAAAACTTTTCAGGCTCTTCATGTTTTTGAACACCGCTTCATGCTCCTCCTATTTTTCACACTTTTTGAAGCTCTTCATATTTTTCACACCTTTTCAGGCTCTTCTTTTTTTTCAACACCACTTCATGCTCCTTCTGTTTTTCATACCGTTTCATGCTCCTTTCATTTTTCACACCTTTTGAAGCTCTTCATATTTTTCACACCTTTTCAGGCTCTTCTTGTTTTTGCACGCCGCTTCTTGCTCCTCCTATTTTTCAGACCGTTTCATGCTCCTCATATTTTTGACACCTTTTGAAGCTCCTCCTATTTTTCACACGTTTTCGGGCTCTTCATGTTTTTCAACACCGTTTCAATGTCCTCCTTTTTTTCCGACTGTTTCAGGCTCCTCCTATTTTTCAAACCGTTTCATGCTCCTCATATTTTTGACAATTTTGGAAGCTCTTCATATTTTTCACACCTTTTCAGGCTCTTCCTGTTTTTCAACACCGCTTCATGCTCCTCCTATTTTTGAGACCGTTTCATGCTCCTCATATTTTTGACACTTTTTGAAGCTCTTCATATTTTTCATACCTTTTCAGGCTTTTCATGTTTTTGAACACCGCTTCATGCTCCTCCTATTTTTCAGACCGTTTCATGATCCTCTTATTTTTCACACCTTTTGAAGCTCTTCATATTTTTCACACCTTTTCAGCTCTTCATGTTTTTGAACACCGCTTCATGCTCCTCCTATTTTTCAGACCGTTACATGCTCCTCATATTTTGATATTTTTTGAAGCTCTTCATATTTTTCACACATTTTTATGCACTTCATGTTTTCAACACCACATCATGCTCCTTGCATTTTTCAAACCGTTTCATGCTCCTCATATTTTTTATATCTTTTGAAGCTCGTCATATTTTTCACACCTTTTCTGGCTCTTCAGGTTTTCAACACAGTTTCATGCTCATTCTCTTTTTCAGACCGTTTCATGCCCCTCATATTTTTGACACCTTTTCAAGCTCTTCACATTTTTCAAACCTTTTCAGGCTCTTCATGTTTTTGAACAACGTTTCATGCTCCTCCTATTTTTCAGACAGTTTCATGCTCCTCATATTTTTGACAACTTTTGAAGTTTTTCATATTTTTCACACCTTTTCAGGCTCTTCACGATTTGAACACCGTTTCATGCTCCTCCTATTTTTCAGACCGTTTCATGCCCCTCATATTTTTGACACCTTTTCAAGCTCTTCACATTTTTCAAACCTTTTCAGGCTCTTTAGATTTTTGAACACCGCTTCATGCTCCTCCAAATTTAAGAAGGTTTCATGCTCCTCATATTTTTGACACGTTTAGAAGCTCTTCATATTTTTCACACCTTTTCAGGCTCTTCATGTTTTTGAACACCGCTTCATGCTCCTTCTATTTTCAGACCGTTTCATGCTCCTCATGTTTTTGAGACATTTTGACGCTCTTCATATTTTTCACACCTTTTCTGGATATTCATGTTTTTGAACACAGTTTATGCTCCTCATATTTTTCACACATTTTCATGCTCTTCATATTTTTCACACCTTTTCACGCTCTTCATGTTTTTCAACACCGCTTCATGCTCCTCCTAATTTTCAGACCGTTTCATGCCCATCTCATTTTTGACACCTTTAGAAGCTTTTCATATTTTTCACACCTTTTGAAGCTCTTCATATTTTTCACACGTTTTCACGCTCTTCATATTTTTCAACACCGCTTCAATGTCCTCTTATTTTTCAGACCGTTTCATGCTCCTCATGATTTGACAACTTCTGAAATTCTTCATATTTTTCAAACCTTTTCAGGCTCTTCATGTTTTTCAACACTGCTTCATGCTCTCTCCTATTTTTTGAGACCGATTCATGCTCCTCATATTTTTGACAACTTTGGAAGCTCTTCATATTTTTCACACCTTTTGAAGCCCTTCATATTTTTCACACGTTTTCAGGCTCTTCATGTTTTTCAGCACCAGTTCATGCTCCTCCTATTTTTCAGACCGTTTCATGCTGCTCTCATTTTTACACCTTTTGAAGCTCTTCATATTTTGCACACCTTTTCAGGCTCTTCATGTTTTTCAGCACCAGTTCATGCTCCTCCTATTTTTGAGACCGTTTCATGCTCATCTCATTTTTTACACCTTTTGAAGCTCTTCATATTTTGCACACCTTTTCTGGCTCTTCATGTTTTTCAGCTCCACTTCATGCTCCTCCTATTTTTCAGACCGTTTCATGCTCCTCATATTTTTCACACCTTTTGAAGGTCTTCATATTTTTCAAACCTTTTCAGGCTCTTCATGTTTTTCAGCACCAGTTCATGCTCCTCCTATTTTTCAGACCGTTACATGCTCATCTCATTTTTTACACCTTTTGAAGCTCTTCATATTTTGCACACCTTTTCAGGCTCTTCATGTTTTTCAGCTCCACTTCATGCTCCTCCTATTTTTCAGACCGTTACTTGCTCCTCATATTTTTGACACTGTTTGAAGCTCTTCATATTTTTCACACCTTTTCTGGCTCTTCATATTTTTGAACACAGCTTCAAGCTCCTCCTATTTTTCAGACCGTTTCATTCTCCTCATGTTTTTGACACCTGTTGAAGCTCTTCACATTTTTCACACCTTTTCAGGCTCTTCACGATTTTCAACACCGCTTCATGATCCTCCTATGTTTCAGACCGTTTCATGCTCTTCCTATTTTTGAGACTGTTTCAGGCTCCTCATATTTTTGACAGGTTTTGAAGCTCTTCATATTTTTCACACCTTTTCAGGCTCTTCATGTTTTTCAACACCGCTTCATGCTCCTCCTATTTTACAGACCGTTTCATGCTCCTCTCATTATTCACACCTTTTGAAGCTCTTCATATTTTTCACACCTTTTCAGGCTCTTCATGTTTTTGAACACCGCTTCATGCTCCTCCTATTTATCAGACCGTTTCATGTTACTCTTATTTTTCAGACCGTTTCATGCTCCTCATATTTTTGACACCTTTTGAAGCTCTTCATGTTTTTCTCACCTCTTCAGGCTCTTCATGTATTTCAACACAGCTTCATGTTCCTACTATTTTTCAGACCGTTTCATGCTCCTCATATTTTTGACAACTTTTGAAGCTCTTCATATTTTTCACACCTTTTAAGGCTCTTCATGTTTTTCTACACCGCTTCATGCTCTTCCTATTTTTCAGACCTTTTCATGCTCCGCATATTTTTCACACCTTTTGAAGCTCTTCATATTTGTAACACCTTTTCAGGCTCTTCATGTTTTTCTACACAGCTTCATGCTCCTCCTATTTTTCATACCGTTTCATGCTCCTCATATTTTTGACACCTTTTGAACTCTACATAATTCTCACACCTTTTCTGGCTCTTCATTTTTTCAACACCCCTTCATGCTCCTCTTATTTTTCAGACTGTTTCTTGCTACTCATATTTTTGACACCTTTTGAAGCTCTTCATATGTTTCACACCTTTTGAAGCTCTTCATGTTTTTTAAAACCGCTTCATGCTCCTCGTATTTTTCAGACCGTTTCCTGCTCCTCATATTTTTCACACCTTTTGAAGCTTGTCTTAATTTCACAGCTTTTCAGGCACTTCATGTTTTTCAACACCGCTTAATGCTCCTCCTATTTTTCAGACCGTTTCATGCTCCTCATATTTTTGACACCTTTTGAAACTCTTCATATGTTTCACACCTTTTGAAGCTCTTCATGTTTTTTAGCACCGTTTCATGCTCCTCCTATTTTTCAGACAGTTTCATGCTCCTCACATTTTGACACCTTTTGAAGCTCTTCATATTTTTCACACCTTTCTGGCTCTTCATGTTTTTGAACACCGTTTCTTGCTCCTCCTATTTTTCAGACCGTTTCATGGTCCTCATATATTTGACACCTTTTGAAGGTTTTCATATTTTTCACACCTTTTCAGGCTCTTCATTTTTTTCAACACTGCTTCATGCTCCTATTTTTCAGACCGTTCATGCTCCTCATATTTTTGACAACTTTTGAAGCTCTTCATATTTTTGACACCTTTTCTGGCTCTTCATGTTTTTGAACTCCGTTTCTTGCTCCTCCAATATTTCAGACCGTTTCATTCTCCTCATATTTTTGACACCTTTTGAAGCTCTTCATATTTTACCCACCTTTTCAGGCTCTTCATGTTTTTCAACACCGCTTCATGCTCCTCTTATTTTTAAGACCGTTTCATGCTCTCCATGTATTTCCAACCTTTTGAAGCTCTTCATATTTTTCACACCTTTTCAGGCTCTTCATGTTTTTGAACACCGTTTCATGCTGTTCCTATTTGTCAGACCGTTTCATGCTCCTCATTATTTTCACACCTTTTGAAGCTCTTCATATTTTTCACACCTTCTCCGGTTCTTCATGTTTTTGAACACTGCTTCATGCTCCTCCTATTTTTCAGACCGTTTCATGCTCCTCTTGTATTTCACACCTTTTGAAGCTGTTCATATTTTTCACACATTTTCTGGCTCTTCATGTTTTTCAACACCACTTCATGCTCGTCCTACTTTCCAGACCGTTTCATGCTCGTCTCATTTTTGACACCTTTTGAAGCTCTTCATATTTCTCACAACATTTAAGCTCTTCATGTTTTTCACACCTTTTCAGGCTCCTCATGTTTTTCAACACCGCTTCATTCTCCTCCTATATTTCAGACCGTTTCATGCTCCTCATGTATTTCCAACCTTTTGAAGCTCTTCATATTTTTCACACCATTATAGGCTCTTCATGTTTTTGAACACCGCTTACTGCTCCTCCTATTTTTCAGACCGTTTCATGCTCCTCATATTTTTGACACCTTTTGAAAGTCTTCATATGTTTCACACCTTTTGAAGCTCTTCATGTATTTTAGCACCGTTTCATGCTCCTCCTATTTTTCAGACAGTTTCATGCTCCTCACATTTTGACACCTTTAGAAGCTCTTCATATATTTCACACCTTTTCAGGGTCTTCATGTCTTTCAACACCGCTTCATGCTCCTCCTATTTTTCAGACCGTTTCATGCTCCTCATATTTTTGACACATTTTGAAGCTCTTCATATTATTCACACCTTTTCAGGCTCTTCATGTTTTTGAATACCACTTCATGCTCCTCCTATTTTTCAGACCGTTTCATGCTCCTTATATTGTTTACACCTTTTGAAGCTCTTCATATTTTTCACACCTTTCTGGCTCTTCATGTTTTTGAACACCGTTTCTTGCTCCTCCTATTTTTCAGACCGTTTCATGGTCCTCATATATTTGACACCTTTTGAAGGTTTTCATATTTTTCACACCTTTTCAGGCTCTTCATTTTTTTCAACACTGCTTCATGCTCCTATTTTTCAGACCGTTCATGCTTCTCATATTTTTGACAACTTTTGAAGCTCTTCATATTTTTGACACCTTTTCTGGCTCTTCATGTTTTTGAACTCCGTTTCTTGCTCCTCCAATATTTCAGACCGTTTCATTCTCCTCATATTTTTGACACCTTTTGAAGCTCTTCATATTTTACCCACCTTTTCAGGCTCTTCATGTTTTTCAACACCGCTTCATGCTCCTCTTATTTTTAAGACCGTTTCATGCTCTCCATGTATTTCCAACCTTTTGAAGCTCTTCATATTTTCCACACCTTTTCAGGCTCTTCATGTTTTTGAACACCGTTTCATGCTGCTCCTATTTGTCAGACCGTTTCATGCTCCTCATTATTTTCACACCTTTTGAAGCTCTTCACATTTTTCACACCTTTTCCGGTTCTTCATGTTTTTCAACACTGCTTCATGCTCCTCCTATTTTTCAGACCGTTTCATGCTCCTCTTGTATTTCACACCTTTTGAAGCTCTTCATAATTTTCACACCTTTTCAGGCTCTTCATGTTTTTGAACACCGTTTCATGCTCCTCCTATTTTTCAGAGCGTTTCATGCTCCTCATATTTTTGACACCTTTTGAAGCTGTTCATATTTTTCACACGTTTTCCGACTCCCGATGTTTTTCATCACGGCTTCATGATCCTCCTGTTTTTCAGACCGTTTCATGCTCCTCATATTTTTGACACGTTTTGAAGCTCTTCATATTTTTCACACCTTTTTAGGCTCTTCATGTTTTTCACACCACTTCATGCTCCTCCTATTTTTCAGACCGTTTCATGCTCTTCATATTTTTGACACTTTTTGAAGCTCTTCATATTTTTCACACATTTTCTGGCTCTTCATGTTTTTCAACACCGCTTCATGCTCGTCCTACTTTCCAGACCGTTTCATGCTCGTCTCATTTTTGACACCTTTTGAAGCTCTTCATATTTCTCACAACATTTAAGCTCTTCATGTTTTTCACACCTTTTCAGGCTCTTCATGTTTTTCAATACCACTTCATGCTCCTCTATTTTTCAGACCGTTTCATGCTCCTCATATATTTCACATATTTTCAGGCTCTTCAAGTTTTTGAACACCGCTTCATGATCCTCCTATTTTTCAGACCGTTTCTTACTCCTCATATTTTTCACACCTTTTGAAGCTCTTCATATATTTCACACCTTTTCAGGCTCTTCATGATTTTCAACACCGCTTCATGCTCCTCCTATTTTTCAGACCGTTTCATGCTCCTTATATTTTTCACACCTTTTGAAGCTCTTCATATTTTTCAGAACTTTTCAGGCTCTTCATGTTTTAGAACACCGTTTCATGCTCCTCCTATTTTTAAGACCGTTTCATGCTCCTCATATTGTTGACACCTTTTGAAGCTCTTCATATTTTGCACACCTTTTGAAGCTCTTCATATATTTCACACCTTTTTAGGCTCTTCATGATTTTCAACACCGCTTCATGCTCCTCCTATTTTTCAGACCGTTTCATGCTCCTCATATTGTTGACACCTTTTGAAGCTCTTCCTATTTTTCACACCTTTTAGGCTCGTCATGTTTTTCAACACCACTTCATGCTCCTCGTATTTTTCAGACCGTTTCAATCTCCTCATATTTTTGACACCTTTTGAAGCTCTGCCTATTTTTCACACCTTTTCAGGCTCTTCATGATTTTCAACACCGCTTCATGCTCCTCCTATTTTTCAGACCATTTCATGCTCATCTCATTTTTGACATCTTTTGAAGCTCTTCATATTTTTCACACCTTTTGAATCTTTTCATATTTTTCATATTTTTGAAGCTATTCATATTTTTCACACGTTTTCAGGCTCTTCATGTTTTTCAACATCACTTCATGCTCCTCCTATTTTTCAGACCGTTTCATGCTCATCTCATTTTTGACACCTTTTGATGCACTTCATATTTTTCACATCTTTTGAAGCTCTTCATATATTTCACACCTTTTCAGGCTCTTCATGTTTTCAACACCACTTCATGCTCCTCCTATTTTTCAGACCCTTTCATGCTAAACTAATTTTGACACCTTATGAAGCTCTTCATGTTTTTCACACCTTTTCAGGCTGTTCATGTTTTTGAACACCACTTCATGCTCGTCCTATTTGCAGACCGTTTCATGCTCCTCATATTTTTGACACCTTTTGAACCTCTTCATATTTTTCACCTCTTTTCAGGCTCTTCCTGTTTTTGAACACCACTTCATGCTCTTCCAAATTTTCAGACTGTTTCATGCTCGTCATATTTTTGACACATTTGGAGCTCTTCATATTTTTCACTCCTTTTCAGGCTCTTCATGTTTTTGAACACCACTTCATGCTCTTCCTAATTTTCAGACTGTTTCATGCTACTCATATTTTTCAAACTTTTTGAAACTCTTCATATTTGTCACACCTTTTCAGGCTCTTCGTGTTTTTCAACAGCGCTTCATGCTCCTCCTATTTTTCAGACCGTTTCATGCTCCTTATATTTTTCACCCCTTTTGAAGCTCTTCATATTTTTCAGAACTTTTCAGGCTCTTCATGTTTTAGAACACCGTTTCATGCTCCTCCTATTTTTCAGACCGTTTCATGCTCCTCATATATTTGACACCTTTTGACGCTCTTCATATTTTTCACACCTTTTAAGGCTCTTCATGATTTTGAACACCGCTTCATGCTCTTCCTATTTTTCAGACCGTTTCATGCTCCTCATATTTTTGACACCTTTTGAAGCTCTTCATATTTTTCACACCTCTTCAGTCTCTTCATTTTTTTGAACACCGCTACATGCTCCTCCTATTTTTCAGACCGTTTCATGCTCCTCAAATTTCTGACACCTTTTGAAGCTCTTCATATTTTTCACACCTTTTCAGGCTCTTCTTGTTTTTGCACGCCGCTTCTTGCTCCTCCTATTTTTCAGACCGTTTCATGCTCCTCATATTTTTGACACCTTTTGAAGCTCCTCCTATTTTTCACACGTTTTCGGGCTCTTCATGTTTTTCAACACCGTTTCAATGTCCTCCTTTTTTTCCGACTGTTTCAGGCTCCTCCTATTTTTCAAACCGTTTCATGCTCCTCATATTTTTGACAATTTTGGAAGCTCTTCATATTTTTCACACCTTTTCAGGCTCTTCCTGTTTTTCAACACCGCTTCATGCTCCTCCTATTTTTGAGACCGTTTCATGCTCCTCATATTTTTGACACTTTTTGAAGCTCTTCATATTTTTCATACCTTTTCAGGCTTTTCATGTTTTTGAACACCGCTTCATGCTCCTCCTATTTTTCAGACCGTTTCATGATCCTCTTATTTTTCACACCTTTTGAAGCTCTTCATATTTTTCACACCTTTTCAGCTCTTCATGTTTTTGAACACCGCTTCATGCTCCTCCTATTTTTCAGACCGTTACATGCTCCTCATATTTTGATATTTTTTGAAGCTCTTCATATTTTTCACACATTTTTATGCACTTCATGTTTTCAACACCACATCATGCTCCTTGCATTTTTCAAACCGTTTCATGCTCCTCATATTTTTTATATCTTTTGAAGCTCGTCATATTTTTCACACCTTTTCTGGCTCTTCAGGTTTTCAACACAGTTTCATGCTCATTCTCTTTTTCAGACCGTTTCATGCCCCTCATATTTTTGACACCTTTTCAAGCTCTTCACATTTTTCAAACCTTTTCAGGCTCTTCATGTTTTTGAACAACGTTTCATGCTCCTCCTATTTTTCAGACAGTTTCATGCTCCTCATATTTTTGACAACTTTTGAAGTTTTTCATATTTTTCACACCTTTTCAGGCTCTTCACGATTTGAACACCGTTTCATGCTCCTCCTATTTTTCAGACCGTTTCATGCCCCTCATATTTTTGACACCTTTTCAAGCTCTTCACATTTTTCAAACCTTTTCAGGCTCTTTAGATTTTTGAACACCGCTTCATGCTCCTCCAAATTTAAGAAGGTTTCATGCTCCTCATATTTTTGACACGTTTAGAAGCTCTTCATATTTTTCACACCTTTTCAGGCTCTTCATGTTTTTGAACACCGCTTCATGCTCCTTCTATTTTCAGACCGTTTCATGCTCCTCATGTTTTTGAGACATTTTGACGCTCTTCATATTTTTCACACCTTTTCTGGATATTCATGTTTTTGAACACAGTTTATGCTCCTCATATTTTTCACACATTTTCATGCTCTTCATATTTTTCACACCTTTTCACGCTCTTCATGTTTTTCAACACCGCTTCATGCTCCTCCTAATTTTCAGACCGTTTCATGCCCATCTCATTTTTGACACCTTTAGAAGCTTTTCATATTTTTCACACCTTTTGAAGCTCTTCATATTTTTCACACGTTTTCACGCTCTTCATATTTTTCAACACCGCTTCAATGTCCTCTTATTTTTCAGACCGTTTCATGCTCCTCATGATTTGACAACTTCTGAAATTCTTCATATTTTTCAAACCTTTTCAGGCTCTTCATGTTTTTCAACACTGCTTCATGCTCTCTCCTATTTTTTGAGACCGATTCATGCTCCTCATATTTTTGACAACTTTGGAAGCTCTTCATATTTTTCACACCTTTTGAAGCCCTTCATATTTTTCACACGTTTTCAGGCTCTTCATGTTTTTCAGCACCAGTTCATGCTCCTCCTATTTTTCAGACCGTTTCATGCTGCTCTCATTTTTACACCTTTTGAAGCTCTTCATATTTTGCACACCTTTTCAGGCTCTTCATGTTTTTCAGCACCAGTTCATGCTCCTCCTATTTTTGAGACCGTTTCATGCTCATCTCATTTTTTACACCTTTTGAAGCTCTTCATATTTTGCACACCTTTTCTGGCTCTTCATGTTTTTCAGCTCCACTTCATGCTCCTCCTATTTTTCAGACCGTTTCATGCTCCTCATATTTTTCACACCTTTTGAAGGTCTTCATATTTTTCAAACCTTTTCAGGCTCTTCATGTTTTTCAGCACCAGTTCATGCTCCTCCTATTTTTCAGACCGTTACATGCTCATCTCATTTTTTACACCTTTTGAAGCTCTTCATATTTTGCACACCTTTTCAGGCTCTTCATGTTTTTCAGCTCCACTTCATGCTCCTCCTATTTTTCAGACCGTTACTTGCTCCTCATATTTTTGACACTGTTTGAAGCTCTTCATATTTTTCACACCTTTTCTGGCTCTTCATATTTTTGAACACAGCTTCAAGCTCCTCCTATTTTTCAGACCGTTTCATTCTCCTCATGTTTTTGACACCTGTTGAAGCTCTTCACATTTTTCACACCTTTTCAGGCTCTTCACGATTTTCAACACCGCTTCATGATCCTCCTATGTTTCAGACCGTTTCATGCTCTTCCTATTTTTGAGACTGTTTCAGGCTCCTCATATTTTTGACAGGTTTTGAAGCTCTTCATATTTTTCACACCTTTTCAGGCTCTTCATGTTTTTCAACACCGCTTCATGCTCCTCCTATTTTACAGACCGTTTCATGCTCCTCTCATTATTCACACCTTTTGAAGCTCTTCATATTTTTCACACCTTTTCAGGCTCTTCATGTTTTTGAACACCGCTTCATGCTCCTCCTATTTATCAGACCGTTTCATGTTACTCTTATTTTTCAGACCGTTTCATGCTCCTCATATTTTTGACACCTTTTGAAGCTCTTCATGTTTTTCTCACCTCTTCAGGCTCTTCATGTATTTCAACACAGCTTCATGTTCCTACTATTTTTCAGACCGTTTCATGCTCCTCATATTTTTGACAACTTTTGAAGCTCTTCATATTTTTCACACCTTTTAAAGCTCTTCATGTTTTTCTACACCGCTTCATGCTCTTCCTATTTTTCAGACCTTTTCATGCTCCGCATATTTTTCACACCTTTTGAAGCTCTTCATATTTGTAACACCTTTTCAGGCTCTTCATGTTTTTCTACACAGCTTCATGCTCCTCCTATTTTTCATACCGTTTCATGCTCCTCATATTTTTGACACCTTTTGAACTCTACATAATTCTCACACCTTTTCTGGCTCTTCATTTTTTCAACACCCCTTCATGCTCCTCTTATTTTTCAGACTGTTTCTTGCTACTCATATTTTTGACACCTTTTGAAGCTCTTCATATGTTTCACACCTTTTGAAGCTCTTCATGTTTTTTAAAACCGCTTCATGCTCCTCGTATTTTTCAGACCGTTTCCTGCTCCTCATATTTTTCACACCTTTTGAAGCTTGTCTTAATTTCACAGCTTTTCAGGCACTTCATGTTTTTCAACACCGCTTAATGCTCCTCCTATTTTTCAGACCGTTTCATGCTCCTCATATTTTTGACACCTTTTGAAACTCTTCATATGTTTCACACCTTTTGAAGCTCTTCATGTTTTTTAGCACCGTTTCATGCTCCTCCTATTTTTCAGACAGTTTCATGCTCCTCACATTTTGACACCTTTTGAAGCTCTTCATATTTTTCACACCTTTCTGGCTCTTCATGTTTTTGAACACCGTTTCTTGCTCCTCCTATTTTTCAGACCGTTTCATGGTCCTCATATATTTGACACCTTTTGAAGGTTTTCATATTTTTCACACCTTTTCAGGCTCTTCATTTTTTTCAACACTGCTTCATGCTCCTATTTTTCAGACCGTTCATGCTCCTCATATTTTTGACAACTTTTGAAGCTCTTCATATTTTTGACACCTTTTCTGGCTCTTCATGTTTTTGAACTCCGTTTCTTGCTCCTCCAATATTTCAGACCGTTTCATTCTCCTCATATTTTTGACACCTTTTGAAGCTCTTCATATTTTACCCACCTTTTCAGGCTCTTCATGTTTTTCAACACCGCTTCATGCTCCTCTTATTTTTAAGACCGTTTCATGCTCTCCATGTATTTCCAACCTTTTGAAGCTCTTCATATTTTTCACACCTTTTCAGGCTCTTCATGTTTTTGAACACCGTTTCATGCTGTTCCTATTTGTCAGACCGTTTCATGCTCCTCATTATTTTCACACCTTTTGAAGCTCTTCATATTTTTCACACCTTCTCCGGTTCTTCATGTTTTTGAACACTGCTTCATGCTCCTCCTATTTTTCAGACCGTTTCATGCTCCTCTTGTATTTCACACCTTTTGAAGCTGTTCATATTTTTCACACATTTTCTGGCTCTTCATGTTTTTCAACACCACTTCATGCTCGTCCTACTTTCCAGACCGTTTCATGCTCGTCTCATTTTTGACACCTTTTGAAGCTCTTCATATTTCTCACAACATTTAAGCTCTTCATGTTTTTCACACCTTTTCAGGCTCCTCATGTTTTTCAACACCGCTTCATTCTCCTCCTATATTTCAGACCGTTTCATGCTCCTCATGTATTTCCAACCTTTTGAAGCTCTTCATATTTTTCACACCATTATAGGCTCTTCATGTTTTTGAACACCGCTTACTGCTCCTCCTATTTTTCAGACCGTTTCATGCTCCTCATATTTTTGACACCTTTTGAAAGTCTTCATATGTTTCACACCTTTTGAAGCTCTTCATGTATTTTAGCACCGTTTCATGCTCCTCCTATTTTTCAGACAGTTTCATGCTCCTCACATTTTGACACCTTTAGAAGCTCTTCATATATTTCACACCTTTTCAGGGTCTTCATGTCTTTCAACACCGCTTCATGCTCCTCCTATTTTTCAGACCGTTTCATGCTCCTCATATTTTTGACACATTTTGAAGCTCTTCATATTATTCACACCTTTTCAGGCTCTTCATGTTTTTGAATACCACTTCATGCTCCTCCTATTTTTCAGACCGTTTCATGCTCCTTATATTGTTTACACCTTTTGAAGCTCTTCATATTTTTCACACCTTTCTGGCTCTTCATGTTTTTGAACACCGTTTCTTGCTCCTCCTATTTTTCAGACCGTTTCATGGTCCTCATATATTTGACACCTTTTGAAGGTTTTCATATTTTTCACACCTTTTCAGGCTCTTCATTTTTTTCAACACTGCTTCATGCTCCTATTTTTCAGACCGTTCATGCTTCTCATATTTTTGACAACTTTTGAAGCTCTTCATATTTTTGACACCTTTTCTGGCTCTTCATGTTTTTGAACTCCGTTTCTTGCTCCTCCAATATTTCAGACCGTTTCATTCTCCTCATATTTTTGACACCTTTTGAAGCTCTTCATATTTTACCCACCTTTTCAGGCTCTTCATGTTTTTCAACACCGCTTCATGCTCCTCTTATTTTTAAGACCGTTTCATGCTCTCCATGTATTTCCAACCTTTTGAAGCTCTTCATATTTTTCACACCTTTTCAGGCTCTTCATGTTTTTGAACACCGTTTCATGCTGCCCCTATTTGTCAGACCGTTTCATGCTCCTCATTATTTTCACACCTTTTGAAGCTCTTCATATTTTTCACACCTTTTCCGGTTCTTCATGTTTTTCAACACTGCTTCATGCTCCTCCTATTTTTCAGACCGTTTCATGCTCCTCTTGTATTTCACACCTTTTGAAGCTCTTCATAATTTTCACACCTTTTCAGGCTCTTCATGTTTTTGAACACCGTTTCATGCTCCTCCTATTTTTCAGAGCGTTTCATGCTCCTCATATTTTTGACACCTTTTGAAGCTGTTCATATTTTTCACACGTTTTCCGACTCCCGATGTTTTTCATCACGGCTTCATGATCCTCCTGTTTTTCAGACCGTTTCATGCTCCTCATATTTTTGACACGTTTTGAAGCTCTTCATATTTTTCACACCTTTTTAGGCTCTTCATGTTTTTCACACCACTTCATGCTCCTCCTATTTTTCAGACCGTTTCATGCTCTTCATATTTTTGACACTTTTTGAAGCTCTTCATATTTTTCACACATTTTCTGGCTCTTCATGTTTTTCAACACCGCTTCATGCTCGTCCTACTTTCCAGACCGTTTCATGCTCGTCTCATTTTTGACACCTTTTGAAGCTCTTCATATTTCTCACAACATTTAAGCTCTTCATGTTTTTCACACCTTTTCAGGCTCTTCATGTTTTTCAATACCACTTCATGCTCCTCTATTTTTCAGACCGTTTCATGCTCCTCATATATTTCACATATTTTCAGGCTCTTCAAGTTTTTGAACACCGCTTCATGATCCTCCTATTTTTCAGACCGTTTCATACTCCTCATATTTTTCACACCTTTTGAAGCTCTTCATATATTTCACACCTTTTCAGGCTCTTCATGATTTTCAACACCGCTTCATGCTCCTCCTATTTTTCAGACCGTTTCATGCTCCTTATATTTTTCACACCTTTTGAAGCTCTTCATATTTTTCAGAACTTTTCAGGCTCTTCATGTTTTAGAACACCGTTTCATGCTCCTCCTATTTTTAAGACCGTTTCATGCTCCTCATATTGTTGACACCTTTTGAAGCTCTTCATATTTTGCACACCTTTTGAAGCTCTTCATATATTTCACACCTTTTTAGGCTCTTCATGATTTTCAACACCGCTTCATGCTCCTCCTATTTTTCAGACCGTTTCATGCTCCTCATATTGTTGACACCTTTTGAAGCTCTTCCTATTTTTCACACCTTTTAGGCTCGTCATGTTTTTCAACACCACTTCATGCTCCTCGTATTTTTCAGACCGTTTCAATCTCCTCATATTTTTGACACCTTTTGAAGCTCTGCCTATTTTTCACACCTTTTCAGGCTCTTCATGATTTTCAACACCGCTTCATGCTCCTCCTATTTTTCAGACCGTTTCATGCTCATCTCATTTTTGACATCTTTTGAAGCTCTTCATATTTTTCACACCTTTTGAATCTTTTCATATTTTTCATATTTTTGAAGCTATTCATATTTTTCACACGTTTTCAGGCTCTTCATGTTTTTCAACATCACTTCATGCTCCTCCTATTTTTCAGACCGTTTCATGCTCATCTCATTTTTGACACCTTTTGATGCACTTCATATTTTTCACATCTTTTGAAGCTCTTCATATATTTCACACCTTTTCAGGCTCTTCATGTTTTCAACACCACTTCATGCTCCTCCTATTTTTCAGACCCTTTCATGCTAAACTAATTTTGACACCTTATGAAGCTCTTCATGTTTTTCACACCTTTTCAGGCTGTTCATGTTTTTGAACACCACTTCATGCTCGTCCTATTTGCAGACCGTTTCATGCTCCTCATATTTTTGACACCTTTTGAACCTCTTCATATTTTTCACCTCTTTTCAGGCTCTTCCTGTTTTTGAACACCACTTCATGCTCTTCCAAATTTTCAGACTGTTTCATGCTCGTCATATTTTTGACACATTTGGAGCTCTTCATATTTTTCACTCCTTTTCAGGCTCTTCATGTTTTTGAACACCACTTCATGCTCTTCCTAATTTTCAGACTGTTTCATGCTACTCATATTTTTCAAACTTTTTGAAACTCTTCATATTTGTCACACCTTTTCAGGCTCTTCGTGTTTTTCAACAGCGCTTCATGCTCCTCCTATTTTTCAGACCGTTTCATGCTCCTTATATTTTTCACCCCTTTTGAAGCTCTTCATATTTTTCAGAACTTTTCAGGCTCTTCATGTTTTAGAACACCGTTTCATGCTCCTCCTATTTTTCAGACCGTTTCATGCTCCTCATATATTTGACACCTTTTGACGCTCTTCATATTTTTCACACCTTTTAAGGCTCTTCATGATTTTGAACACCGCTTCATGCTCTTCCTATTTTTCAGACCGTTTCATGCTCCTCATATTTTTGACACCTTTTGAAGCTCTTCATATTTTTCACACCTCTTCAGTCTCTTCATTTTTTTGAACACCGCTACATGCTCCTCCTATTTTTCAGACCGTTTCATGCTCCTCAAATTTCTGACACCTTTTGAAGCTCTTCATATTTTTCACACCTTTTCAGGCTCTTCATGTTTTTCAACATCACTTCATGCTCCTCCTATTTTTCAGAACGTTTCATGCTCCTCAAATTTCTGACACCTTTTGAAGCTCTTCATATTTTTCACACCTTTTCAGGTTCTTCATGTTTTTCAACATCACTTCATGCTCCTCCTATTTTTCAGCCCGTTTCATGCTCCTCATATTTTTGAAACATTTTTAAGCTCTTCACATTTTTCACACCTTTTCAGGCTCTTCATGTTTTTCAACACCACTTCATCCTCCTCCTGTTTTTAAGACCGTTCATGTCAATCAGATTTTTGACACCTTTTGAAGCTCTTCATATTTTTCACACCTTTTCAGGCTCTTCATGTTTTTCAACACCGCTTCATGCTCCTATTTTTCAGACCATTCATGCTCCTACAATTTTTGACAACTTTTGAAGCTCTTCATATTTTGCACATGTTTTCTGGCTCTTCATGTTTTTGAACTCCGTTTCTTGCTCCTCCAATATTTCAGACCGTTTCATTTTCCTCATACTTTTCACACCTTTTGAAGTTCTTCATATTTTTCACACATTTTCAGGATCTTCATGTTTTTCAACACCGATTCATGCTCCTCCTATTTTTCAGACCGTTCATGCTCCTCATATATTTGACACCTTTTCAAGCTGTTCAGATTTTTCACACCTTTTCAGGTTCTACATGTTCTTCAACACAACTTCATGCTCCTCCTATTGTTCAGACCGTTTCATGATCCTCATATTTTTGACACCTTTTGAAGCTCTTCATATGTTTCACACCTTTTGAAGCTCTTCATGTTTTTTAACACCGTTTCATGCTCTTCCTATTTTTCAAACCGTTTCATGCTCCTCATATTTTTGAAACCTATTGAAACTCTTCTTATTTTTCACTCATTTTCTGGGTCTACATGTTTTTCTACACCACTTCATTCTGCTCCTATTTTTCAGACCGTTTCATGCTCGTCATATTTTTGACACCTTTTGAAGCTCTTCATATTTTTCAAATCTTTTCAGGCTCTTCATGTTTTTGAATACCGCTTCATGCTCCTCCTATTTTTCAGACCGTTTCTTGCTCCTCATATTTTTGACACGTTTTGAAGCTCTTCATATTTTTCACACCTTTTGTGGCTCTTTATGTTTTTGAACACCATTTCTTGCTCCTACTATTTTTCAGACCGTTTCATGCTCCTCATATTTTTGACACATTTTGAAGCTCTTCATATTTTTCACACCTTTTCAGGCTCCCCATGTTTTTGAATACCGCTTCATGCTCCTCCTATTTTTCAGACCGTTTCTTGCTCCTCATATTTTTGACACGTTTTGAAGCTCTTCATATTTTTCACACCTTTTGTGGCTCTTTATGTTTTTGAACACCATTTCTTGCTCCTACTATTTTTCAGACTGTTTCATGCTCCTCATATTTTTGAGACCTTTTGAAGCTCTTCATATTTTTCACACCTTTTCAGGCTCCCCATGTTTTTCAACACGGCTTCATGATCCTCCTGTTTTTCAGACCGTTTCATGCTCCTCATATTTTGACGCGATTTGAAGCTCTTCATATTTTTCACACCTTTTTAGGCTCTTCGTGTTTTTGAACACCGTTTCATGCTCCTCCTATTTTTCAGACCGTTTCATGATCCTCATATTTTGACGCGTTTTGAGGCTCTTCATATTTTTAACACCTTTTCAGGCTCTTCATGATTTTCAACACCGCTTCATGCTCCTCGTATTTTTCAGATCGTTTCATGCTCATGTCATTTTTGACACATTTTGAATCTCTTCACATTATTCACACCTATTGAAGCTCTTCATATTTTTCATAATTTTGAAGCTCTTCATATTTTTCACACGTTTTCAGGCTCTTCATCTTTTTCAACACCGCTTCATGCTCCTGCTATTTTCCAGACCGTTTCATACTCCTCATATTTTTGACACGTTTTGAGGCTCTTCATATTTTTCACACCTTTTCAAGCTCTTCATGTTTTTGAACAACGTTTCATGATCCTCCTATTTTTCAGAACGTTTCATGCTCCTCATATTTTTGACACCTTTTAAAGCTCTTCATATTTTTCACACCTTTCAAGCTCTTCGTGTTTTTGAACAGCGCTTCATGCTCCTCCTATTTTTCAACTGTTTCATGCTCCTCATGTATTTCACACCTTTTGAAGCGCTTCATATATTTCGCATGTTTTCAGGCTCTTCATGTTTTTCAAAACCAACTCATGCTCCTCCTATTTTTCAGATTGTTTCATGCTCCTCAAATTTTTGACACCTTTTGAAGCTCTTCATATATTTTCCACCTTTTAAGGCTCTTCATTTTTGTGAACTCCGCTTCATGCTCCTCCTTTTCTTCAGACCGTTTCATGCTCATCTCATTTTTGACATCTTTTGAAGCTCTTCATATTTTTCACACCTTTTGAATCTCTTCATATTTTTCATATTTTTGAAGCTCTTCATATTTTTCACACGTTTTCAGGCTCCTCATGTTTTTCAACACCGCTTCATGCTTCTCCTGTTTTCAGACCGTTTCATGCTCCTCATATTTTTGACACATTTTGAAGCTCTTCATATTTTTCACATCTTTTCAGGCTCTTCATGTTTTTCAACACCACTTCATGCTCCTCCTATTTTTCAGACCTTTTCATGCTCCTCATATTTTTGACACCTTTTGAAGCTCTTCATATTTTTCACACCTTTTGAAGCTCTTCCTATTTTTCACACCTTTTCAGGCTCTTCATGTTTTTCAACACCGCTTCATGCTCCTCCTATTTTTCACAACTTTTGAAGCTCTTCATATTTTTCACATCTTTTCAGGCTCTTCATGTTTTTCAACACCACTTCATGCTGCTCATATTTTTCAGACCGTTTCATGCTCCTAATGTATTTCACATCTTTTGAAGCTCTTCATATTTTTCACACCTTTTCAGGCTCTTCATGTTTTTCAACACCACTTCATGCTCCTCCTATTTTTCAGACCGTTTCATGCTCATCTCATTTTTGACACCATTTTAAGCTCTTCATATTTTTCACACCTTTTGAACCTCTTCATATTTTTCACACGTTTTCACGCTCTTCATGTTTTTCAACACCGCTTCTTGATCCACCTATATTTCAGACCGTTTCATGCTCCTCATATTTTTGACACGTTTTGAAGCTCTTCATAGTTTACACACATTTTCAGGCTCTTCATGTTTTTGAACACCGCTTCATGCTCCTCCTATTTTTAACACCTTTTGAAGATCTTCATATATTTTACACTTTTTCAGGCTCTTCATGTTTTTCAACACCACTTCATGCTCCTCCTATTTTTCAGACCGTTTCATGCTAATCTAATTTTTGACACCTTTTGAAGCTCTTCATATTTTACACACATTTTCAGACTCTTCATGTTTTTAAACACCGCTTCATGCTCCCCCTATTTTTAAGACCGTTTCATGCTCCTCATGTATTTCACACCTTTTGAAGCTCTTCATTTTTCACACCTTTCCAGGCTCTTCATGTTTTTGCCACGGTTTCATGCTCCTCCTAATTTTCAGACCGTTTCATGCTCCTCACATTTTTGACACCTTTTGAAGCTCTTCATATTTTTCACAACTTTTCAGACTCTTCATGTTTTTCAACAACGCTTCATGATCCTCCAATTTTTCAGAACGTTTCATGCTCCTCATATTTGTGACATCTTTTGAAGCTTTTCTTATTTTTCACAGCTTTTAGGCTCTTCATGTTTTTAAGCACCACTTCATGCTCCTCCTATTTCTCAGACAGTTTCATGCTCCTCATATTGTGGACACCTTTTGAAGCTCTTCATATTTTTCACATGTTTTCAGGCTCTTCATGTTTTTCAACACCACTTCATGCTCGTCCTATGTTCCAAACCGTTACATGCTCCTCATATTTTTGACACCTTTTGAATCTCTTCATATATTTCACACCTTTTCAGGCTCTTCATGTTTTTGACACGGTTTCATGCTCCTACTATTTTTCAGACAGTTTCATGCTCCTCACATTTTTGACACCTTTGGAAGCTCTTCATATTTTTAACACCTTTTCATGTTCTTCATGTTTTTCAACACCGCTTCATGCTCCTCCTATTTTTCTGACAGTTTCATGCTCCTCATGTATTTCACACCTTTTGAAGCTCTTCATATTTTTCACACCTT
The DNA here is from genome assembly GCF_033118175.1 of Dama dama. Taxonomy (NCBI): domain Eukaryota; kingdom Metazoa; phylum Chordata; class Mammalia; order Artiodactyla; family Cervidae; genus Dama; species Dama dama. The sequence continues at coordinate 2,677,318 of NC_083714.1, read as the reverse complement.
TTGAAGCTCTTCATATTTTTCACACCTTTTGTAGCTCTTCATATTTTTCACACCTTTTCAGGCTATTCATGTTTTTGAACACCGTTTCATGCTCCTCCTATAATTCAGACGGTTTCATGCTCCTCATGTATTTCACTCCTTTTGAAGCTCTTCATATTTTTCACACCTTTTCAGGCTCTTCATGATTTTCAACGCACTTCATGCTCCTCCGATTTTTCAGACCGTTTCATGCTCCTCCCATTTTTGACACCTTTGAAGCTCTTCATATTTTTCACAACTTTTCAGGCTCTTCATGTTTTTCAACACAAATTCATGCCTCTCCTATTTTTCAGACCGTTTCATGCTCCTCATATTTTTGACACCTTTTGAACCTCTTCATATTTTTCACACCTTTTGAAGCTCTTCATATTTTTCACACGTTTTCAGGCATCTCATGTTTTTGAACACGAATTCATGCTCCTCCTATTTTTCAGACCGTTTCATGCTCCTCCCATTTTTGACACCTTTGAAGCTCTTCATATTTTTCACAACTTTTCAGGCTCTTCATGTTTTTCAACACCGCTTCATGATCCTCCAATTTTTCAGACCGTTTCAAGCTCCTCATATTTTTGACACCTTTTGAATCTCTTCATATATTTTACACCTTTTCAGGCTCTTCATGTTTTTCAACACCACTTCATGCTCCTCCTTTTTCACACCATTTCATGCTCATCTCATTTGTCACACTTTTTGAAGCTCTTCATATTTTTGACACCTTTTGAGCTCTTCATATGTTTCACACCTTTTGAGGCTCTTCATGTTTTTCAACACCGTTTCATGCTCCTCCTATAATTCAGACGGTTTCATGCTCCTCAAGTCTTTCACTCCTTTTGAAGCTCTTCATATTTTACACACCTTTTCAGGCTCTTCATGATTTTCAACCCCACTTCATGCTCCTCCGATTTTTCAGACCGTTTTTTGCTCATCTCATTTTTGACACCTTTTGAAGCTCTTCATATTTTTCACACCTTTTGAAGCTGTTCATATTTTTCACACCTTTTCAGGCTCTTCATGTTTTTGAACACGGTTTCATGCTCCTCATCTTTTTCAGACCGCTTCATGCTCCTCATATTTTTGACACCTTTAAAAGCTCTTCATATTTTTCACACCTTTTCAGGTTCTTTATGTTTTGAAGACCGTTTCATGGTCCTCCTATTTTTCAGACCGTTTCATGCTCCTCATATTTTTGACACATTTTGAACCTTTTCATATTTTTCACACGTTTTCAGGCTCTTCATGTTTTTGAACACCGCTTCTTTTTTTTTTTTTTTTATTATTATTTTTTTTTTCCCAGTGGGTTTTGTCATACATTGATATGAATCAGCCATGGATTTACATGTATTCCCAATCCTGATCCCCCCTCCCACCTCCCTCTCCACCCGATTCCTCTGGGTCTTCCCAGTGCACCAGGCCCGAGCACTTGTCTCGTGCATCCCACCTGGGCTGGTGATCTGTTTCACCATAGATAGTATACATGCTGTTCTTTTGAAATATCCCACCCTCACATTCTCCCACAAAGTTCAAAAGTCTGTTCTGTGTTTCTGTGTCTCTTTTTCTGTTCTGCATATAGGGTTATCGTTATCACCTTTCTAAATTCCATATACATGTGTCAGTATGCTGTAATGTTCTTTATCTTTCTGGCTTACTTCACTCTGTATAATGGGCTCCAGCTTCATCCATCTCATTAGGACTGGTTCAAATGAATTCTTTTTAATGGCTTAGTAATATTCCATGGTGTATATGTACCACAGCTTCCTTATCCATTCATCTGCTGATGGGCATCTAGGTTGCTTCCATGTCCTGGCTATTATAAACAGTGCTGCGATGAACATTGGGGTGCACGTGTCTCTTTCAGATCTGGTTTCCTCAGTGTGTATGCCCAGAAGTGGGATTGCTGGGTCATATGGCAGTTCTATTTCCAGTTTTTTAAGAAATCTCCACACTGTTTTCCATAGCGGCTGTACTAGTTTGCATTCCCACCAACAGTGTAAGAGGGTTCCCTTTTCTCCACACCCTCTCCAGCATTTATTGCTTGTAGACTTTTGGATAGCAGCCATCCTGACTGGCGTGTAATGGTACCTCATTGTGGTTTTGATTTGCATTTCTCTAATAATGAGTGATGTTGAGCCTCTTTTCATGTGTTTGTTAGCCATCTGTATGTCTTCTTTGGAGAAATGTCTGTTTAGTTCTTTGGCCCATTTTTTGATTGGGTCATTTATTTTTCTGGAATTGAGCTGCAGGAGTTGCTTGTATATTTTTGAGATTAATCCTTTGTCTGTTTCTTCATTTGCTATTATTTTCTCCCAATCTGAGGGCTGTCTTTTCACCTTACTTATAGTTTCCTTTGTAGTGCAAAAGCTTTTAAGTTTCATTAGGTCCCATTTGTTTAGTTTTGCTTTTATTTCCAATATTCTGGGAGGTGGGTCATAGAGGATCTTGCTTTGATTTATGTCGGAGAGTGTTTTGCGTATGTTCTCCTCTAGGAGTTTTATAGTTTCTGGTCTTACATTTAGATCTTTAATCCATTTTGAGTTTATTTTTGTGTATGGTATTAGAAAGTGTTCTAGTTTCATTCTTTTACAAGTGGTTGACCAGTTTTCCCAGCACCACTTGTTAAAGAGGTTGTCTTTTTTCCATTGTATATCCTTGCCTCCTTTGTCAAAAATAAGGTGTCCATAGGTTCGTGGATTTATCTCTGGGCTTTCTATTCTGTTCCATTGATCTATATTTCTGTCTTTGTGCCAGTACCATAATGTCTTGATGACTGCGGCTTTGTAGTAGAGTCTGAAGTCAGGCAGGTTGATTCCTCCAGTTCCATTCTTCTTTCTCAAGATTACTTTGGCTATTCGAGGTTTTTTGTATTTCCATACAAATTGTGAAATTCTTTGGTCTAGTTCTGTGAAAAATACCGTTGGTAGCTTGATAGGGATTGCATTGAATCTATAGACTGCTTTGGGTAGAATAGCCATTTTGACAATATTAATTCTTCCAATCCATGAACACGGTATGTTTCTCCATCTGTTTGTCAACACCGCTTCTTGATCCACCTATTTTTCAGACCGTTTCATGCTCCTCATATTTTTGACACGTTTTGAAGCTCTTCATATTTTACACACATTTTCAGGCTCTTCATGTTTTTCAACACCACTTCATGCTCGTCCTATTTTCCAAACCGTTACATGCTCCTCATATTTTTGACACCTTTTGAATCTCTTCATATATTTCACACCTTTTCAGGCTCTTCATGTTTTTGACACGGTTTCATGCTCCTCCTATTTTTCAGACCGTTTAATGCTCCTCACATTTTTGACACCTTTGGAAGCTCTTCATATTTTTAACACCTTTTCAGGTTCTTCATGTTTTTCAACACCGCTTCATGCTCCTCCTATTTTTCTGACCGTTTCATGCTCCTCATGTATCTCACACCTTTTGAAGCTCTTCATATCTTTCACACCTTTTGAGCTCTTCATATTTTTCACACCTTTTGTAGCTCTTCATATTTTTCACACCTTTTCAGGCTATTCATGTTTTTGAACACCGTTTCATGCTCCTCTTATAATTCAGAAGGTTTCATGCTCCTCATGTATTTCACTCCTTTTGAAGCTCTTCATATTTTACACACCTTTTCAGGCTCTTCATGATTTTCAACCCCACTTCATGCTCCTCCGATTTTTCAGACCGTTTCATGCTCATCTCATTTTTGACACCTTTTGAAGCTCTTCATATTTTTCACACCTTTTGAAGCTGTTCATATTTTTAACACCTTTTCAGGCTTTTCATGTTTTTGAACACGATTTCATGCTCCTCCTATTTTTCACACCGTTTCATGCTCCTCATATTTTTGACACCATTTGAACCTCTTCATATTTTTCACACCTTTTGAAGCTCTTCATATTTTTCACACTTTTTTAGGCTCTTCATGATTTTGAACACGGCTTCATGCTCCTCCTCCTATTCAGATCGTTTCATGCTACTCATGTATTTCACACATTTTGAAGCTCTTCATATTTTTCACACCTTTTCAGGCTCTTCATGTTTTTGAACACGATTTCATGCTCCTCCTATTTTTCAGACCGTTTCATGCTCCTCCCATTTTTGACACCATTGAAGCTCTTCATATTTTTCACAACTTTTCAGGCTCTTCATGTTTTTCAACACCGCTTCATGATCCTCCAATTTTTCAGACCGTTTCAAGCTCCTCATATTTTTGACACCTTTTGAATCTCTTCATATATTTTACACCTTTTCAGGCTCTTCATGTTTTTCAACACCACTTCATGCTCCTCCTTTTTCACACCATTTCATGCTCATCTCATTTGTCACACTTTTTGAAGCTCTTCATTTTTTGACACCTTTTGAGCTCTTCATATTTTTCACACCTTTTGAGGCTCTTCATGTTTTTCAACACCGTTTCATGCTCCTCCTATAATTCAGACGGTTTCATGCTCCTCAAGTCTTTCACTCCTTTTGAAGCTCTTCATATTTTACACACCTTTTCAGGCTCTTCATGATTTTCAACCCCACTTCATGCTCCTCCGAATTTTCAGACCGTTTCATGCTCATCTCATTTTTGACAGCTTTTGAAGCTCTTCATATTTTTCACACCTTTTGAAGCTGTTCATATTTTTCACACCATTTCAGGCTCTTCATGTTTTTGAACACGGTTTCATGCTCCTCCTCTTTTTCAGACCGTTTCATGCTCCTCATATTTTTGACACCTTTAAAAGCTCTTCATATTTTTCACACCTTTTCAGGTTCTTTATGTTTTGAAGACCGTTTCATGATCCTCCTATTTTTCAGACCGTTTCATGCTCCTCATATTTTTGACACATTTTGAACCTTTACATATTTTTCACACTTTTTCAGTCTCTTCATGTTTTTGAACACCGCTTCATGCTCCTCCTATTTTTCAGACCGTTTCATGCTCATCTCATTTTTGACACCTTTTGAAGCTCTTCATATTTTTCACACCTTTTGAAGCTCTTCATATTTTTCACACGTTTTCAGATGTTCATGTTTTCAACACCGCTTCTTGATCCTCCTATTTTTTCAGACCGTTTCATGCTCCTCATATTTTTGACACGTTTTGAAGCTCTTCATATTTTACACACATTTTCAGGCTCTTCATGTTTTGGAACACCGCTTCATGACCCTCCTAATTTTCACACATTTTGAAGCACTTCAAATTTTTCACACCTTTTCAGGCTCTTCATACTTTTGAACACGGTTTCCTGCTCCTCATTTTTTTCAGACCGTTTCATGCTCCTCATATTTTTGACACCTTTTGAATCTCTTCATATATTTCACACGTTTTCAGGATCTTCATGTATTGGAACACCGCTTCATGCTCCTCCTATTTTTCAGACGGTTTCATTCTCCTCATGTACCTCACACCTTTTGAAGCTCTTCATATATTTCACACTTTTTCAGGCTCTTCATGTTTTTGAACACCGCTTCATGCTCCTCCTAATTTTCAGACCGTTTCATGCTCCTCATGTATTTCACACCTTTTGAAGCTCTTCATATTTTTCTCACCTTTTAGGCTTTCATGTTTTTGAACACCTTTTCATGCTCCTCCTATTTTTCAGACCGTTTCATGCTCCGCATGTATTTCACAGCTTTTGAAGCTCTTTATATTTTTCACACCATTTCAGGCTCTTCATGTTTTTGAACACCGTTTCATGCTGCTCTTATTTTTCAGACCATTTCATGCTCATCTCATTTTTGACACCATTTTAAGCTCTTCATATTTTTCACACCTTTTGAGCCTCTTCATATTTTTCACACGTTTTCACGCTCTTCGTGTTTTTCAACACCGCTTCTTGATCCACCTATATTTCAGACCGTTTCATGCTCCTCATATTTTTGACACGTTTTGAAGCTCTTCATAGTTTACACACATTTTCAGGCTCTTCATGTTTTGAACACCGCTTCATGCTCCTCTATTTTTAACACCTTTTGAAGCTCTTCATATATTTTACACTTTTTCAGGCTCTTCATGTTTTTCAACACCACTTCATGCTCCTCCTATTTTTCAGACCGTTTCATGCTAATCTAATTTTTGACCCCTTTTGAAGCTCTTCATATTTTACACACATTTTCAGGCTCTTCATGTTTTTAAACACCGCTTCATGCTCCTCCTATTTTTCAGACCGTTTCATGCTCCTCATGTATTTCACACCTTTTGAAGCTCTTCATTCTTCACACCTTTGCAGGCTCTTCATGTTTTTGAAACGGTTTCATGCTCCTCCTATTTTTCAGACCGTTTCATGCTCCTCACATTTTTGACACATTTTGAAGCTCTTCATATTTTTCACACCTTTAAAGCTCTTCATATTTTTCTCACATTTTAAGGCTCTTCATGTTTTTCAACACTGTGTCATGCTCCTCCTATTTTTCAGACGGTTTCAGGCTCTTCATAATTTTCACCCCTTTAAAGCCCTTCATATTTTTCACACCTTTTCAGCCTCTTCATGTTTTTGAACACCACTTCATGCTCCGCCTATTTTTCAGACCGTTTCATGTTCCTCCTATTTTTCAGATCATTTCATGCTCCTGATATTTTTGACACCTTTTGAAGCTCTTCATATTTTTCACACCTTTTCAGGCTCTTCATGTTTTTCAACACTGCTTCATGCTCCTCCTATTTTTCAGAGCTTTTCATGCTCCTCATAATTTTGATTCCTTTTGAAGCTCTTCATATTTTTCACACCTTTTCAGGCTCTTCATCTTTTTCAACACCACTTCATGCTCCTCCTATTTTTCAGACCGTTTCAGGCTCCTCATATTTTTGACAGCTTTTGAATCTCTTCATATTTTTCACACCTTTTCATGCTCTTCATGTTTTTCAACACCGTGTCATGCTCCTCCTATTTTTCACACCTTTAAAGCTCTTCATATATTTGACACCTTTTCATGCTCTTCATGTTTTCAACACCGATTCATGCTTCTCCTAATTTTCAGACGGTTTCTTGCTCCTCATATTTTTGACACATTTTGAAGCTCTTCATATTTTTGACACCTTTTCAAGCTCTTCATATTTTCAACACTGATTCATGCTCCTCCTATTTTTCAGACCGTTTCATGCTCATCTCATTTTTTACACCTTTTGAAGCTCGTCATATTTTTCACACCTTTTAATGCTCTTCAAATATTTCACACGTTTTCAGGCTCTTCAAGTTTTTCAAAACCGCTTCATGCTCCTTCTATTTTTCAGACCGTTACATGCTGCTCATATTTTTGACACCTTTTGAAGCTCTTCATATTTTTCACACCTTTTCAGGCTCTTCTTGTTTTTCAACACCGCTTCATGCTCCTCCTATTTTTCCGACCGTTTCATGCTCCTGATATTTTTGACACCTTTAGAAGCTCTTCATAATTTTCACATCTTTTCAGGCTCTTCATGTTTTTGAACACCATTTCATGCTTCTCCTATTTTGCAGACCGTTTCATTCTCCTCATATTTTTGACACCTTTTGAAGCTCTTCATATATTTCACACCTTTTCAGGCTTTTCATTTTTTTCAACACCACTTCATGCAACTCCTATTTTTCAGACCGTTTCATGCTCATCTCATTTTGACACCTTTTGAAGCTCTTCAAATTTTTCACATCTTTTGAAGCTCTTCATATTTTTCACAACTTTTCAGGCTCTTTATGATTTTCAACACCACTTCAAGATCCTCCTATTTTTCAGACCGTTTCATGCTCATCTCATTTTGACACCTTTTGAAGCTCTTCAAATTTTTCACACCTTTTGAAGGTCTTCATATTTTTCATATTTTTGATGGTCTTCATATTTTGCACACCTTTCCATGCTCTTCATATTTTTCAACACCGCTTCATGCTCCACCTATTTTTCAGACCGTTTCATGCTCCTCATATTTTTGACACCTTTTGAAGCTTTTCATATTTTTCACACCTTTTCAGGCTCTTAATTTTTTTCAACACTACTTCTTGCTCCTCCAATTTTTCGACCGTTTCATGCTCATCTAATTTTTGACACCTGTTGAAGCTCTTCATATTTTTCACACCTTCTGAAGCTCTTCATATTTTTCACACTTTTTCAGTCTCTTCATGTTTTTCAACACCACTTCAAGCTTCTCCTATTTTTCAAACCGTATCATGCTCCTCATATTTTTGACACCTTTTGAAGCTCTTCATATTTTTCACACATTTTCAGGCTCTTCATGTTTTTCAACTCTGCTTCATGCTCCTCCTGTTTTTCAGACAGTTTCATGCTCCTCTCATTTCTGAAATGTTTTCAAGCTCTTCATATATTTCACACATTTTCAGGCTCTTAATGTTTTTCAACACCACTTCATGCTCCTCCTATTTTTCAGACGTTTCATGCTCATCTCATTTTTGACACCTTCTGAAGCTCTTCATAGTTTTCACAAATATTCAGGCTCTTCATATTTTTGAACACCGCTTCATGCTCCTCCTATTTTTCAGACCGTTTCATGCTCCTCATGTATTTCACACCGTTTGAAGCTCTTCATATTTTTCACACCTTTTCAGGCTCTTCATGTTTTTGAACAGCGTTTCATGCTGCTCCTATTTTTCAGACCGTTTCATACTCCTCAAATTTTTGACACCTTTTGAAGCTCTTCATATTTTTCACATCTTTTCAAGCTCGTAAAGTTTTTCAACACAGCTTCATGCTCCTTCTATTTTTCAGACCGTTTCATGCTCCTCATGTATTTCACACCTTTTGAAGCTCTTCATATTTTTCACAGCTTATGAAGCTCTTCATATTTTTCACACCTTTTCAGGCTCTTCATGTTTATCAACACCGCTTCATGCTCCTCCTATAATTCAGACGGTTTCATGCTCCTCATATATTTCACTCCTTTTGAAGCTCTTCATATTTTTCACACCTTTTAAGGCTCTTCACGTTTTTGAACACCGTTTCTCTCTCATGATATTTTTGACACCTTTTGAAGCTCTTCATATATTTCACAACTTTTCAGGCTCTTCATGTTCTTCAACACTGCTTCATGCTCCTCCTACTTTTCAGACCATTTCATGCTCCTCATTCTTTTGACAGGTTTTGAAGCTCTTCATATTTTTCACACCTTTTCAAGCTCTTCATGTTTTGAATACCGTTTCATGCTCCTCCTGTTTTTCAGAACGTTTCATGCTCCTCATATTTTTGACACCTGTTGAAGCTCTTCATATTTTTCACACCATTTCAGGCTCTTCATGTTTCTCAACACCACTTAATGTTCCTCCTATTTTTCAGACCGTTTCATGATCCTCATATTTTTGACAACTTGTGAAGCTCCTCATATTTTTCACACCTTTTGAAGCTCTTCATATTCTTCACACCTTTTCAAGTTATTCATGATTTTCAACACCGCTTCATGATCCTCCTATGTTTCAGACCGTTTCATGCTCCTCATATTTTTGACACCTTTTGATGCTCCACATATTTTTCACACCTTTTTAGGCACTTCATGTTTTTCTAAACCACTTCATGCTCCTCCTTTATTTCAGACCGTTTCATGCTCCTCATATTTTTGACACCTTTTGAAGTTCTTCATATTTTTCACACCTTTTCACACTCTTCATGTTTTTCAACACCGCTTCATGCTCCTCCTATTTTTCAGACCGTTTCATGCTCCTCATGTATTTCACACATTTTGAAGCTCTTTATATTTTTCACACGTTTTCAGGCTCCTCATGTTTTTGAACACGATTTCTTGCTCCTCCTATTTTTCAGACCGTTTCATGCTCCTCATATTTTTGACACCTTTTGAAGCTCTTCATATTTTTCACACATTTTCAGGCTTTTCATGTTTTTCAACACCGCTTCATGATCCTCCTACTTTTCTGTGCGTTTCATGCTCCTCATATTTTTGAAACCTTTTGAATCTCTTCATATATTTCACACCTTTTCAGGCTCTTCATGTTTTTGAACACCGCTTCACGCTCCTCCTATATTTCAGACCGTTTCATGGTCCTCATGTATTCCACACATTTTGAAGCTCTTAATATTTTTCACACCTTTTGAAGCTCTTCATGTTTTTCGAAGCTTTTCAGGCTCTTCATATTCTTGAACACCGTTTCATGCTCCTCCTATTTTTCAGACCGTTTCATGCTCCGCCTATTTTTCAGACCGTTTCAACTCATCTCATTTTTGACAGCTTTTGAAATTTTTCATATTTTTCACAACTTTTGAAGCTCTTCATGTTTTTCAACACCGCTTCTTGCTCCTCTTATTTTTCAGACCGTTTCATGCTCCTCATATTTGTCACACCTTTTGAAGCTCTTCATATTTTTCACACCTTTTCAGGCTCTTCATGTTTTTCAACACCGCTTCATGCTCCTCCTATATTTCAGACCGTTTCATGCTCCTCATATTTTTGACACTTTTTGAAGCTCTTCATATTTTTCACACCTTTTCATGCTCTTCATGTTTTTCAACACCGTTTCAGGTTCCTCCTATTTTTGACATCTTTTAAATCTCTTCATATTTTTCACATCTTTTCAGGCTCTTCACGTTTTTGAACACCGTTTCTCTCTCCTGATATTTTTGACACCTTTTGAAGCTCTTCATATATTTCACAACTTTTCAGTCTCTTCATGTTTTTCAACACTGCTTCATGCTCCTCCTACTTTTCAGACCATTTCATGCTCCTCATACTTTTGACAGGTTTTGAAGCTCTTCATATTTTTCACACCTTTTCAAGCTCTTCATGTTTTGAATACCGTTTCATGCTCCTCCTGTTTTTCAGAACGTTTCATGCTCCTCATATTTTTGACACCTGTTGAAGCTCTTCATATTTTTCACACCTTTTCAGCCTCTTCATGTTTTTCAACACCAGTTAATGTTCCTCCTATTTTTCAGACCGTTTCATGCTCCTCATATTTTTGACAACTTGTGAAGCTCCTCATATTTTTCACACCTTTTGAAGCTCTTCATATTTTTCACACCTTTTTAGGCTCTTCATGTTTTTGAACAACGTTTCATGCCCCTCCTATTTTTCAGACCGTTTCATGCTCCTCATATTATTGGCACCTTTTGAAGTTCTTCATATTTTTCACACCATTTCAAGTTCTTCATGTTTTTCACCACCGCTTCATGATCCTCCTATTTTTCAGACCGTTTCAGGCTCCTCTTGTATTTCACAACTTTTGAAGCTCTTCACATTTTTCACACCTTTTCAGGCTCTTCATGTTTTTGAACACCGTTTCATGCTCCTCATATTTTTGACACCTTTGAAGCTCTTCATATTTTTCAGACCTTTTCAGGCTCTTCATGTTTTTCAACACCGCTTCATTATGCTCCTATTTTTCAGAGCGTTTCATGCTCCTCATATTTTTGACACCTTTTGAACCTCTTCATATATTTCACACATTTTCAGGCTCTTCATGTTTTTGAACACCGCTTCACGCTCCTCCTATTTTTCAGACTGTTTCCTGCTCCTCATGTATTTCACACCTTTTGAAACTCTTCATATATTTCACAGCTTTTCAGGCTCTTCATGTTTTTGAACACCGTTTCATGCTCCTCCTATTTTTCAGACCGTTTCATGCTCCTCCTTTATTTCAGACCGTTTCATGCTCCTCATATTTTTGGCACCTTTTGAAGTTCTTCATATTTTTCACACCTTTTCAGGCTCTTCATGTTTTTCAACACCGCTTCATGCTCCTCCTATTTTTCAGACCGTTTCATGCTCCTCATGTATTTCACACATTTTGAAGCTCTTTATATTTTTCACACATTTTCAGGCTCCTCATGTTTTTGAACACGATTTCTACCTCCTCCTATTTTTCAGACCGTTTCATGCTCCTCATATTTTTGACACCTTTTGAAGCTCTTCATATTTTTCACACCTTTTCAGGCTTTTCATGTTTTTCAACACCGCTTCATGATCCTCCTACTTTTCTGAGCGTTTCATGCTCCTCATATTTTTGAAACCTTTTGAATCTCTTCATATATTTCACACCTTTTCAGGCTCTTCATGTTTTTGAACACCGCTTCACGCTCCTCCTAATTTTCAGACCGTTTCATGCTCCTCATGTATTCCACACATTTTGAAGCTCTTAATATTTTTCATACCTTTTGAAGCTCTTCATGTTTTTCGAAGGTTTTCAGGCTCTTCATGTTCTTGAACACCGTTTCATGCTCCTCATATTTTCAGACCGTTTCATCCTCCTCATATATTTGACACCTTTCAAAGCTCCTCATATTTTTCTCACCTTTTCAGTCTTTTCATGTTTTTCAACACGGCTTCATGCTCCTCCTATTTTTCAGACCGTTTCATGCTCCTCATATTTTTGACTCTTTGAAGCTCTTCATATTTTTCACACCTTTTCATTCTCTTCATGTTTTTCAGCACCGCTTTCTGCTCTTCCTATTTTTCAGACGGTTTCATGCTCCTCATATATTTGACACCTTTTGAAGCTCTTCATATTTTTTACCTCTCTTCAGGCTCTCCATGTTTTTGAACACGGCTTCATGCTCCTCCTATTTTTCAGACCGTTTCATGCTCCTCATATTTTTCACACCTATTGAAGCTCTTCATATTTTTCACACCTTTTACGGCTCTTCATGTTTTTGAACACCGTTTCATGCTCCTCCTATTTTTCACACCGTTTCATGCTCCTCATATTTTTGACACCTTTGAATTTCTTCATATTTTTCACACCTTTTGAAACTCTTCTTATTTTTCACACGTTTTCAGTCTCTAAATGTTTTTCAACACCGCTTCATGCTCCTCCTATTTTTCAGACCTTTTCTTGCTCCTCATATATTTGACACGTTTTGAAGCTCTTCATATTTTTCACACCTTTTCAGGCTTTTCATGTTTTTCAACACCGCTTCATGCTCCTCCTATTTTTCAGACCTTTTCATACTCCTCATATTTTTGACACCTTCTGAAGCTCTTCATATTTTTCACACGTTTTCAAACTCTTCATGTTTTTCAACACCGCGTCATGCGTCTCCTATATTTCAGACCGTTTCATGCTCCTCATATTTTTGACACCTTTTGAAGCTCTTCATATTTTTCACACCTTTTCTTGCTCTTCATGTTTTTCAACACCGTTTCAGGCTCCTCCTATTTTTGACATCTTTTGAATCTCTTCGTATTTTTCACAGCTTTTAAGGCTCTTCACGTTTTTGAACACCGTTTCTCTCTCCTGATATTTTTGACACCTTTTGAAGCTCTTCATATTTTTCACACCTTTTCAAGCTCTTCATGTTTTGAATACCGTTTCATGCTCCTACTGTTTTTCAGAACGTTTCATGCTCCTCATATTTTTGACACCTGTTGAAGCTCTTCATATTTTTCACACCATTTCAGGCTCTTCATGTTTCTCAACACCACTTAATGTTCCTCCTATTTTTCAGACCGTTTCATGCTCCTCATATTTTTGACAACTTGTGAAGCTCCTCATATTTTTGACACCTGTTGAAGCTCTTCATATTTTTCACACCATTTCAGGCTCTTCATGTTTTTCAACACCACTTCATGCTCCTCCTATTTTTCAGACCGTTTCATGCTCCTCATATATTTGACACGTTTTGAAGCTCTTCATATTTTTCACACCTTTTCAGGCTCTTCATATTTTGAACACCGTTTCATGCTATTACTATTTTTCAAACTGTTTCATGGTCCTCATATTTGTTACACCTTTTGAAGCTCTTCATCTTTTTCACAGCATTTCAGGCTCTTCATGTATTTGAACTCCGCTTCATGCTCCTTCTATTTTTCAGACCGTTTTATCCTCCTCATATTTTTGACACCTTTTGAAGCTCTTCATATTTTTCACAACTTTTCAGGCTCTTCATGTTTTTGAGCACATCTTCATGCTCCTCCTATTTTTCAGAGAGTTTCATGCTCCTCATGTATTTTACACCTTTTGAAGCTCTTCCTATTTTTCACACCTTTTCAGGCTGTTCAAGTTTTTGATCACAGTTTCAGGCTCCTCCTATTATTCAGACCGTTTCATGCTCCTCATATTTTTGACACCTTTTGAAGCTCTTCATATTTTTCACACCTTTTCAAGCTCTTCATGTTTTTGAACACCGCTTCATGATCCTCCTATTTTTCAGACCGTTTCATGCTCTTCATATTTTTGACACCTTTTGAAGCTCTTCATATTTTTCACACCTTTTCAGGCTCTTCATCTTTTGAACACCGTTTCATGCTCTTCCTATTTTTCAAACCGTTTCTTGGTCCTCATATTTGTTACACCTTTTGAAGCTATTCATATATTTCACAACTTTTCAGGCTCTTCATGTTTTTCAACACAACTTCATGCCTCTCCTATTTTTCAGACCGTTTCATGCTCCTCATATTTTTGACACCTTTAGAAGATCTTCATATTTTTCACAACTTTTGAAGCTCTTCATATTTTTCAAAACTTTTCAATCTCTTCATGTAATTGAACACCGCTTCATGCTCCTCCTATTTTTCAGACCGTTTCATGCTCCTCATATTTTTGACACCTTTTGAAGCTCTTCATATTTTTCACAGCATTTCAGGCTCTTCATGTATTTGAACTCCGCTTCATGCTCCTCCTATTTTTCAGACCGTTTTATGCTCCTCATATTTTTGACACCTTTTGAAGCTCTTCATATTTTTCACAACTTTTCAGGCTCTTCATGTTTTTGAGCACCGCTTCATGCTCCTCCTATTTTTCAGAGAGTTACATGCTCCTCATGTATTTCACACCTTTTGAAGCTCTTCATATTTTTCACACCTTTTCAGGCTCTTCATTTTCTTCAACATCTCTTCATGCTCCTCATATTTTTCAGACCGTTTCTTGCTCCTCATATTTTTGACACTTTTTGAAGCTCCTCATATGTTTTCACACCTTTTCAGCCTCTTCATGTTTTTGAACACCGTTTCATGCTATTCCTATTTTTCAAACTGTTTCATGCTCCTCATATTTTTGACACCTTTTGAAGCTATTCATATATTTCACACCTTTTCAGTCTCTTCTTGTTTTTCAACACAGCTTCATTCTCCTCCTATTTTACAGACCGTTTCATGCTCCTCATATTTTTGACACCTTTTGAAGCTCTTCATATTTTTCACACTTTTCAGGCTCTTCATGTTTTTGAACACCGCTTCATGTTCCTCCTATTTTTAACACCTTTTGAAGCTCTTCATATTTTTCACACCTTTTCTGGCTCTTCATGTTTTTGAACACGGTTTCCTTCTCCTCCTATTTCTCAGACCGTTTCATGCTCATCTCATTTTTGACAGCTTTTGAAGTTCTTCATATTTTTCACATCTTTTGAAACTATTCATATTTTTCACACCTTTTCAGGCTCTTCATGTTTTTCAACACCGCTTTATGCTCCTCCTATTTTTCAGACCGTTTCATGCTCCTCTCATTTCTGAAATCTTTTGAAGCTCTTCAGATATTTCACACATTTTCAGGCTCTTAATGTTTTTCAACACCACTTCATGCTCCTCCTATTTTTCAGACCGTTTCATGCTCATCTCAGTTTTGACACCTTCTGAAGCGCTTCATAGTTTTCACAAATTTTCAGGCTCTTCATATTTTTGAACACCGCTTCATGCTCCTCCTATTTTTCAGACCGTTTATTGCTCATCTCATTTTTTACACCTTTTGAAGCTCTTCATATTTTTCACACCTTTTGATGCTCTTCATATTTTTCACACGTTTTCAGGCTCTTCAAGTTTTTCAACACCGCTTCATGCTCCTCCTATTTTTCAGACCGTTTCATGCTCCTCATATTTTTGACACCTTTTGAAGCTCTTCATATTTTTCACACCTTTTCAGGCTCTTCTTGTTTTTCACACCTTTTCAGGCTCCTCATGTTTTTGAACACCATTTCATGCTTCTCCTATTTTGCAGACCGTTTCATTCTCCTCATATTTTTGACACCTTTTGAAGCTCTTCATATATTTCACACCTTTTCAGGCTTTTCATTTTCTTCAACACCACTTCATGCTCCTCCTATTTTTCAGACCGTTTCATGCTCCTCATATTTTTGACACATTTTTAAGCTCTTCATATTTTTCACACCTTTTCAGGCTCTTCATGTTTTTGAACACCGCTTCATGCTCCTCTTATTTTTCAGACCGTTTCATGCTCATCTCATATTTGACACCTTTTGAAGCTCTTCATATTTTTCACACATTTTCAGGCTCTTCATGTTTTTCAGCACCGTTTTATGATCCTCCTATTTTTAAGAACTTCTCATGCTCATCTCATTTTGACAGCTTTTGAAGCGTTTCATATTTTTCACAAATTTTCAGGCTCCTCATGTTTTTGAACCCCGCTTCATGATCCTCTTATTTTTCAGAGAGTTTCATGCTCCTCATGTATTTCACACCTTTTGAAGCTCTTCGTATTTTGCACACCTTTTCAGGCTCTTCATGTTTTTCCACACCACTTCATGCTTCTCCTATTTTTCAGCCCGTTTCATGCTCCTCATGTATTTCACACCTTTTGAAGCTCTTCATATTTTTCACACCTTTTCAGGCTCTTCATGTTTTTGAACACCGCTTCATGCTCCTCTTATATTTCAGACCGTTTCTTGCTCCTCATATTTTTGACACTTTTTGAAACTCTTCATATTTTTCACACCTTTTCAGGTTTTCCATATTTTTGAACCCCGCTTCATGATCCTCCTATTTTTCAGACCGTTTCATGCTCCTCGTATTTTTGACACCTTTTGAAGCTCTTCATATTTTTCACACCTTCAGGGTCTTCATGTTTTTCAACACCACTTCATGCTCCTCCCATTTTTCAGACCGTTTCATGCTCCTCATATTTTTCATACCTTTAGAAGCTCTTCATATTTTTCAAACCTTTTCAGGCTCTTCATGTTTTTCAACACAGCTTCATGCTCCTCCTATTTTTGAGACGCTTTCATTCTCCTCATATTTTTGACACCTTTTGAAGCTCTTCATATTTTTCACAAATTTTCAGGTTCTTCCTCTTTTTGAACACCGTTTCATGCTCCTCCTATTTTTCAGACCGTTTCATGATCCTCATGTATTTCACACCTTTTGAAGCTCTTCATATTTTTCACACCTTTTCAGGCTCTTCATGTTTTTCCACACCACTTCATGCTTCTCCTATTATTCAGACCGTTTCATGCTCCCCGTGTATTTCACACCTTTTGAAGGTCTTCATATTTTTCACACATTTTCAGGCTCCTCATATTTTTGATCATCGCTTCATACTCCTCCTATTTTTCAGACCGTTTCATGCTCCTCATATTTTTGACACCTTTTGAAGCTCTTCATATTTTTCACACCTTTTCAGGCTCTTCATGTTTTTGAACACCGCTTCATGCTCCTCCTATTTTTTCAGACCATTTCATGATCCTCATATTTTTGACTCCTTTTGAATCTCTTCATATTTTTCACACTTTTTCAGACTCTTCATGTTTCTCAACACCACTTCATGCTCCTCCTATTTTTCAGACCGCTTCATTCTCCTCATATTTTTGACACCTTTTGAAGCTCTTCATATATTTCACACCTTTTCAGGCTCTTCATGTTTTTAACACCATTTCATGCTCCTCCTGTTTTTCAGACCATTTCCTGCTCTTCGATTTTTGACACCTTTTGAAGTTCTTCATATATTTCACACCTTTTGAAGCTCTTAATATTTTTCACACCTTTTCAGGCTCTTCATGTTTTTCAACACCGCTTCATGCTCCTCCTATTTTTCAGACCGTTTCATGCTCCTCATATATTTGACACGTTTTGAAGCTCTTCATATTTTTCACACCATTTCAGGCTCTTCATGTTTTTGAACACCGTTTCATGCTATTCCTATTTTTCAAACTGTTTCATGGTCCTCATATTTGTTACACCTTTTGAAGCTATTCATATATTTCACACCTTTTCAGTCTCTTCTTGTTTTTCAACACAGCTTCATTCTCCTCCTATTTTTCAGACCGTTTCATGCTCCTCATATTTTTGACACCTTTTGTAGCTCTTCATATTTTACACGTATTCAGGCTCTTCATGTTTTTCAACACCGTTTCTTGATCCTCCTATTTTTCAGACCGTTTCATGCTCGTTTCATTTTTAACACCTTTTGAAGCTTTTCATATTTTTCACAACTTTTCAGGCTCTTCATATTTTTGAACATCGCTTCATGATGCTCCTATTTTTCAGACCGTTTCATGCTCATCTCATTTTTGACACCTTTGAAGCTCTTCATATTTTTCACACCTTTTGAAAGTCTTCATATATTTCACACCTTTTCAGGCTCTTCATGTTTTTCAACACCGCTTCATGCTCCGCCTATTTTTCAGACCGTTCATTCTCCTCATAATTTTGAAACATTTTGAAGCTCTTCTTATTTTTCACACCTTTTCAGGCTCTTTATGGTTTTCAAGACCGCTTCATGCTCCTGCTATTTTCCAGACTGTTCATGCTCCTCATATTTTTGACACCTTTTGAAGCTCTTCATATTTTTCACACCTTTTCAGGCTCTTCATGTTTTTCAACACCGTTTCATGCTCCTCCTAATTTTCAGACCGTTTCATGCTCCTCATATTTTTGACACCTTTTGAAGCTCTTCATATATTTCACACTTTTTCAGGCTCATCATGTTTTTCAACACCACTTCATGCTCCTCCTATTTTTCGGGCCGTTTCATGCTCATCTCATTTTTGACACCTTTTGAAGCTCTTCATATTTTTCACACCTTTAGAAGCTCTTCATGTTTTTTAACACCGTTTCATGCTCCTACTATTTTTCAGACCGTTTCCTGCTCCTCATATTTTCCACACCTTTTGAAGCTTGACATAATTTCACTGCTTTTCAGGATCTTCATGTTTTTGAATACCGCTTCATGCTCCTCCTATTTTTCAGACCGTTTCATGCTCCTTATATTTTTGACACCTTTTGAAGCTCTTCGTATTTTTCACACCTTTTCTGGCTCTTCATGTTTTTGAATACCGCTTCATGCTCCTCCTATTTTTCGGACCGTTTCATGCTCCTCATATATATGACACCTTTTGAAGCTCTTCATATTTTTCACACCTTTTCAGGCTCTTCATGTTTTTGAACTCCGTTTCTTGCTCCTCCGATTTTTCAGACCATTTCAATCTCCTCATATTTTTGACAACTTTTAAAGCTCCTCATATTTTTCACATATTTTCAGGCTCTTCATGTTTTTCAACACCGATCCATGCTCCTCCTATTTTTCAGACCGTTTCATGCTCCTCATATTTTTGACACCTTTTGAAGCTCTTCATATTTTTCACACCTTTTCAGGTTCTTCATGTTTTTCACCACAACTTCATGCTCATCCTATTTTTCACACCGTTTCATGCTCCTCATATTTTTGACACCATTTGAAGCTCTTCATATGTTTCACACCTCTTCAGGCTCTTCATGTATTTCAACACCGTTTCATGCTACTCCTATTTTTCAGACCGTTTCATGCTCCTCATATTTTTGACACCTTTTGAAGCTCTTCATATATTTCACACCTTTTCAGGCTCTTCATGTTCTTTAACACCGCTTCATGCTCCAACTATTTTTCAGACCGTTTCCTGCTCCTCATATTTTTCACACCTTTTGAAGCTTCACATAATTTCACAGCTTTTCAGGCTCTTCATGTTTTGAATACCGCTTCATGCTCCTCCTATTTTTCAGATAGTTTCATGCTCCTCATATATATGACACCTTTTGAAGCTCTTCATATTTTTCACACCTTTTTTAGGCTCTTCATATTTTTCACACCACTTCATGCTCCTCCTATTTTTCCGACCGTTTCATGCTCTTCATATTTTTGACACTTTTTGAATCTCTTCATATTTTTCACACCTTTTCTGGCTCTTCATGTTTTTCAACACGGCTTCATGCTCGTCCTACTTTCCAGACCGTTTCATGCTCGTCTCATTTTTGATACCTTTTGAAGCTCTTCATATTTCTCACAACTTTTAAGCTCTTCATGTTTTTCACACGTTTTCAGGCTCTTCATGTTTTTCAACACCGTTTCATGCTCCTCCCATTTTTCAGACCGTTTCATGCTCCTCCTGTTTTTCAGAACGTTTCATGCTCCTCATTTTTTTGACACCTTTTGAGCTCTTCATATTTTACCCACCTTTTCAGGCTCTTCATGTTTTTGAACACCGTTTAATGCTCCTCCTATTTTTCAGACCATTTCATGCTCCTCATATTTTTGACACCTTTTGAAGCTCTTCATATTTTACCCACCTTTTCAGGCTCTTCATGTTTTTGAACACTGTTTAATGCTCCTCCTATTTTTCAGACCGTTTCATGCTCCTCATATTTTTGACACCTTTTGAAGCTCTTCATATTTTACCCACCTTTTCAGGCTCTTCATGTTTTTGAACACCGTTTAATGCTCCTCCTATTTTTCAGACCGTTTCATGCTCCTCATATTTTTGACACCTTTTGAAGCTCTTCATATTTTACCCACCTTTTCAGGCTCTTCATGTTTTTGAACACCGCTTCATGCTCCTCCTATTTTTCAGACCATTTCATGCTCCTCATGTATTTCCAAACTTTTGAAGCTCTTCATATTTTTTACACCCTTTCAGGCTCTTCATGTTTCTCAAGACGGCTTCATGCTCCTCCTATTTTTCAGACAGTTTCATGCTCCTCATATTTTACACATTTTGTGAAGCTCATCATATTTTCCACACCTTTTCAGGCTCTTCATGTTTTTCAACACCGCTTCATGCTCCTCCTATTTTTCAAACCGTTTCATGCTCCTCATGTATTTCACACCTTTTGAAGCTCTTCATATATTTCACACCATTTAAGGCTCTTCAAATTTTTGTCCAACGCTACAACGCTCCTCCTATTTTTCAGACCGTTTCATGCTCCTCATATTTTTGACACCTTTTGAAGCTCTTCATATTTTTCACACCTTTTCAGGCTCTTCATGTTTTTGAACACCGTTTCATGCTCCTCCTATTTTCAGTCCGTTTCTTCCTCCTCATATTTTTGACACCTTTGAGTCTCTTCATATTTTTCACACTTTTTGAAGCTCTTCATATATTTCACACATTTTAAGTCTCTTCATGTTTTTCAACACCGCTTCATGCTCCTCCTATTTTTCACACCGTTTCATGCTCCTCATGTATTTCATACACTTTGAAGCTCTTCATATTTTTCACAACTTTTCAGGTTCTTCATGTTTTTCAACACTGCTTCATGCTCCTCCTATTTTTCTGACCGTTTCATGGTCCTCATGTATTTCACACATTTTGAAGCTCTTCATATTTTTCACACCTTTTGAAGCTCTTCATATTTTTCACACCTTTTGAAGCTCTTCATATTTTTCACACCTTTTCAGGCTATTCATGTTTTTGAACACCGTTTCATGCTCCTCATAATTTTGACACCTTTTGAAGCTCTTCATATTTTTCACACCTTTTCAGGCTCTTCATGTTTTTCAAAACTCTTCATGCTTCTCCAGTTTTCGATCGTTTCATGCTTCTCATATTTTTGACACCTTTTGAAGCTCTTCCTATTTTTCACACCTTCTGAAGCTCTTCATATTTTTCACACCTTTTGAAGCTCTTCATATTTTTCACACCTTTTCAGGCTATTCATGTTTTTGAACACCGTTTCATGCTCCTCATAATTTTGACACCTTTTGAAGCTCTTCATATTTTTCACTGCTTTTCAGGTTCTTTATGTTTTTCAACACCACTTCATGTTCCTCCTATTATTCAGACCATTTCATTCTCATTGCATTTTTGACACCTTTTGAAGCTCTTCATATTTTTCACACCTTTTGAAGCTCTTCATATTTTTCACACGTTTTCAGGCTCTTCATGTTTTTCAACACTGCTTCATGCTCCTCTTGTTTTTCAGACCGTTTCAAGCTCCTCATGCATTTCACACCTTTTGAAGCTCTTCATATTTTTCACACCTTTTCAGGCTCTTCATGTTTTTCCACACCGCTTCATGATCCTCCTATCTTTCAGACCGTTTCCTGCTCCTCATAATTTTCACACCTTTTGAAGCTCTTCATATTTTTCACACCTTTTCAGACTCTTCATGTTTTTCAACACTGCTTCATGCTCCTCCTATTTTTCAGACCGTTTCATCCTCCTCATGTATTTCACACCTTTTGAAGCTCTTCATATTTTTCACACCTTTTCATGCTCTTCATGTTTTTCTACACCGCTTCATGCTCCTACTATTTTTCACACTGTTTCATGCTCCTCATATTTTTGACACCTTTTAAAGCTCTTCGTATATTTCACACCATTTCAGGCTCTTCATGGTTTTCAACACCACTACATGCTTCTCGTATATTTCAGACTGTTTCATACTCATCTCTTTTTTTACACCTTTTGAAGGTCTTCATATGTTTCACACCTTTTGAAGCTCTTCATGTTTTTCAACACCGCTTCATGCTCCTCCTATTTTTCAGACCGTTTCATGCTCCTCATATATTTGACACCTTTTGAAGCTCTTCATATTTTTCACAACTTTTCAGGCTCTTCATGTTTTGAACACCGCTTCATGCTCCTCCTATTTTTCAGAACTTTTCATCCTCCTCATATTTTTGACACATTTTGAAGCTCTTCATATTTTTCACAACTTTTCAGGCTCTTCATGGTTTTGTACACCGCTTCATGCTCCTCCTATTTTTCAGACCGTTTCATGCTCCTCATATTTTTGACACCTTTTGAAGCTCCTCATATTTTTCACACATTTTGAAGCTCTTCATATTTTTCACACCTTTTGAAGCTCTTCATATTTTTCACAACATTTCAGGCTCTTCATGTTTTTGAACACCGTTTCACGCTCTTCCTATATTTCAAACTATTTCATGCTCCTCATATTTTTGACACATTTTGAAGGTCTTCATATTTTTCACATCTTTTCAGGCTCTTCATGTTTTTCAACATCGCTTCATGCTCCTCCTATTTTTCAGACCGTTTCATGCTCCTCTCATTTCTGACACATTTTGAATCTCTTCAAATATTTCACACATTTTCAAGCTCTTCATGTTTTTCAACACCACTTCATGCTCCTCCTATATTTCAGACCGTTTCATGCTCATCTCATTTTTGACACCTTTTGAAGCTCTTCATATTTTTCACAACTTTTGAAGCTTTTCATAATTTTCACACATTTTCAGGCTCTTCAGGTTTTTCAACACCGCTTCTAGCTCCTCCTAATTTTCAGACCGTTTCATGCTCCTCATATTTTTGACACCTTTTGATATTCTTCATATTTTTCACACGTTTTCAGGCTCTTCATGTTTTTGAACACCGCTTCATGCTCCTCCTATTTTTGACACCTTTTGAAGCTCTTCATATTTTTCACACCTTTTCAAAATCTCATGTTTTTGAACACAGCTTCATGCTCGTCCTGTTTTTAAGGTTGTTTCATGGTCCTCATGTATTGCACACCTTTTGAAGCTCTTCATATATTTCACACATTTTCAGGCTCTTCATGTTTTTGAACACCGCTTCATGCTCCTCCTATTTTTCAGACCGCTTCATGCTCCTCCTATTTTTCAGACCGTATCATGCTCCTCATTTTTTTGAACCTTTTGAAGCTCTTCATATTGTTCACACTTTTTCAGGCTCTTCATGTGTTTCAACACCGCTTCATTCTCCTCCTATTTTTCAGACCGTTTCATGCTCCTCCTATATTTCACACCTTTTGAAGCTCTGCATATTTTTCACACCTTTTCAGGCTCTTCATGTTTTTGAACACCTTTTCATGATCCTCCTAATTTTCAGATCGTTTCATGCTCCTCATATTTTTGACACCTTTTGAAGCTCTTCATATTTTTCACACATTTTCAGGCTCTTCATATTTTTTAACACCACTTCATGCTCCTCCTATTTTTCAGATCGCTTCATGCTCATCTCATTTTTTACACCTTTTGAAGCTGTTCATATTTTTCACACCTTTTAAAGATCTTCATATTTTTCACACGTTTTCAGGCTCTACATGTTTTTCAACACCGCCTCATGCTCCTCCTATTTTTCAGACCGTTTCATGCTCCTCATATTTTTGACACGTTTTAAAGCTCTTCATATTTTTCACACCATTTCAGGCACTTCATGTATTTCAACACCATTTCATGCTCCTCCTATTGTTCAGACCGTTTCATGCTCCTCATATTTTTGACACCTTTTGAAGCTCTTCATTTTTTTCACACCTTTTCAGGCTCTACATGTTTTTGAAAACTGCTTCATGTTACTCCTATTTTTCAGACAGTTTCATGCCCCTCATATTTTTGACACCATTTGAAGCTCTTCATATTTTTTACACCTTTTCAGGCTCTTCAAGTTTTTGAACACCGTTTCATGCTCCTCCTATTTTTCAGACCGTTACATGCTCCTCATATTTTTGAAACCTTTTGAAGCTCTTCATATTTTTCACAACTTTTCAGGCTCTTCATGTTTTTCAACACCGGTTCATGCTCCTCCTATTTTTCAGACCGTGTCATGCTCCTCATATTTTTCCCACCTTTTGAAGCTCTTCACATTTTTACACCTTTTCAGACTCTTCATGTTTTTGAACACCGCTTCATGCTCCTCCTATTTTTCAGACCGTTTCATGCTCCTCATGTATTTCACACCTTTTGAAGCTCTTCATATTTTTCACACTTTTTCAGGCTCCTCAAGTTTTTGAACACAGCTTCATGCTCCTCCTATTTTTCAGACCGTTTCATACTCCTCATGTATTTCACACCTTTTGAAGCTCTTCATATTTTCCACACCTTTTCAAGCTCTTCCTGTTTTTGAAAACCGCTTCATTCTCCTCCTATTTTTCAGATCGTTTCATGCTCTTCATATTTTTGACACCTTTGGAAGCTCTTCATATTTGTCACACCTTTTCAGGCTCTTCATGTTTTTAAACACCGCTTCATTCTCCTCCTATTTTTCAGACCTTTTCATCCTCCTCATATTTTTGACACCTTTTGAAGCTCTTCATATTTTTCACACCTTTTCAGGCTCTTCATGTTTTTCAACACCACTTCATGGTTCTCCTATTTTTCAGACCATTACATGCTCCTCATATTTTTGACACCTTTTGAAGCTCTTCATATTTTTCACACCTTTTCAGGCTCTTCATATTATTGAACACAGTTTCATGCTCCTCGTATTTTTCAGACTGTTTCATGCTCCTCATATTTTTGACACCTTTAGAAGCTCTTCATATTTTTCACACCTTTTCAGGCTCGTCATGTTGTTGAACACCACTTCATGCTCCTAATATCTTTAAAACCGTTTCATGCTCATCTCATTCTTGACACCTTTTGAAGCTCTTCATATTTTTCACACGTTTTCAGGCTCTTCATGTTTTTTTTATGTATTTTTTTTATTTATTTTTATATTTTTTCATGTTTTTGAACACCGCTTCATGCTCCTCCTATTTTTCAGACCATTTCATGCTCCTCATATTTTTCACACCATTTGAAGCACTTCATATTTTTCACAGCTTTTCAGGCTCTTCATGTTTTTCAACACCGCTTCATGCTCCTCCTGTTTTTCAGACCGTTTCATGCTCCTCATGTATTTCACATCTTTTGAAGCTCTTCATATTTTTCACAGCTTTTCAGGCTCTTCATGTTTTTCAACACCGCTTCATGCTCCTCCTGTTTTTCAGACCGTTTCATGCTCATCTCATTTTGACACCTTTAGAAACTCTTCCTATTTTTCACACCTTTTCAGGCTCTTCTTGTTTTTGCACACCGTTTCATAATCCTCCTATTTTTCAGACCATTTCTTGCTTCTCATATTTTTCACACCTTTTGAAGCTCTTCATATTTTTCACACCTTTTGAAGCTCTTCATATTTTTCATATTTTTGAATCTCTTCATATTTTCACACCTTTTCAAGCTCTTCATGTTTTTCAACACCGCTTCATGCTCCTCCTATTTTTCAGACCGTTTCATGCTCATCTCATTTTGACACCTTTTGAAGGTCTTCATATTTTTCACACCTTTTGAAGCTCTTTATATTTTTCACACCTTTTCAGGCTCTTCATGATTTTCAACACCGCTTCATGCTGCTTCTATTTTTGAGACCGTTTCATGCTCCTCATATTTTTGACACGTTTTGAAGCTTTTCATATTTTTCACACCTTTTCAGGCTCTTCATGTTTTTGAACAACGTTTCATGCTCCTCCTATTTTTCAGACCGTTTCATGCTCCTCATATATTTGACACCTTTTTAAACTCTTCATATATTTCACACCTTTTCAGGCTCTTCATGTTTTTGAACAACACTTCATGCTCCTCCTAATTTTCAGACCGTTTCATGCTCCTCATATATTTGACACCTTTTGAAGCTCTTCGTATATTTCACACCTTTTCAGGCTCTTCATGTTTTTCAACACCACTTCATGCTCCTCCTATTTTTAAGACCGTTTTATGCTCCTCATATTTTTGACACCTTTAGAAGCTCTTCATATTTTTCACACATTTTCAGGCTCTTCATGTTTTGAACACCTTTTCTTGCTCCTCCTATTTTGCAGACCGATTCATTCTCCTCATATTTTGGACAATTTTGAAACTCTTCATATTTTTCACACCTTTTCAGGCTCTTCATGTTTTTCAACACTGCTTCATGTTCCTCCTATTTTTCAGACCGTTTCATGCTCCTCATATTTTGGACACCTTTTGAAGCTCTTCATATTTTTCACACCTTTTCAGGCTCTTCATGTTTTTCAACACCACTTCATGCTCCTTCTATTTTTCAGATAGTTTCATGCTCTTCATGTGTTTCACACCTTTTGAAGCTCTTCATAATTTTCACACCATTTCAGGCTCTTCATGATTTTCAACACCGCTTCATGCTCCTCCTATTTTTCAGACCTTTTCATGCTCATCTCTTTTTCACACCTTTAGAAGCTCTTCATATTTTTCACACCTTTTCAGGCTCTTCATGATTTTCAACATCGCTTCATGCTCCTCCTATTTTTCAGACCTTTTCATGCTCATTTCTTTTTTCACAACTTTTCAAGGTCTTCATATTTTTCACACCTTTTGAATCTCTTCATATTTTTCACACCTTTTCAGGCTCTTCATATTTTTGAACACGACTTCATGCTCCTCTTATTTTTCAGACCGTTTCATGCTCATCTCATTTTTGACACCTTTGAAGCTTTGCATATTTTTCACATCTTTTGAAGCTCTTCCTATTTTTCACATTTTTAAGCTCTTCATATTTTTCACACGATTTCAGACTCTTCATGTTTTTCAACACAGGTTCATGCTCCTGTTATTTATCATACCGTTTCATGCTCCTCATATTTTTAACACGTTTTGAGGCTCTTCATATTTTTCACACCTTTTCAGGCTCTTCATGTTTTTCAACACCATTTCATGATCCTCCTACTTTTCAGACCGTTGCATGCTCCTCATATATTTGACACCTTTTGAAGCTCTTCTTATATTTCACACCTTTTCAGGCTCTTCATGTTTTTCAACACCACTTCATGTTCCTCATATTTTTAAGACTGTTTCTTGCTCCTCATATTTTTGACACCTTTAGAAGCTCTTCATATTTTTCACACCTTTTCAGGCTGTTCATGTTTTTCAACAACGCTTCATGCTCCTCCTATTTTTCAGACCGTTTAATCCTCCTCATGTATTTCACACCTTTTGAAGCTCTTCATATTTGTTACACCTTTACAGGCTCTTCATGTTTTTGAACACCGCTTCATGCTCCTCCTATTTTTCAGACCGTTTCATGATCATCTCAGGTTTGACACCTTTTGAAGCTTTGCATATTTTTCACAGCTTTTCAGGCTCTTCATGTTTTTTAACACCGCTTCATGCTCCTCCTATTTCTCAGACCGTTTCAGGCTCCTCATAATTTTCACACCTTTTGAAGCTCTTCATATTTCTCACACCTTTTCAGGTTCTTCATGTTTTTGAACACCGCTTCATGCTCCTCCTATTTTTCAGACCGTATCATGCTCCTCATATTTTTCACACCTTTTGAAGCACTTCATATTTTTCACACCTTTTCAGGCTCTTCATAGTTTTGAACACGACTTCATGCCCCTCTTATTTTTCAGACCGTTTCATGTTCATCTCATTTTTGACATCTTTTGAAGCTTTGCATATTATTCACATCTTTTGAAGCTGTTCATATTTTTCACAACTTTTCAGGCTCTTCATGTTTTTCAACACCGCTTCATGCTCCTCCTATGTTTCAGACCGTTTAATCCTCCTCATGTATTTCACACCTTTTGAATCACTTCATATTTTTCACACCTTTTCAGGCTCTTCATGTTTTTGAACACCATTTCATGCTCCTCCTATGTTGCAGACCGTTTCATTTTCCTCATATTTTTGACACCTTTTGAAGCTCTTCATATTTTTCACACCTTTTGAAGCTCTTCATATTTCTCACAGCTTTTCAGGCTCTTCATTTTTTCAACACCACTTCATGCTCCTCCTGTTTTTCAGACCGTTTCTTTCTCATGTCATTTTGACACGTTTTGAAGCTCTTGATATTTTTCACACATTTTGAAGCTGTTCATATTTTTCACACCTTTTCAGGCTCTTCATGTTTTTCAACACCGCTTCATGCTCCTCCTATTTTTCAGACCATTCCATGCTCCTCATATTTTTGACACCTTTTGAAGCTTTTCATATTTTTCACACCTCTTCAGGCTCTTCATTTTATTCAACACCACTTCATGCTCCTCCTATTTTTCAGCCCGTTTCAGGCTCATCTAATATTTGACACCATTTGAAGCTCTTCATATTTTTCACACCTTTTGAAGCTCTTCATATTTTTCACATGGTTTCAGGCTCTTCATGTTTTTCAACACCGCTTCATTCTCCTCCTTTTTTTCAGACCGTTTCATGCTCATCTCATTTTGACACCTTTTGAAGCTCTTCATATTTTTCACACCTTTTGAAGCTCTTCATATTTTTCACAAGTTTTCAGGCTCTTCATGTTTTTCAACACCGCTTCATGCTCCTCCTATTTTTCAGACCGTTTCATGCTCCTCATATTTTTGACACCTTTTGAAGCTCTTCATATTTCTCACAGCTTTTCAGGCTCTTCATGTTTTTCAACACCGCTTCCTGCTCCTCCTATTTTTCACACCGTTTCATGCTCCTCATATTTTTCACACATTTTGAAGCTGTTCATATTTTTCACACCTTTTCAGGCTCTTCATTTTTTCAACACCGCTTCATGCTCCTCCTATTTTTCAGACCATTCCATGCTCCTCATATTTTTGACACCTTTTGAAGCTCTTCATATTTTTCACACCTTTTGAAGCTCTTCATATTTTTCACACGTTTTCAGGCTCTTCATGTTTTTCAACACCGCTTCATGCTCCTCCTATTTTTCAGACCATTCCATGCTCCTCATATTTTTGACACCTTTTGAAGCTCTTCATATTTTTCACACCTTTTGAAGCTCTTCATAATTTTCACACGTTTTCAGATTCTTCATGTTTTTCAACACTGCTTCATGCTCCTGCTATTTTTCCGACCGTTTCATACTCCTCATATTTTTGACACGTATTGAGTCTCTTCATATTTTTCACACCTTTTCAGGCTCTTCATGTTTTTGAACACCACTTCATCCTCCTCCTATATTTAAGACCGTTTCCTGCTCCTCATATTTTTGACACCTTTGAAGCTCTTCATATTTTTCACATTTTTGAAGCTCCTCATATTTTTCACACGTTTTCAGGCTCTTCATGTTTTTGAACACCACTTCATGCTACTCCTATTTTTCAGACCTTTTCATGCTCCTCATGTATTTCACACATTTTGAAGCTCTTCATATTTTTCACACCTTTTCAGGCTCTTCATGTTTTTGAACACCGCTTCATGCTCCTCTTATTTTTCAGACCGTTTCATGCTCCTCATGTATTTAACACCTTTTGAAGCTATACATATTTTCCACACCTTTTCAGACTGTTCATGTTTTTCAACACCGCTTCATGCTCCTCCTATTTTTCACCGTTTCATGCTCCTGATATTTTTCACACATTTTGAAGCTGTTCATATTTTTCACACCTTTTCAGGCACTTCATGTTTTTCAACACCGCTTCATGCTCCTCCTATTTTTCAGACCGTTTCATGCTCCTCATGTATTTCACACCTTTTGAAGCTCTTCATATTTTTCACACCTTTTCAGGCTCTTCATGTTTTTCAACACCGCTTCATGCTCCTCCTATTTTTCAGACGATTCCATGCTCCTCATATTTTAGACACCTTTTGAAACTCTTCATATTTTTCACACCTTTTCAGACTCTTCATGTTTTTGAACACCGGTTCATGCTCCTCCTATATTTCAGACCGTTTCATGCTCCTCATATTTTTCACACCATTTAAAGCTCTTCATATTTTCCACACCTTTTCAGGCTCTTCATGTTATTGAACACCGCTTCATGCTCCTCCTATTTTTCAGATGGTATCATGCTCCTCATATTTTTCACACCTTTTGAATCGCTTCATATTTTCCACACCTTTTCAGGCTGTTCATGTTATTGAACACCGCTTCATGCTCCGCCTATTTTTCAGACCGTATCATGCTCCTCATATTTTTCACAACTTTTGAAGCTCTTCATATTTTTCACACCTTTTCAGGCTCTTCATATTTTTGAACACGATTTCATGCCCTTCTTATTTTTCAGACTGTTTCATGCTCATCTCATTTTTGACATCTTTTGAAGCTTTGCATATTATTCACATCTTTTGAAGCTCTTCATATTTTTCACACGATTTCAGACTCTTCATGTTTTTCAACACCGGTTCATGCTCCTGCTATTTATCATACCGTTTCATACTCCTCATATTTGTGACACGTTTTGAGGCTCTTCATATTTTTCACACCTTTTAAGGCTCTTCATGTTTTGGAACACCGTTTCATAATCCTGCTATTTTTCAGACCGTTTCATGTTCCTCATATTTTTGACACCTTTTAAAGCTCTTCATATTTTTCACACCTTTTCATCCTCTTCAAGTTTTTGAACACCGCTTCATCCTCCTCCTATTTTTAAGACCGTTTCATGCTCCTCATATTTTTGACACCTTTTGAAGCTCTTCATATTTTTCACACCTTTTCATCCTCTTCAAGTTTTTGAACACCGCTTCATCCTCCTCCTATTTTTAAGACCGTTTCATGCTCCTCATATTTTTGACACCTTTTGAAGCTCTTCATAATTTTCACACCTTTTCAGGCTCTTCATATTTTTCAACACCGCTTCATGCTCCTCCTATTTTTCAGACCGTTTCATGCTCCTCATGTATTTCACACCTTTTGAAGCTCTTCATATTTTTCACACCTTTTCAGGTTCTTCATGTTTTTCAACACCGCTTCATGCTCCTCGTATTTTTCAGACCGTTTCATACTCCTCATATTTTTGACACCTTTTGAGTTCTTCATATTTTTCACTACTTTTCAGGCTCTTCATGTTTTTAAACACCGCTTCATGCTCCTCCTATTTTTCAGATCGTTTCATGCTCCTCATATTTTTCACACCTTTTGAAGCTCTTCATATATTTCACACTTTTCAGTCTCCTGATGTTTTTCAACACCGCTTCATGCTCCACCTATTTTTCAGGCCGTTTCATGCTCCTCATATTTTTGACACCTTTAGAAGCTCTTCATATATTTCACACCTTTTCAGGCTCTTCATGTTTTTGATCACCGCTTCATGCTCCGCCTATTTTTCAGACCGTTTCATTCTCCTCATATATTTGACACATTTTGTACATCTTCAGATATTTCACACCTTTTCAGGCTCTTCATTTTTTTCAACACCAATTCATGATCCTCCTCTTTTTCAAATCGTTTCATGCTCATCTCATTTTGACACCTTTTGAAGCTCTTCATATTTTTCACACCTTTTCATCCTCTTCAAGTTTTTGAACACCACTTCATCCTCCTCCTATTTTTAAGACCGTTTCATGCTCCTCATATTTTTGACACCTTTTGAAGCTCTTCATAATTTTCACACCTTTTCAGGCTCTTCATATTTTTCAACACCGCTTCATGCTCCTCCTATTTTTCAGACCGTTTCATGCTCCTCATGTATTTCACACCTTTTGAAGCTCTTCATATTTTTCACACCTTTTCAGGCTCTTCATGTTTTTCAACACCGCTTCATGCTCCTCCTATTTTTCAGACGATTCCATGCTCCTCATATTTTAGACACCTTTTGAAACTCTTCATATTTTTCACACCTTTTCAGACTCTTCATGTTTTTGAACACTGGTTCATGCTCCTCCTATATTTCAGACCGTTTCATGCTCCTCATATTTTTCACACCATTTGAAGCTCTTCATATTTTCCACACCTTTTCAGGCTCTTCATGTTATTGAACACCGCTTCATGCTCCTCCTATTTTTCAGACGGTATCATGCTCCTCATATTTTTCACACCTTTTGAATCGCTTCATATTTTCCACACCTTTTCAGGCTGTTCATGTTATTGAACACCGCTTCATGCTCCGCCTATTTTTCAGACCGTATCATGCTCCTCATATTTTTCACAACTTTTGAAGCTCTTCATATTTTTCACACCTTTTCAGGCTCTTCATATTTTTGAACACGATTTCATGCCCTTCTTATTTTTCAGACTGTTTCATGCTCATCTCATTTTTGACATCTTTTGAAGCTTTGCATATTATTCACATCTTTTGAAGCTCTTCATATTTTTCACACGATTTCAGACTCTTCATGTTTTTCAACACCGGTTCATGCTCCTGCTATTTATCATACCGTTTCATACTACTCATATTTTTGACACGTTTTGAGGCTCTTCATATTTTTCACACCTTTTAAGGCTCTTCATGTTGTGGAACACCGTTTCATAATCCTGCTATTTTTCAGACCGTTTCATGTTCCTCATATTTTTGACACCTTTTAAAGCTCTTCATATTTTTCACACCTTTTCATCCTCTTCAAGTTTTTGAACACCGCTTCATCCTCCTCCTATTTTTAAGACCGTTTCATGCTCCTCATATTTTTGACACCTTTTGAAGCTCTTCATATTTTTCACACCTTTTCATCCTCTTCAAGTTTTTGAACACCGCTTCATCCTCCTCCTATTTTTAAGACCGTTTCATGCTCCTCATATTTTTGACACCTTTTGAAGCTCTTCATAATTTTCACACCTTTTCAGGCTCTTCATATTTTTCAACACCGCTTCATGCTCCTCCTATTTTTCAGACCGTTTCATGCTCCTCATGTATTTCACACCTTTTGAAGCTCTTCATATTTTTCACACCTTTTCAGGTTCTTCATGTTTTTCAACACCGCTTCATGCTCCTCGTATTTTTCAGACCGTTTCATACTCCTCATATTTTTGACACCTTTTGAGTTCTTCATATTTTTCACTACTTTTCAGGCTCTTCATGTTTTTAAACACCGCTTCATGCTCCTCCTATTTTTCAGATCGTTTCATGCTCCTCATATTTTTGACACCTTTTGAGTTCTTCATATTTTTCACTACTTTTCAGGCTCTTCACGTTTTTAAACACCGCTTCATGCTCCTCCTATTTTTCAGATCGTTTCATGCTCCTCATATTTTTCACACCTTTTGAAGCTCTTCATATATTTCACACTTTTCAGTCTCCTGATGTTTTTCAACACCGCTTCATGCTCCGCCTATTTTTCAGGCCGTTTCATGCTCCTCATATTTTTGACACCTTTAGAAGCTCTTCATATATTTCACACCTTTTCAGGCTCTTCATGTTTTTGATCACCGCTTCATGCTCCGCCTATTTTTCATACCGTTTCATTCTCCTCATATATTTGACACATTTTGTACCTCTTCAGATATTTCACACCTTTTCAGGCTCTTCATTTTTTTCAACACCAATTCATGATCCTCCTATTTTTCAAATCGTTTCATGCTCATCCCATTTTGACACCTTTTGAAGCTCTTCATATTTTTCACACCTTTTCATCTTCTTCAAGTTTTTGAACACCACTTCATCCTCCTCCTATTTTTAAGACCGTTTCATGCTCCTCATATTTTTGACACCTTTTGAAGCTCTTCATAATTTTCACACCTTTTCAGGCTCTTCATATTTTTCAACACTGCTTCATGCTCCTCCTATTTTTCAGACCGTTTCATGCTCCTCATGTATTTCACACCTTTTGAAGCTCTTCATATTTTTCAACCTTTTCAGGCTCTTCATGTTTTTCAACACCGCTTCATGCTCCTCGTATTTTTCAGACCGTTTCATACTCCTCATATTTTTGACACCTTTTGAGTTCTTCATATTTTTCACTACTTTTCCGGCTCTTCATGTTTTTAAACACCGCTTCATGCTCCTCCTCTTTTTCAGATCGTTTCATGCTCCTCATATTTTTCACACCTTTTGAAGCTCTTCATATATTTCACACTTTTCAGTCTCCTGATGTTTTTCAACACCGCTTCATGCTCCGCCTATTTTTCAGGCCGTTTCATGCTCCTCATATTTTTGACACCTTTAGAAGCTCTTCATATATTTCACACCTTTTCAGGCTCTTCATGTTTTTGATCACCGCTTCATGCTCCTCCTAATTTTCAGACCGTTTCATGCTCCTCGTGTATTTCACACCTTTTAAAGCTCTTCATATTTTTCACACCTTTTCAGGCTCCCCATGTTTTTCAACACCGCTTCATGCTCGTCCTATTTTCCAGACCATTTCATGCTCGTCTCATTTTTGACACCTTTTGAAGCACTTCATATTTCTCACAACTTTTAAGCTCTTCATGTTTTACACGTTTTCAGGCTCTTCATGTTTTTCAACACCGCATCATGCTCCTCCCATTTTTCAGACCATTTCATGCTCCTCATATTTTTGACACCTTTTGAAGCTCTTCATAATTTTCACACCTTTTCAGGCTCTTCATATTTTTCAACACCGCTTCATGCTCCTCCTATTTTTCAGACCGTTTCATGCTCCTCATGTATTTCACACCTTTTGAAGCTCTTCATATTTTTCACACCTTTTCAGGCTCTTCATGTTTTTCAACACCGCTTCATGCTCCTCCTATTTTTCAGACGATTCCATGCTCCTCATATTTTAGACACCTTTTGAAACTCTTCATATTTTTCACACCTTTTCAGACTCTTCATGTTTTTGAACACCGGTTCATGCTCCTCCTATATTTCAGACCATTTCATGCTCCTCATATTTTTCACACCATTTGAAGCTCTTCATATTTTCCACACCTTTTCAGGCTCTTCATGTTATTGAACACCGCTTCATGCTCCTCCTATTTTTCAGACGGTATCATGCTCCTCATATTTTTCACACCTTTTGAATCGCTTCATATTTTCCACACCTTTTCAGTCTGTTCATGTTATTGAACACCGCTTCATGTTCCGCCTATTTTTCAGACCGTATCATGCTCCTCATATTTTTCACAACTTTTGAAGCTCTTCATATTTTTCACACCTTTTCAGGCTCTTCATGTTTTTGAACACCGCTTCATGCTCCTCTTATTTTTCAGACCGTTTCATGCTCCTCATGTATTTAACACCTTTTGAAGCTATACATATTTTCCACACCTTTTCAGACTGTTCATGTTTTTCAACACCGCTTCATGCTCCTCCTATTTTTCACCGTTTCATGCTCCTGATATTTTTCACACATTTTGAAGCTGTTCATATTTTTCACACCTTTTCAGGCACTTCATGTTTTTCAACACCGCTTCATGCTCCTCCTATTTTTCAGACCGTTTCATGCTCCTCATGTATTTCACACCTTTTGAAGCTCTTCATATTTTTCACACCTTTTCAGGCTCTTCATGTTTTTCAACACCGCTTCATGCTCCTCCTATTTTTCAGACGATTCCATGCTCCTCATATTTTAGACACCTTTTGAAACTCTTCATATTTTTCACACCTTTTCAGACTCTTCATGTTTTTGAACACCGGTTCATGCTCCTCCTATATTTCAGACCGTTTCATGCTCCTCATATTTTTCACACCATTTAAAGCTCTTCATATTTTCCACACCTTTTCAGGCTCTTCATGTTATTGAACACCGCTTCATGCTCCTCCTATTTTTCAGATGGTATCATGCTCCTCATATTTTTCACACCTTTTGAATCGCTTCATATTTTCCACACCTTTTCAGGCTGTTCATGTTATTGAACACCGCTTCATGCTCCGCCTATTTTTCAGACCGTATCATGCTCCTCATATTTTTCACAACTTTTGAAGCTCTTCATATTTTTCACACCTTTTCAGGCTCTTCATATTTTTGAACACGATTTCATGCCCTTCTTATTTTTCAGACTGTTTCATGCTCATCTCATTTTTGACATCTTTTGAAGCTTTGCATATTATTCACATCTTTTGAAGCTCTTCATATTTTTCACACGATTTCAGACTCTTCATGTTTTTCAACACCGGTTCATGCTCCTGCTATTTATCATACCGTTTCATACTCCTCATATTTTTGACACGTTTTGAGGCTCTTCATATTTTTCACACCTTTTAAGGCTCTTCATGTTTTGGAACACCGTTTCATAATCCTGCTATTTTTCAGACCGTTTCATGTTCCTCATATTTTTGACACCTTTTAA
Source organism: Dama dama (assembly GCF_033118175.1). Classification (NCBI taxonomy): domain Eukaryota; kingdom Metazoa; phylum Chordata; class Mammalia; order Artiodactyla; family Cervidae; genus Dama; species Dama dama. The sequence continues at coordinate 2,640,796 of NC_083714.1, read as the reverse complement.
AGCTCTTCATATTTTTCACACCTTTTCATCCTCTTCAAGTTTTTGAACACCGCTTCATCCTCCTCCTATTTTTAAGACCGTTTCATGCTCCTCATATTTTTGACACCTTTTGAAGCTCTTCATATTTTTCACACCTTTTCATCCTCTTCAAGTTTTTGAACACCGCTTCATCCTCCTCCTATTTTTAAGACCGTTTCATGCTCCTCATATTTTTGACACCTTTTGAAGCTCTTCATAATTTTCACACCTTTTCAGGCTCTTCATATTTTTCAACACCGCTTCATGCTCCTCCTATTTTTCAGACCGTTTCATGCTCCTCATGTATTTCACACCTTTTGAAGCTCTTCATATTTTTCACACCTTTTCAGGTTCTTCATGTTTTTCAACACCGCTTCATGCTCCTCGTATTTTTCAGACCGTTTCATACTCCTCATATTTTTGACACCTTTTGAGTTCTTCATATTTTTCACTACTTTTCAGGCTCTTCATGTTTTTAAACACCGCTTCATGCTCCTCCTATTTTTCAGATCGTTTCATGCTCCTCATATTTTTCACACCTTTTGAAGCTCTTCATATATTTCACACTTTTCAGTCTCCTGATGTTTTTCAACACCGCTTCATGCTCCACCTATTTTTCAGGCCGTTTCATGCTCCTCATATTTTTGACACCTTTAGAAGCTCTTCATATATTTCACACCTTTTCAGGCTCTTCATGTTTTTGATCACCGCTTCATGCTCCGCCTATTTTTCAGACCGTTTCATTCTCCTCATATATTTGACACATTTTGTACATCTTCAGATATTTCACACCTTTTCAGGCTCTTCATTTTTTTCAACACCAATTCATGATCCTCCTCTTTTTCAAATCGTTTCATGCTCATCTCATTTTGACACCTTTTGAAGCTCTTCATATTTTTCACACCTTTTCATCCTCTTCAAGTTTTTGAACACCACTTCATCCTCCTCCTATTTTTAAGACCGTTTCATGCTCCTCATATTTTTGACACCTTTTGAAGCTCTTCATAATTTTCACACCTTTTCAGGCTCTTCATATTTTTCAACACCGCTTCATGCTCCTCCTATTTTTCAGACCGTTTCATGCTCCTCATGTATTTCACACCTTTTGAAGCTCTTCATATTTTTCACACCTTTTCAGGCTCTTCATGTTTTTCAACACCGCTTCATGCTCCTCCTATTTTTCAGACGATTCCATGCTCCTCATATTTTAGACACCTTTTGAAACTCTTCATATTTTTCACACCTTTTCAGACTCTTCATGTTTTTGAACACTGGTTCATGCTCCTCCTATATTTCAGACCGTTTCATGCTCCTCATATTTTTCACACCATTTGAAGCTCTTCATATTTTCCACACCTTTTCAGGCTCTTCATGTTATTGAACACCGCTTCATGCTCCTCCTATTTTTCAGACGGTATCATGCTCCTCATATTTTTCACACCTTTTGAATCGCTTCATATTTTCCACACCTTTTCAGGCTGTTCATGTTATTGAACACCGCTTCATGCTCCGCCTATTTTTCAGACCGTATCATGCTCCTCATATTTTTCACAACTTTTGAAGCTCTTCATATTTTTCACACCTTTTCAGGCTCTTCATATTTTTGAACACGATTTCATGCCCTTCTTATTTTTCAGACTGTTTCATGCTCATCTCATTTTTGACATCTTTTGAAGCTTTGCATATTATTCACATCTTTTGAAGCTCTTCATATTTTTCACACGATTTCAGACTCTTCATGTTTTTCAACACCGGTTCATGCTCCTGCTATTTATCATACCGTTTCATACTACTCATATTTTTGACACGTTTTGAGGCTCTTCATATTTTTCACACCTTTTAAGGCTCTTCATGTTGTGGAACACCGTTTCATAATCCTGCTATTTTTCAGACCGTTTCATGTTCCTCATATTTTTGACACCTTTTAAAGCTCTTCATATTTTTCACACCTTTTCATCCTCTTCAAGTTTTTGAACACCGCTTCATCCTCCTCCTATTTTTAAGACCGTTTCATGCTCCTCATATTTTTGACACCTTTTGAAGCTCTTCATATTTTTCACACCTTTTCATCCTCTTCAAGTTTTTGAACACCGCTTCATCCTCCTCCTATTTTTAAGACCGTTTCATGCTCCTCATATTTTTGACACCTTTTGAAGCTCTTCATAATTTTCACACCTTTTCAGGCTCTTCATATTTTTCAACACCGCTTCATGCTCCTCCTATTTTTCAGACCGTTTCATGCTCCTCATGTATTTCACACCTTTTGAAGCTCTTCATATTTTTCACACCTTTTCAGGTTCTTCATGTTTTTCAACACCGCTTCATGCTCCTCGTATTTTTCAGACCGTTTCATACTCCTCATATTTTTGACACCTTTTGAGTTCTTCATATTTTTCACTACTTTTCAGGCTCTTCATGTTTTTAAACACCGCTTCATGCTCCTCCTATTTTTCAGATCGTTTCATGCTCCTCATATTTTTGACACCTTTTGAGTTCTTCATATTTTTCACTACTTTTCAGGCTCTTCACGTTTTTAAACACCGCTTCATGCTCCTCCTATTTTTCAGATCGTTTCATGCTCCTCATATTTTTCACACCTTTTGAAGCTCTTCATATATTTCACACTTTTCAGTCTCCTGATGTTTTTCAACACCGCTTCATGCTCCGCCTATTTTTCAGGCCGTTTCATGCTCCTCATATTTTTGACACCTTTAGAAGCTCTTCATATATTTCACACCTTTTCAGGCTCTTCATGTTTTTGATCACCGCTTCATGCTCCGCCTATTTTTCATACCGTTTCATTCTCCTCATATATTTGACACATTTTGTACCTCTTCAGATATTTCACACCTTTTCAGGCTCTTCATTTTTTTCAACACCAATTCATGATCCTCCTATTTTTCAAATCGTTTCATGCTCATCCCATTTTGACACCTTTTGAAGCTCTTCATATTTTTCACACCTTTTCATCTTCTTCAAGTTTTTGAACACCACTTCATCCTCCTCCTATTTTTAAGACCGTTTCATGCTCCTCATATTTTTGACACCTTTTGAAGCTCTTCATAATTTTCACACCTTTTCAGGCTCTTCATATTTTTCAACACTGCTTCATGCTCCTCCTATTTTTCAGACCGCTTCATGCTCCTCATGTATTTCACACCTTTTGAAGCTCTTCATATTTTTCAACCTTTTCAGGCTCTTCATGTTTTTCAACACCGCTTCATGCTCCTCGTATTTTTCAGACCGTTTCATACTCCTCATATTTTTGACACCTTTTGAGTTCTTCATATTTTTCACTACTTTTCCGGCTCTTCATGTTTTTAAACACCGCTTCATGCTCCTCCTCTTTTTCAGATCGTTTCATGCTCCTCATATTTTTCACACCTTTTGAAGCTCTTCATATATTTCACACTTTTCAGTCTCCTGATGTTTTTCAACACCGCTTCATGCTCCGCCTATTTTTCAGGCCGTTTCATGCTCCTCATATTTTTGACACCTTTAGAAGCTCTTCATATATTTCACACCTTTTCAGGCTCTTCATGTTTTTGATCACCGCTTCATGCTCCTCCTAATTTTCAGACCGTTTCATGCTCCTCGTGTATTTCACACCTTTTAAAGCTCTTCATATTTTTCACACCTTTTCAGGCTCCCCATGTTTTTCAACACCGCTTCATGCTCGTCCTATTTTCCAGACCATTTCATGCTCGTCTCATTTTTGACACCTTTTGAAGCACTTCATATTTCTCACAACTTTTAAGCTCTTCATGTTTTACACGTTTTCAGGCTCTTCATGTTTTTCAACACCGCATCATGCTCCTCCCATTTTTCAGACCATTTCATGCTCCTCATATTTTTGACACCTTTTGAAGCTCTTCATAATTTTCACACCTTTTCAGGCTCTTCATATTTTTCAACACCGCTTCATGCTCCTCCTATTTTTCAGACCGTTTCATGCTCCTCATGTATTTCACACCTTTTGAAGCTCTTCATATTTTTCACACCTTTTCAGGCTCTTCATGTTTTTCAACACCGCTTCATGCTCCTCCTATTTTTCAGACGATTCCATGCTCCTCATATTTTAGACACCTTTTGAAACTCTTCATATTTTTCACACCTTTTCAGACTCTTCATGTTTTTGAACACCGGTTCATGCTCCTCCTATATTTCAGACCATTTCATGCTCCTCATATTTTTCACACCATTTGAAGCTCTTCATATTTTCCACACCTTTTCAGGCTCTTCATGTTATTGAACACCGCTTCATGCTCCTCCTATTTTTCAGACGGTATCATGCTCCTCATATTTTTCACACCTTTTGAATCGCTTCATATTTTCCACACCTTTTCAGTCTGTTCATGTTATTGAACACCGCTTCATGTTCCGCCTATTTTTCAGACCGTATCATGCTCCTCATATTTTTCACAACTTTTGAAGCTCTTCATATTTTTCACACCTTTTCAGGCTCTTCATATTTTTGAACACGATTTCATGCCCTTCTTATTTTTCAGACTGTTTCATGCTCATCTCATTTTTGACATCTTTTGAAGCTTTGCATATTATTCACATCTTTTGAAGCTCTTCATATTTTTCACACGATTTCAGACTCTTCATGTTTTTCAACACCGGTTCATGCTCCTGCTATTTATCATACCGTTTCATACTCCTCATATTTTTGACACGTTTTGAGGCTCTTCATATTTTTCACACCTTTTAAGGCTCTTCATGTTTTGGAACACCGTTTCATAATCCTGCTATTTTTCAGACCGTTTCATGTTCCTCATATTTTTGACACCTTTTAAAGCTCTTCATATTTTTCACACCTTTTCATCCTCTTCAAGTTTTTGAACACCGCTTCATCCTCCTCCTATTTTTAAGACCGTTTCATGCTCCTCATATTTTTGACACCTTTTGAAGCTCTTCATATTTTTCACACCTTTTCATCCTCTTCAAGTTTTTGAACACCGCTTCATCCTCCTCCTATTTTTAAGACCGTTTCATGCTCCTCATATTTTTGACACCTTTTGAAGCTCTTCATAATTTTCACACCTTTTCAGGCTCTTCATATTTTTCAACACCGCTTCATGCTCCTCCTATTTTTCAGACCGTTTCATGCTCCTCATGTATTTCACACCTTTTGAAGCTCTTCATATTTTTCACACCTTTTCAGGTTCTTCATGTTTTTCAACACCGCTTCATGCTCCTCGTATTTTTCAGACCGTTTCATACTCCTCATATTTTTGACACCTTTTGAGTTCTTCATATTTTTCACTACTTTTCAGGCTCTTCATGTTTTTAAACACCGCTTCATGCTCCTCCTATTTTTCAGATCGTTTCATGCTCCTCATATTTTTCACACCTTTTGAAGCTCTTCATATATTTCACACTTTTCAGTCTCCTGATGTTTTTCAACACCGCTTCATGCTCCGCCTATTTTTCAGGCCGTTTCATGCTCCTCATATTTTTGACACCTTTAGAAGCTCTTCATATATTTCACACCTTTTCAGGCTCTTCATGTTTTTGATCACCGCTTCATGCTCCTCCTAATTTTCAGACCGTTTCATGCTCCTCGTGTATTTCACACCTTTTAAAGCTCTTCATATTTTTCACACCTTTTCAGGCTCCCCATGTTTTTCAACACCGCTTCATGCTCGTCCTAATTTCCAGACCATTTCATGCTCGTCTCATTTTTGACACCTTTTGAAGCACTTCATATTTCTCACAACTTTTAAGCTCTTCATGTTTTACACGTTTTCAGGCTCTTCATGTTTTTCAACACCGCATCATGCTCCTCCCATTTTTCAGACCATTTCATGCTCCTCATATTTTTGACACCTTTTGAAGCTCTTCATAATTTTCACACCTTTTCAGGCTCTTCATATTTTTCAACACCGCTTCATGCTCCTCCTATTTTTCAGACCGTTTCATGCTCCTCATGTATTTCACACCTTTTGAAGCTCTTCATATTTTCACACCTTTTCAGGCTCTTCATGTTTTTCAACACCGCTTCATGCTCTTCCTATTTTTCAGACGATTCCATGCTCCTCATATTTTAGACACCTTTTGAAACTCTTCATATTTTTCACACCTTTTCAGACTCTTCATGTTTTTGAACACCGGTTCATGCTCCTCCTATATTTCAGACCGTTTCATGCTCCTCATATTTTTCACACCATTTGAAGCTCTTCATATTTTCCACACCTTTTCAGGCTCTTCATGTTATTGAACACCGCTTCATGCTCCTCCTATTTTTCAGACAGTATCATGCTCCTCATATTTTTCACACCTTTTGAATCGCTTCATATTTTCCACACCTTTTCAGTCTGTTCATGTTATTGAACACCGCTTCATGCTCCGCCTATTTTTCAGACCGTATCATGCTCCTCATATTTTTCACAACTTTTGAAGCTCTTCATATTTTTCACACCTTTTCAGGCTCTTCATATTTTTGAACACGATTTCATGCCCTTCTTATTTTTCAGACTGTTTCATGCTCATCTCATTTTTGACATCTTTTGAAGCTTTGCATATTATTCACATCTTTTGAAGCTCTTCATATTTTTCACACGATTTCAGACTCTTCATGTTTTTCAACACCGGTTCATGCTCCTGCTATTTATCATACCGTTTCATACTCCTCATATTTTTGACACGTTTTGAGGCTCTTCATATTTTTCACACCTTTTAAGGCTCTTCATGTTTTGGAACACCGTTTCATAATCCTGCTATTTTTCAGACCGTTTCATGTTCCTCATATTTTTGACACCTTTTAAAGCTCTTCATATTTTTCACACCTTTTCATCCTCTTCAAGTTTTTGAACACCGCTTCATCCTCCTCCTATTTTTAAGACCGTTTCATGCTCCTCATATTTTTGACACCTTTTGAAGCTCTTCATATTTTTCACACCTTTTCATCCTCTTCAAGTTTTTGAACACCGCTTCATCCTCCTCCTATTTTTAAGACCGTTTCATGCTCCTCATATTTTTGACACCTTTTGAAGCTCTTCATAATTTTCACACCTTTTCAGGCTCTTCATATTTTTCAACACCGCTTCATGCTCCTCCTATTTTTCAGACCGTTTCATGCTCCTCATGTATTTCACACCTTTTGAAGCTCTTCATATTTTTCACACCTTTTCAGGTTCTTCATGTTTTTCAACACCGCTTCATGCTCCTCGTATTTTTCAGACCGTTTCATACTCCTCATATTTTTGACACCTTTTGAGTTCTTCATATTTTTCACTACTTTTCAGGCTCTTCATGTTTTTAAACACCGCTTCATGCTCCTCCTATTTTTCAGATCGTTTCATGCTCCTCATATTTTTCACACCTTTTGAAGCTCTTCATATATTTCACACTTTTCAGTCTCCTGATGTTTTTCAACACCGCTTCATGCTCCGCCTATTTTTCAGGCCGTTTCATGCTCCTCATATTTTTGACACCTTTAGAAGCTCTTCATATATTTCACACCTTTTCAGGCTCTTCATGTTTTTGATCACCACTTCATGCTCCTCCTAATTTTCAGACCGTTTCATGCTCCTCGTGTATTTCACACCTTTTAAAGCTCTTCATATTTTTCACACCTTTTCAGGCTCCCCATGTTTTTCAACACCGCTTCATGCTCGTCCTATTTTCCAGACCATTTCATGCTCGTCTCATTTTTGACACCTTTTGAAGCACTTCATATTTCTCACAACTTTTAAGCTCTTCATGTTTTACACGTTTTCAGGCTCTTCATGTTTTTCAACACCGCATCATGCTCCTCCCATTTTTCAGACCATTTCATGCTCCTCATATTTTTGACACCTTTTGAAGCTCTTCATAATTTTCACACCTTTTCAGGCTCTTCATATTTTTCAACACCGCTTCATGCTCCTCCTATTTTTCAGACCGTTTCATGCTCCTCATGTATTTCACACCTTTTGAAGCTCTTCATATTTTCACACCTTTTCAGGCTCTTCATGTTTTTCAACACCGCTTCATGCTCTTCCTATTTTTCAGACGATTCCATGCTCCTCATATTTTAGACACCTTTTGAAACTCTTCATATTTTTCACACCTTTTCAGACTCTTCATGTTTTTGAACACCGGTTCATGCTCCTCCTATATTTCAGACCGTTTCATGCTCCTCATATTTTTCACACCATTTGAAGCTCTTCATATTTTCCACACCTTTTCAGGCTCTTCATGTTATTGAACACCGCTTCATGCTCCTCCTATTTTTCAGACAGTATCATGCTCCTCATATTTTTCACACCTTTTGAATCGCTTCATATTTTCCACACCTTTTCAGTCTGTTCATGTTATTGAACACCGCTTCATGCTCCGCCTATTTTTCAGACCGTATCATGCTCCTCATATTTTTCACAACTTTTGAAGCTCTTCATATTTTTCACACCTTTTCAGGCTCTTCATATTTTTGAACACGATTTCATGCCCTTCTTATTTTTCAGACTGTTTCATGCTCATCTCATTTTTGACATCTTTTGAAGCTTTGCATATTATTCACATCTTTTGAAGCTCTTCATATTTTTCACACGATTTCAGACTCTTCATGTTTTTCAACACCGGTTCATGCTCCTGCTATTTATCATACCGTTTCATACTCCTCATATTTTTGACACGTTTTGAGGCTCTTCATATTTTTCACACCTTTTAAGGCTCTTCATGTTTTGGAACACCGTTTCATAATCCTGCTATTTTTCAGACCGTTTCATGTTCCTCATATTTTTGACACCTTTTAAAGCTCTTCATATTTTTCACACCTTTTCATCCTCTTCAAGTTTTTGAACACCGCTTCATCCTCCTCCTATTTTTAAGACCGTTTCATGCTCCTCATATTTTTGACACCTTTTGAAGCTCTTCATATTTTTCACACCTTTTCATCCTCTTCAAGTTTTTGAACACCGCTTCATCCTCCTCCTATTTTTAAGACCGTTTCATGCTCCTCATATTTTTGACACCTTTTGAAGCTCTTCATAATTTTCACACCTTTTCAGGCTCTTCATATTTTTCAACACCGCTTCATGCTCCTCCTATTTTTCAGACCGTTTCATGCTCCTCATGTATTTCACACCTTTTGAAGCTCTTCATATTTTTCACACCTTTTCAGGTTCTTCATGTTTTTCAACACCGCTTCATGCTCCTCGTATTTTTCAGACCGTTTCATACTCCTCATATTTTTGACACCTTTTGAGTTCTTCATATTTTTCACTACTTTTCAGGCTCTTCATGTTTTTAAACACCGCTTCATGCTCCTCCTATTTTTCAGATCGTTTCATGCTCCTCATATTTTTCACACCTTTTGAAGCTCTTCATATATTTCACACTTTTCAGTCTCCTGATGTTTTTCAACACCGCTTCATGCTCCGCCTATTTTTCAGGCCGTTTCATGCTCCTCATATTTTTGACACCTTTAGAAGCTCTTCATATATTTCACACCCTATGAAGCTCTTCATATTTTTCATACCTTTTCAGGTTCTTCATGATTTTCAACACCGCTTCATGCTCCTTGTATTTGTCAGACCTTTTCATGGTCATCTCTTTTTTGACACCTTTTGAAGCTCTTCATATTTTTCACAACTTTTGAAGCTCTTCATATTTTTCACATTTTTGAAGCTCTTCATACTTTTCACACGTTTTCAGACTCTTCATGTTTTTCAACACCGCTTCATGCTCCTGCTATTTTTCTGACCGTTTCATACTCCTCATTTATTTCACACATTTTGAAGCTCTTCATATTTTTCACACCTTTTCAGGCTCTTCATGTTTTTCAACACCGCTTCATGCTCCTCCTATGTTTCAGACCGTTTAATCCTCCTCATGTATTCCACACCTTTTGAATATCTTCGTATTTTCAACACCTTTTCAGGCTCTTCATGTTTTTGAACATCATTTCATGCTCCTCCTATTTTTCAGAGAGTTTCATGCTCCTAATATATTTCACTCCTTTTGAAGCTCTTCATATTTTTCACACCTTTTCAGGCTCTTCATGTTTTTGAACACCGCTCATGATCCTCCAAATTTTCAGACCGTTTCATGCTCTTCATATTTTTAACACCTTTTGAAGCTCTTCATATTTTTCACACCTTTTCAGGCTCTTCATGTTTTTCCACACCACTTCATGCTTCTCCTATTTTTCAGAAAGGTTTCATGCTCCTCATGAATTTCACACCTTTTGAAGCTATTCATATTTTTCACAACTTTTCAGGCTCTTCATGTTTCTGATCACCGTTTCATGCTTCTCCTATCTTTCAGACCGTTTCATGCTTCTCATATTTTTGACACCATTTGAAGCTCTTCATATTTTTCACACCTTTTCAGGCTCTTCATGTTTTTGAACACGATTTCAGGCTCCTCCTATTTTTCGGAATGTTTCATGCTCATCTCATTTTTGACACCTTTTGAAGCTCTTCATAATTTTCACACCTTTTGAATCTCTTCATATTTCTCAAACGTTTTCACACTCTTCATGTTTTTCAACACCCCTTCTTGCTCATCCTATTTTTCAGACCGTTTCATGTTTCTATCATTTCTGACAACTTTTGAAGCTCTTCATATATTTCACACATTTTCAGGCTCTTCATGTTTTTCAACACCACTTCATGCTCCTCCTATTTTTCAGACCGTTTCATGCTCATCTCACTTTTGACACATTTTGAAGCTCTTCATATTTTCCACACCTTTTGAAGCTCTTCATATTTTTCAAAGGTTTTCAGGCTCTTCATTTTTTTCAACACCTCTTCTTGCTCCTCCTATTTTTCAGATCGTTTCATGCTCCTCATATTTTTCACACCTTTTGAAGCTCTTCATATTTTTCACACCTTTTCAGGCTCTTCATGTTTTTCAACACCGCTTCATGCTCCTCCCATTTTTCAGACCGTTTCATGCTCCTCATAATTTTGACACCTTTTGAACCTCTTCATATTTTTTACACCTTTTCAGGCTCTTCATGTTTTTCAACACCACTTCATGCTCTTCCTATTTTTCAGACCGTTTCATGCTCCTCTTATTTTTGACACCTTTTGAAGCTCTTCATATTTTTCACACCTTTTCATGCTCTTCATGTTTTTGAACACCGCTTCATGCTCCTCCTATTTTTCAGACCGGTTCATGCTCCTCATATTTTTGACACCTTTTGAAGCTCTTCATATTTTTCACACCTTTTCATGTTTTTCATGTTTTTCAACACCACTTCATGCTTCTCCTATTTTTCAGACCGTTTCATGCTCCTCGTATTTTTCACACCTTTTGAAGCTCTTCATATTTTTCAACCTTTTTAGGCTCTTCATGTTTTTGAACACGGTTTCATGCTCCTCCTATTTTTCAAACTGTGTCATGCTCATCTCATTTTTAACAACTTTTGAAGCTCTTCATATTTTTCACACCTTTTGAAGCTCTTCATATTTCTCAAACGTTTTCAGGCTCTTCATGTTTTTCAACACCCTTTCTTGCTCATGCTATTTTTCAGACCGTTTCATGCTTCTCTCATTTCTGACACATTTTGAAGCTCTTCATATATTTCACACATTTTCAGGCTCTTCATGTTTTTCAACACCATTTCATGTTCCTCCTATTTTTCAGACCGTTTCATACTCATCTCGCTTTTGACACATTTTGAAGGTCTTCATATTTTCCACACCTTTTGAAGCTCTTCATATTTTTCAAACGGTTTCAGGCTCTTAATGTTTTTCAACACCGCTTCTTGCTCCTCCTATTTATCAGACCGTTTCATGCTCCTCATATTTTTGACACGTTTTGAAGCTCTTCATTTTTTTCACACCTTTTGAAGCTCTTCATATTTTTCACACCTTTTCAGGCTCTTCATGTTTATTACACCGCTTCATGCTGCTCCTATTTTTCAGACCGTTTCATGCTCCTCATATTTTTGACACCTTTTGAAAGTCTTCATATCTTTCACACGTTTTCAGGCTCTTCAGGTTTTTTACACCGCTTCATGATGCTCCTATTTTTCAGACCGTTTCATGCTCCTCCTATTTTTGACACCTTTTGAAGCTCTTCATATTTTTCACACCTTTTCAGGCTCTTCATGTTTTTGAACACCGTTTCATTCTCCTCCTATTTTTCAGACCGTTTCATGCTCCTCATATTTTTGACACCTTTTGAAGCTCTTCATGTTTTTCACACCTTTTCAGGCTCTTCATGTTTTTCAACACCGCTTCATGCTCCTCCAATTTTCAGACCGTTTCATGCTCCTCATATTTTTGACACGATTTGAAGCTCTTCATATTTTTCACACCTTTTCAGGCTCTTCATGTTTTTCAACACTGCTTCATGCTCCTCCAATTTTCAGACCGTTTCATGCTCCTCATATTTTTGACACGATTTGAAGGTCTTCATATTTTTCACACCTTTTTAGGGTCTTCATGTTTTTCTACACCTCTTCATGCTCCTCCTATTTTTCAGACCTTTTAATTCTCCTCATATTCTCCACACATTTTGAAGCTCTTCATATATTTCACATCTTTTCAGGCTCCTCATGTTTTAGAGCACCGCTTCATGCTCCTCATATTTTCAGACCGTTTCATGCTCCTCATATATTTGACACCTTTCTAGCTCTTCATATTTTTCACACCTTTTCATGCTCTTCATGTTTTTCAGCACCGCTTCTTGCTCTTCCTATTTTTCACACCGTTTCATGCTCCTCATATATTTGACACCTTTGGAAGCTCTTCATATATTTACCTCTTTTCAGGCTCTTCATATTTTTGAACACGGCTTCATGCTCCTCATATTTTTCACACCTATTGAAGCTCTTCATATTTTTCACACCTTTTAAGGCTCTTCATGTTTTTGAACACCGTTTCATGCTCCTCATATTTTTGACACCTTTGAAGCTCTTCATATTTTTCACACCTTTTCAGGCTTTTCATGTTTTTGAACACCGCTTCATGCTCCTCCTATTTTTCACACCTTTTGAACCTCTTCATATTTTTTACACCTTTTTAGGCTCCTCAGGTTTTTGAACACCGCTTCATGCTCCTCCTATTTTTCAGACCGTTTCATGCTCCTCATGTATTTCACACCTTTTGAAACTCTTCATTTTTTGACACAATTTCAGCCTCTTCATGTTTCTGACCACCGTTTCATTCTCCTCCTATTTTTCAGACCGTTTCATGCTCATCTCTTTTTTGACACCTTTTGAAGCTCTTCGTATTTTTCACACCTGGTGAAGCTCTTCATATTTTTCACACCTTTTCAGGCTCTTCATGTTTTTGAACACCCTTTAATGCTCCTCCTGTTTTTCAGATCGTTTCATGCTCCTCATATTTTTGACACCTTTGAATCTCTTCATATTTTTCACACCTTTTGAAACTCTTCTTATTTTTCACACGTTTTCAGTCTCTAAATGTTTTTCAACACCGCTTCATGCTCCTCCTATTTTTCAGACCGTTTAATCCTCCTCATCTTTTTGACAACTTTTGAAGCTCTTCATATTTTTCACACCTTTTCATTCTCTTCAGGTTTTTGAACACCGCTTCATGCTCCTGCTATTTTTCAGACCGTTTCACGCTCCTCATGTATTTCACACCTTTTGAAGCTCTTCATATTTTTCACACCTTTTCAGGCTGTTCATGTTTTTCAACACTGCTTCATGCTCCTCCTATTTTTCAGACCGTTTTATGCACCTCATATTTTTCACACCTTTTGAAGCTCTTCATATTTTTCACACCTTTTCAGGCTGTTCATGTTTTTCAACACTGCTTCATGCTCCTCCTATTTTTCAGACCGTTTAATCCTCCTCATCTTTTTGACAACTTTTGAAGCTCTTCATATTTTTCACACCTTTTCATTCTCTTCAGGTTTTTGAACACCGTTTCATGCTCCTCCTTTTTTTCAGACCGTTTCATGCTCCTCATGTATTTCACACCTTTTGAAGCTCTTCATATTTTTCACACCTTTTCAGGCTCTTCATGTATTTCAACACCACTTCATGCTCCTCCTATTTTTCAGACCGTTTCATGCTCCTCATGTATTTCACACCTTTTGAAGCTCTTCATATTTTTCACAACTTTTCAAGATCTTCATGATTTTGAACACGGTTTCATGCTCTTCCTGTTTTTCAGAGAGTTTCATGCTCCTCATATTTTTGACACCTTTTGAAACGCTTCATATATTTCACACCTTTTAAGGCTCTTCATGTTTTGGAACACCGCTTCATGCTCCTCCTATTTTTCAGACCGTTTCATGCTCCTCATCTATTTCACAGCTTTTGAAGCTCTTCATATTTTTTAAACCTATTGAAGCTCTTCATATTTTTCACACCTTTTCAGGCTCTTCATGTTTTTGAACACTGTTTCATGCTCCTCCTATTTTTCAGACCGTTTCATGCTCCTCATATTTTTGACAACTTTTGAAGCTCTTCATAATTTTCACACCTTTTGAAGCTCTTCATATTTTTCACACCTTTTGAAGCTCTTCATATTTTTCACAGCTTTTCAGGCTCTTCATGTTTTTGAACACTGTTTCATGCTCCTCCTATTTTTCCGACCTTTTGATGCTCATCTCATTTTTGACACCTTTTGAAGCTCTTCATATTTTTCACACCTTTTGAAGCTCTTCATATTTTTCACACCTTTTGAAGCTCTTCATATTTTTCACAGCTTTTCAGGCTCTTCATGTTTTTGAACACCGCTTCATGCTCCTCCTATTTTTCAGACCGTTTCATGCTCCTCATGTATTTCACACCTTTTGAAGCTCTTTATATTTTTCACACCTTTTCAGGCTCTTCATGTTTTTCAACACCTCTTCATGCTCCTCCTGTTTTTCAGACCATTTCATGCTCCTTTTATTTTTGACACCTTTTGAAGCTCTTCATATTTTTCACACCTTTTCAGGTTCTTCATGTTTTTCAACAACGCTTCATGCTCCTCCTATTTTTCAGACCTTTTCATCCTCCTCATCTGTTTGACACCTTTTGAAGCTCTTCATATATTTCACACTTTTTCAGGCTCTTCATGTTTTTCAACACCAGTTCATGCTCCTCCTATTTTTCAGACCGTTTCATGGTCCCCATATTTTTCACACCTTTTGAAGCTCTTCATATTTTTCACATCATTTCTGTCTCTTCATGCTTTTCAACACCGCTTCATGCTCCTCCAATTTTTCAGAACGTTTCATGCTCCTCATATTTTTCACACTTTTTGAAGCTCTTCATATATTTCACACCTTTTCAGTCTCTTCATGTTTTTCACACCTTTTAGGCCCTTCATATTTTGAACACCGTTTCATGCTCCTCGTATTTTTCAGACAGTTTCATGCTCCTCATATTTTTGACACCTTTTGAAGGTCTTCATATTTTTCACACCTTTTCAGGCTCTTCATGTTTTTGAACACCGCTTCATGTTATTCCTATTTTTCAGACCGTTTCATGCTCGTCATATTTTTGTCACCTTTTCAGGCTCTTCAGGTTTTTGAACACCGCTTCAATCTCCTCCTATTTTTCAGACCGTTTCATGCTCTTCATATTTTTGACACATTTTGAAGCTCTTCATATTTTTCTCACCTTTTCAGGCTCTTCATATTTTTGAACACCGCTTCATGCTCCTCCTATTTTTGACACCTTTTCAAGCTCTTCATATTTTTCACACATTTTCAGGCTCTTCTTGTTTTTGAACACCGCTTCATGCTCCTCCTATTTTTCAGACCGTTTCATGCTCCTCATATTTTTCACATCTTTTGAAGCTCTTCATATTTTTCACACCTTTTCTGGCTCTTCTTGTTTTTCAACACCGCTTCATGCTCCTCCTATTTTCCAGACCGTTTCATGCTCCTCATTTTTTTCACACCTTTTGAAGCTTTTCATATTTTTCACACGTTTCATGCTCTTCATATTTTTGAACACCCTTTCATGCTCCTCCTATTTTTCAGACCGTTTCATGCTCCTCATATTTTTCACACCTTTTGAAGCTCTTCATATTTTTCACACCTTTTCAGGCTCTTCATATTTTTGAACACCCTTTCATGCTCCTCCTATTTTTCAGACCGTTTCATGCTCCTCATATTTTTGACACTTTTGAAGCGCTTCATATTTTTCACACCTTTTCAGGCTTTTCATGTTTTTGAACACCGCTTCATGCTCCTCCTATTTTTCACACCTTTTGAACCTCTTCATATTTTTCACACCTTTTCAGGCTCTTCAGGTTTTTGAACACCGCTTCATGCTCCTCCTATTTTTCATACCGTTTCATGCTCCTCATGTATTTCACACCTTTTGAAACTCTTCATTTTTTTGACACAATTTCAGCCTCTTCATGTTTCTGAACACCGTTTCATGCTCCTCCTATTTTTCAGACCGTTTCATGCTCTTCATATTTTTGACACCTTTTGAAGTTCTTCATATTTTTCACACCTTTTGAACCTCTTCATATATTTCACACCTTTACAGGCTCTTCATGTTTTTCAACACCACTTCATGCTCCTCCTATTTTTCAGACCGTTTCATGCTCATCTAATTTTTGATATCTTTTGAAGCTCTTCATATATTTCACACCTTTTGAAGCTCTTCATATTTTTAATATTTTTGAAGCTCTTCATATTTTTCACAACTTTTCAGTCTCTTCATGTTTTTGAACACCGCTTCATGCTCCTCCTATTTTTCAGATCGTTTCATACTCCTCATATTTTTGAGACCTTTTGAAGCTCTTCATGGATTTCACACCTTTTCAGGCTCTTCAGGCTTTAGAACAACGCTTCATGCTCCTACTATTTTTCCGACCATATCATGCTCCTCATATTTTTCACACCTTTTGAAGCTCTTCATATTTTTCACACCTTTTCAGGCTGTTCATATTTTTGAACACCATTTCATGCTCCTACTATTTTTCAGAGAGTTTCATGCTCCTCATGTATTTCACACTTTTTGAAGCTCTTCATATTTTTCACAACTTTTCAGGCTCTTCATGTGTTTCAACACCGCTTCAGGCTCGTCCTATTTTTCAGAACTTTTCATGCTCCTCATATTTTTGACACCTTTTGAAGCTCTTCATATTTCTCACACATTTTCAGGCTCTTCATGTTTTTCAACTCCGCTTCATGCTCCTCCTCTTTTTCAGACCGTTTCATGCTCCTCATATTTTTGACACCTTTTGAAGCTCCTCATATTTTTTACACCTTTTGAAGCTCTTCATATATTTCATACTTTTTCAGGCTCTTCATGATTTGCAACAACACTTCATGCTCCTCCTATTTTTTAGACCGTTTCATGCTCCTCATATTTTTGACACCTTTTGAAGCTCTTCATATTTTTCACACATTTTCGGGCTCTTCATGTTTCTCAACAGCGCTTCTTGCACCTCCTATTTTCAGACCGTTTCATGCTCCTCATATTTTTGACACCTTTTGAAGCTCTTCATATATTTCACACATTTTCAGGCTCTTCATGTTTTTCAACATCACTTCATGCTCCTCCTATTTTTTAGTCCGTTTCATGCACATCTCATTTTTGACAACTTTTGAAGCTCTTCATATTTTTCACACCTTTTCAAGATCTTCATATTTTTCACACCTTTTCAAGCTCTTCATATTTTTCACACCTCTTCAGGCTCTGCATGTTTTTCAACACCGCTTCTTGCTCCTCCTATTTCTCAGACCATTTCATCCACGTCATATTTTTGACACCTTTTGATGCTCTTCATATTTTTCACACCTTTTGAAGCTCTTCATATTTTTCACACCATTTCAGGCTCTTCATGATTTTCAACACCGCTTCATGCTCCTCCGATTTTTCAGACCGTTTCATGCTCATCTCATTTTTGACACCTTTTGAAGCTCTTCATATTTTTGACACCTTTTGAAGCTCTTCATATTTTTCACAACTTCTCATGCTCTTCATGTTTTTGAACACCGTTTCATGATCCTCCTCTTTTTCAGAACGTTTCATGCTCCTCATATTTTTGACACCTTTTAAAATTCTTCATATTTTTCACACCTTTTAAGGCTCTTCATGTTTTTGAACACCGCTTCATGCTCCTCCTATTTTTCAGACCGTTTCATGCTACTCATATACTTGACAGCTTTTGAAGCTCTTTATATTTTTCACAGCTTTTCAGACTCTTCATGTATTTGATCAGCGTTTCATGCTCCTTTATATTTCAGACCGTTTCATGCTCCTCATATTTTTGACACCTTTTGAAGCTCTTCATATTTTTCAAACCT
This sequence comes from Dama dama, assembly GCF_033118175.1. Lineage (NCBI taxonomy): Eukaryota > Metazoa > Chordata > Mammalia > Artiodactyla > Cervidae > Dama > Dama dama. The sequence goes on along the minus strand of NC_083714.1, from coordinate 2,622,604 downwards.
TTTCAGGCTCTTCATTTTTGTCAACACCTCTTCATGCTCCTCGTATATTTAAGACCGTTTCATGCTCCTCATATTTTTGACACATTTTGAAGCTCTTCATATTTTTCACACTTTTTCAGGCTCTTCATGTTTTAGAACACCGCTTCATGCTCCTCCTATTTTTCAGACCATTTCATGCTCCTCATATTTTTGACACTTTTTGAAGCTCCTCATATGTTTCACACATTTTGAAGCTCTTCATATATTTCACACCATTTCAGCATCTTCATGTTTTTCAACACCACTTCATGCTCCTCCTTTTTTTCAGACCGTTTCATGCTCCGCATAATTTTGACACCTTTTGAAGCTCTTCATATTTTTCACACTTTTGAAGCTCTTCATATTTTTCACACCTTTTCAGGCTCTTCATGTTTTTCAAAACCACTTCATGCTCCTCCTATTTTTCTGACCGTTTCATGCTCATCTACGTTTTGACACCTTTTGAAGCTCTTCATATTTTTCACACCTGTTGAAACTCTTCATATTTCTCACACCTTTTCAGGCTCTTAATGTTTTTCAACACCACTTCATGCTCCTCCTATTTTTCAGACCGTTTCATGCTCCTCATATTTTTGACACTTTTTGAAGCTCCTCATATGTTTCACACATTTTGAAGCTCTTCATATATTTCACACCATTTCAGGATTTTCATGTTTTTAAAACCACTTCATGCTCTCCTATTTTTCAGACCATTTCCTGCTCATCGATTTTTGACACATTTTGAAGCTCTTCATAGTTTTCACACCTTTTGAAGCTCTTCATATTTTTCACACTTTTCAGGCTCTTCATGTTTTTCAACACCACTTCATGCTCCTCCAATTTTACACGTCTTTTCATTTCCTCATATATTTGACACCTTTAGAAGATCTTCATATTTTTCACACATTTTCAGGCTCTTCATGTTTTTCAACATCGCTTCATGCCCCTCCCATTTTTCAGACCATTTCATTCTCCTCATATTTTTGATTCCTTTTGAAGCTCTTCATATATTTCACACCTTTTCAGGCTCTTCATGTTTTTAAAACCACTTCATGCTCTCCTATTTTTCAGACCATTTCCTGCTCATCGATTTTTGACACATTTTGAAGCTCTTCATATTTTTCACACCTTTTGAAGCTCTTCATATTTTTCACACTTTTCAGGCTCTTCATGGTTTTGAACACCGCTTCATGCTCCTCCTATTTTTCAGACCGTTTCATGCTTCTCATGTATTTCACATCTATTGAAGCTCTTCATATTTTTCACACTTTTTCAGGCTCTTCATCTTTTTCCACACCACGTCATGCTTCTCCTATTTTTCAGACTGTTTCATGCTCCTCATGTATTTCACACCTTTTGAAGCTCTTCATATTTTTCACACCTTTTCAGGCTCTTCATGTTTTTGATCAGCATTTCATGCTCCTTCTATTTTTCAGACCGTTTCATGCTCCTCATGTATTTCACACCTTTTGAAGCTCTTCATATTGTTCACACCTTTTCAGGATCTTCATGTTTTTGAACACTGCTTCATGCCCCTCCTATTTTTCAGACCGTTTCATTCTCCTCATATTTTTGATACCTTTTGAAGCTCTCCATATATTTCACACCTTTTCAGGCTCTTCATGTTTTTAACACGACTTCATGCTCTCCTATTTTTTAGACCATTTCCAGCTCATCGATTTTTGACACTTTGAAGCTCTTCATATTTTTCACACGTTTTGAAGCTCTTAATATTTTTCACACGTTTTCAGGCTCTTCACGTTTTTCAACACCGTTTCATGCTCCTCCTATTTTTCAGACCGTTTCATGCTCCTCATATTTTTGACACCTATTGAAGCTCTTCATATTTTTCACACCTTTTCAGGCTCTTCATGTTTTTCAAAGCCACTTCATGCTTCTCCTATTTTTCAGACCTTTTCATGCTCCTCTCATTTCTGACACCTTTTGAAGCTCTTCATATATTTCACACATTTTCAGGCTCTTCATGTTTTTGAACACCACTGCATGCTTCTCCTATTTTTCAGAGAGTTTCATGCTCCTCATGTATTTCACACTTTTTGAAGCTCTTCATATTTTTCACAACTTTTCAGGCTCTTCATGTGTTTCAACACCGCTTCAGGCTCGTCCTATTTTTCAGAACTTTTCATGCTCCTCATATTTTTGACACCTTTTGAAGCTCTTCATATTTCTCACACATTTTCAGGCTCTTCATGTTTTTCAACTCCGCTTCATGCTCCTCCTCTTTTTCAGACCGTTTCATGCTCCTCATATTTTTGACACCTTTTGAAGCTCCTCATATTTTTTACACCTTTTGAAGCTCTTCATATATTTCATACTTTTTCAGGCTCTTCATGATTTGCAACAACACTTCATGCTCCTCCTATTTTTTAGACCGTTTCATGCTCCTCATATTTTTGACACCTTTTGAAGCTCTTCATATTTTTCACACATTTTCGGGCTCTTCATGTTTCTCAACAGCGCTTCTTGCACCTCCTATTTTCAGACCGTTTCATGCTCCTCATATTTTTGACACCTTTTGAAGCTCTTCATATATTTCACACATTTTCAGGCTCTTCATGTTTTTCAACATCACTTCATGCTCCTCCTATTTTTTAGTCCGTTTCATGCACATCTCATTTTTGACAACTTTTGAAGCTCTTCATATTTTTCACACCTTTTCAAGATCTTCATATTTTTCACACCTTTTCAAGCTCTTCATATTTTTCACACCTCTTCAGGCTCTGCATGTTTTTCAACACCGCTTCTTGCTCCTCCTATTTCTCAGACCATTTCATCCACGTCATATTTTTGACACCTTTTGATGCTCTTCATATTTTTCACACCTTTTGAAGCTCTTCATATTTTTCACACCATTTCAGGCTCTTCATGATTTTCAACACCGCTTCATGCTCCTCCGATTTTTCAGACCGTTTCATGCTCATCTCATTTTTGACACCTTTTGAAGCTCTTCATATTTTTGACACCTTTTGAAGCTCTTCATATTTTTCACAACTTCTCATGCTCTTCATGTTTTTGAACACCGTTTCATGATCCTCCTCTTTTTCAGAACGTTTCATGCTCCTCATATTTTTGACACCTTTTAAAATTCTTCATATTTTTCACACCTTTTAAGGCTCTTCATGTTTTTGAACACCGCTTCATGCTCCTCCTATTTTTCAGACCGTTTCATGCTACTCATATACTTGACAGCTTTTGAAGCTCTTTATATTTTTCACAGCTTTTCAGACTCTTCATGTATTTGATCAGCGTTTCATGCTCCTTTATATTTCAGACCGTTTCATGCTCCTCATATTTTTGACACCTTTTGAAGCTCTTCATATTTTTCAAACCTTTTCAGGCTCTTCATTTTTGTCAACACCTCTTCATGCTCCTCGTATATTTAAGACCGTTTCATGCTCCTCATATTTTTGACACATTTTGAAGCTCTTCATATTTTTCACACTTTTTCAGGCTCTTCATGTTTTAGAACACCGCTTCATGCTCCTCCTATTTTTCAGACCATTTCATGCTCCTCATATTTTTGACACTTTTTGAAGCTCCTCATATGTTTCACACATTTTGAAGCTCTTCATATATTTCACACCATTTCAGCATCTTCATGTTTTTCAACACCACTTCATGCTCCTCCTTTTTTTCAGACCGTTTCATGCTCCGCATAATTTTGACACCTTTTGAAGCTCTTCATATTTTTCACACTTTTGAAGCTCTTCATATTTTTCACACCTTTTCAGGCTCTTCATGTTTTTCAAAACCACTTCATGCTCCTCCTATTTTTCTGACCGTTTCATGCTCATCTACGTTTTGACACCTTTTGAAGCTCTTCATATTTTTCACACCTGTTGAAACTCTTCATATTTCTCACACCTTTTCAGGCTCTTAATGTTTTTCAACACCACTTCATGCTCCTCCTATTTTTCAGACCGTTTCATGCTCCTCATATTTTTGACACTTTTTGAAGCTCCTCATATGTTTCACACATTTTGAAGCTCTTCATATATTTCACACCATTTCAGGATTTTCATGTTTTTAAAACCACTTCATGCTCTCCTATTTTTCAGACCATTTCCTGCTCATCGATTTTTGACACATTTTGAAGCTCTTCATAGTTTTCACACCTTTTGAAGCTCTTCATATTTTTCACACTTTTCAGGCTCTTCATGTTTTTCAACACCACTTCATGCTCCTCCAATTTTACACGTCTTTTCATTTCCTCATATATTTGACACCTTTAGAAGATCTTCATATTTTTCACACATTTTCAGGCTCTTCATGTTTTTCAACATCGCTTCATGCCCCTCCCATTTTTCAGACCATTTCATTCTCCTCATATTTTTGATTCCTTTTGAAGCTCTTCATATATTTCACACCTTTTCAGGCTCTTCATGTTTTTAAAACCACTTCATGCTCTCCTATTTTTCAGACCATTTCCTGCTCATCGATTTTTGACACATTTTGAAGCTCTTCATATTTTTCACACCTTTTGAAGCTCTTCATATTTTTCACACTTTTCAGGCTCTTCATGGTTTTGAACACCGCTTCATGCTCCTCCTATTTTTCAGACCGTTTCATGCTTCTCATGTATTTCACATCTATTGAAGCTCTTCATATTTTTCACACTTTTTCAGGCTCTTCATCTTTTTCCACACCACGTCATGCTTCTCCTATTTTTCAGACTGTTTCATGCTCCTCATGTATTTCACACCTTTTGAAGCTCTTCATATTTTTCACACCTTTTCAGGCTCTTCATGTTTTTGATCAGCATTTCATGCTCCTTCTATTTTTCAGACCGTTTCATGCTCCTCATGTATTTCACACCTTTTGAAGCTCTTCATATTGTTCACACCTTTTCAGGATCTTCATGTTTTTGAACACTGCTTCATGCCCCTCCTATTTTTCAGACCGTTTCATTCTCCTCATATTTTTGATACCTTTTGAAGCTCTCCATATATTTCACACCTTTTCAGGCTCTTCATGTTTTTAACACGACTTCATGCTCTCCTATTTTTTAGACCATTTCCAGCTCATCGATTTTTGACACTTTGAAGCTCTTCATATTTTTCACACGTTTTGAAGCTCTTAATATTTTTCACACGTTTTCAGGCTCTTCACGTTTTTCAACACCGTTTCATGCTCCTCCTATTTTTCAGACCGTTTCATGCTCCTCATATTTTTGACACCTATTGAAGCTCTTCATATTTTTCACACCTTTTCAGGCTCTTCATGTTTTTCAAAGCCACTTCATGCTTCTCCTATTTTTCAGACCTTTTCATGCTCCTCTCATTTCTGACACCTTTTGAAGCTCTTCATATATTTCACACATTTTCAGGCTCTTCATGTTTTTGAACACCACTGCATGCTTCTCCTATTTTTCAGACCGTTTCATGCTCCTCCTGTATTTCACACCTTTTGAAGCTCTTTATATTTTTCACACCTTTTTAGGCTCTTCATGTTTTTGAACACGATTTCAGGCTCCTCCTATTTTTCGGAATGTTTCATGCTCATCTCATTTTTGACACCTTTTGAAGCTCTTCATAATTTTCAAACCTTTTGAATCTCTTCATATTTCTCAAACGTTTTTACACTCTTCTTGTTTTTCAACACCCCTTCTTGCTCATCCTATTTTTCAGACCGTTTCATGTTTCTATCATTTCTGACAACTTTTGAAGCTCTTCATATATTTCACACATTTTCAGGTTCTTCATGTTTTTCAACACCACTTCATGCTCCTCTTATTTTTCAGACCGTTTCATGGTCATCTCACTTTTGACACATTTTGAAGCTCTTCATATTTTCCACACCTTTTGAAGCTCTTCATATTTTTCAAACGTTTTCAGGCTCTTCATTTTTTTCAACACCGCTTATTGCTCCTCCTATTTTTCAGATCGTTTCATGCTCCTCATATTTTTGACACCTTTTGAAGCTCTTCATATTTTTCACACCTTTTCAGGCTCTTCATGTTTTTCAACACCGCTTCATGCTCCTCCCATTTTTCAGACCGTTTCATGCTCCTCATATTTTTGACACCTTTTGAAGCTCTTCATATTTTTCACACCTTTTCAGGCTCTTCATGTTTTTCAACACCGCTTCATGCTCTTCCTATTTTTCAGACCGTTTCATGCTCCTCTTATTTTTGACACCTTTTGAAGCTCTTCATATTTTTCACACATTTTCATGCTCTTCATGTTTTTGAATACCGCTTCATGCTCCTCCTATTTTTCAGACCGGTTCATGCTCCTCATATTTTTGACACCTTTTGAAGCTCTTCATATTTTTCACACCTTTTCATGTTTTTCATGTTTTTCAACACCGCTTCATGCTTCTCCTATTTTTCAGACCATTTCATGCTCCTCATATTTTTGCACCTTTTGAAGCTCTTCATATTTTTCACACATTTTCAGGCTCTTCATGTTTTTCAACACCGATTCATGCTCCTCGTATTTTTCACACCTTTTGAAGCTCTTCATATTTTTCAACCTTTTTAGGCTCTTCATGTTTTTGAACACGGTTTCATGCTCCTCCTATTTTGCAAACTGTGTCATGCTCATCTCATTTTTAACAACTTTTGAAGCTCTTCATATTTTTCACACCTTTTGAAGCTCTTCATATTTCTCAAACGTTTTCAGGCTCTTCATGTTTTTCAACACCCCTTCTTGCTCATCCTATTTTTCAGACCGTTTCATGCTTCTCTCATTTCTGACACATTTTGAAGCTCTTCATATATTTCACACATTTTCAGGCTCTTCATGTTTTTCAACACCATTTCATGCTCCTCCTATTTTTCAGACCGTTTCATACTCATCTCGCTTTTGACACATTTTGAAGCTCTTCATATTTTCCACACCTTTTGAAGCTCTTCATATTTTTCAAACGTTTTCAGGCTCTTAATGTTTTTCAACACCGCTTCTGGCTCCTCCTATTTTTCAGACAGTTTCATGCTCCTCATATTTTTGACACGTTTTGAAGCTCTTCATTTTTTTTACACCTTTTGAAGCTCTTCATATTTTTCACACCTTTTCAGGCTCTTCATGTTTATTACACCGCTTCATGCTTCTCCTATTTTTCAGACCGTTTCATGCTCCTCATATTTTTGACACCTTTTGAAGGTCTTCATATCTTTCACACGTTTTCAGGCTCTTCATGTTTTTTACACCGCTTCATGCTGCTCCTATTTTTCAGACCGTTTCATGCTCCTCATATTTTTGACACCTTTTGAAGCTCTTCATATTTTTCACACCTTTTCAGGCTCTGCATGTTTTTGAACACCGTTTCATTCTCCTCCTATTTTTCAGACCGTTTCATGCTCCTCATATTTTTGACACCTTTTGAAGCTCTTCATATTTTTCACACCTTTTCAGGCTCTTCATCTTTTTCAACACCGCTTCATGCTCCTCCAATTTTCAGACCGTTTCATGCTCCTCATATTTTTGACACGATTTAAGCTCTTCATATTTTTCACACCTTTTCAGGGTCTTCATGTTTTTCAACACTTCTTCATGCTCCTCCAATTTTCAGACCGTTTCATGCTCCTCATATTTTTGACACGATTTGAAGGTCTTCATATTTTTCACACCTTTTCAGGGTCTTCATGTTTTTCTACACCGCTTCATGCTCCTCCTATTTTTGACACCTTTTGAAGCTGTTCATATATTGCACAACTTTTCAGGCGTTTCATGTTTTTGACCACCGTTTTATGCTCCTCATATTTTGACAGGTTTTGATGCTCTTCATATTTTTCACAGCTTTTCAGGCTCTTCATGTTTTTCAACACCACTTCATGCTCCTCCTATTTTTCAGACCGTTTCCTGCTCCTCATAGTTTTGACACATTGGAAGCTCTTCATATTTTACACACCATTTGAGGCTCTTCATGTTTTTCAACACCGCTTCATGCTCCTCCTATTTTTCAGACCGTTTCATGCTCCTCATGTATATCACACCTTTGGAAGCTCTTCATAATGTTCACACCTTTTCAGGCTCTTCATATTTTTCAACACCGTTTCATGCTCCCCCAATTTTTCAGACCGTTCCATGCTCCTCATATTTTTGACACCTTTTGAAGCTCTTCATATTTTTCACTTCTTTTCAGGCTCTTCATGTTTTTCAACACCGATTCATGCTTCTCCTATTTTTCAGATCGTTTCATGCTCCTCTCATTTCTGACACATTTTGAAGCTTTTCAAATATTTCACACATTTTCAGGCTCTTCATATTTTTCAACACAACTTCTTGCTCCCCCTATTTTTCAGACCGTTTCATGCTCATCTCATTTTTAAGATCTTTTCAAACTCTTAATATTTTTCCCAGCTTTTGAACCTCTTCATATTTTCCACACTTTTTCAGGCTCTTCAGGTCTTTCAATACCGCTTCTTGCTGCTCCTAATTTTCAGACCGTTTCATGCTCCTCATATTTTTGACACATTTTGAAGCTCTTCATATTTTTCACACATTTTCAGGCTCTTCATATTTTTGAACACCGTTTCATGCTCCTCCTATTTTTGACACCTTTTGAAGCTCTTCATATTTTTCACACATTTTCAGGCTCTTCTTGTTTTTGAACACCACTTCATGCTCCTCCTATTTTTCAGACCGTTTCATGCTCCTCATATTTTTCACATCTTTTGAAGCTCTTCATATTTTTCACACCTTTTCAGGCTCTTCATGTTTTTCATCACCGCTTCATGCTACTCCTATTTTCCAGACCGTTTCATGCTCCTCATTTTTTTCACACCTTTTGAAGCTCTTCATATTTTTCACACGTTTCATGCTCTTCATGTTTTTAACCACCGCTTCATGCTCATCCTATTTTCCAGACCGTTTCATGCTCCTGATATTTTTGATACGTTTTGAAGCTCTTCACATTTTTGACACCTTTTGAAGCTCTTCATATTTTTCACACCTTTTCAGGCTCTTCATGTTTTTGAACACCGCTTCATGCTCCTCCTATTTTTCAGACCGTTTCATGCTCCTCATGTATTTCACACCATTTGAAGCTCTTCATATTTTTCTCAACTTTTCAGGCTCTCATGTTTTTGAACACAGCTTCTTGCTCCTCCTATTTTACAGACCGTTTCATGCTCCTCATGTATTTCACACATTTTGAAGCCCTTCATATTTTTCACAACTTTTCAGACTCTTCAGGTTTTATAACACGGTTTCATGCTCCTCCTATTTTTCAGACCGTTTCATGCTCCTCATATTTTTGACACCTTTTGAAGCTCTTCATATTTTTCACACCTTTTCATACTCTTCATGTTTTTGAACACCGTTTTATGTTCCTCCTATTTTTCAAACCATTTCATGATCCTCATGTATTTGACACCTTTGAACGTCTTCAATTTTTTCACACCTTTTCAGGCTCTTCATGTGTTTCAACACCACTTCATGCTCCTCTTCTTTTTCAGACCGTTTCATGCTCATCTCATTTTTGAAACATTTTGAAGCACTTCATATTTTTCACACCTTTTGAATCTCTTCATATTTTTGACACCTTTTCAGGCTCTTCATGTTTTAGAACACCGCATCATGCTCCTCCTATTTTTCAGACCGTTTAATGCTCCTCATGTATTTCACACATTTTGAAGCTCTTCATATTTTTCTCACCTTTTCAGGCTCTTCATGTTTTTGAACACCGCTTCATGCTCCTCCTATTTTTCAGACCTTTTCATCCTCCTCATCTGTTTGACACCTTTTGAAGCTCTTCATATATTTCACACTTTTTCAGGCTCTTCATGTTTTTCAACACCAGTTCATGCTCCTTCTATTTTTCGGACCGTTTCATGGTCCCCATATTTTTGACACCTTTTGAAGCTCTTAATATTTTTCACATCATTTCTTTCTCTTCATGTTTTTCAACACCGCTTCATGCTCCTCCAATTTTTCAGAACGTTTCATGCTCCTCATATTTTTCACACTTTTTGAAGCTATTCATATATTTCACACCTTTTCAGTCTCTTCATGTTTTTCACATCTTTTCAGGCATTTCATGTTTTTCAACTATGATTCATGCTCCTCCTATTTTTCACACCGTTTCATGCTCCTCATATTTTTGACACCTTTTGAAACTCTTCATATTTTTCACACCTTTTCAGGCTCTTCATATTATTCAACACCTCTTCATGCTCCTCCTATTTTTCAGACCTTTTAATTCTCCTCATATTTTTCACACATTTTGAAGCTCTTCATATATTTCACATCTTTTCAGGCTCCTCATGTTTTAGAGCACCGCTTCATGCTCCTCATATTTTCAGACCGTTTCATGCTCCTCATACATTTGACACCTTTGTAGCTCTTCATATTTTTCACACCTTTTCATGCTCTTCATGTTTTTCAACACCGCTTCATGCTCCTCCTATTTTTCAGACCGTTTCATGCTCCTCATATGTTTGACACGTTTTGAGGATCTTCATATATTTCACACCTTTACAGGCCCTTCATGTTTTTGAACACCGTTTTATGTTCCTCCTGTTTTTCAGACCGTTTCATGCTTCTCATGTATTTCACACCTTTTGAAGCTCTCATATTTTTCACACCTTTTCAGGCTCTTCATGTTTTTGAACCCTGTCATGCTCCTCCTATTTTTCAGACCGTCTCATGCTCCTCATATTTTTGACACCTTTTGAAGCTCTTCATATTTTTCACACCTTTTAAGGCTTTCATGTTTTTCAACAACGCTTCATGCTCCTCCTATTTTTCAGACCGTTTCATGCGCCTCATATTTTTGACAGCTTTTGAAGCTCTTCGTATTTTTCACACCTTTTCATGCTCTTTATGTTTTCAACACCGTTTCATGCTCCTCCTATTTTTCAGATCGTTTCATGCTCCTCCTATTTTTCAAACCGTTTCATGCTCATCTCATTTTTGACACCTTCTGAAGCTCTTCATATTTTTCACACCTTTTGAATCTCTTCATATTTTTCAAACCTTTTGAAGCTCTTCATATTATTCACACGTTTTCAGTCTCTTCATGTTTTTCAACACCGCTTCATGCTCCTCCTATTTTTCAGACAGTTTCATGCTCCTCATATTTTTGACACATTTTGAGGCTCTTCATATAATTCACACCTTTTCAGGCCCTTCATATTTTGAACACCGTTTCATGCTCCTCGTATTTTTCAGACCGTTTCATGCTCCTCATATTTTTGACACCTTTTGAAGGTCTTCATATTTTTCACACCTTTTCAGGCTCTTCATGTTTTTGAACACCGCTTCATGTTCTTCCTATTTTTCAGACCGTTTCATGCTCGTCATATTTTTGACACCTTTTCAGGCTCTTCAGGTTTTTGAACACCGCTTCAAGCTCCTCCTATTTTTCAGACCGTTTCATGCTCTTCATATTTTTGACACATTTTGAAGCTCTTCATATTTTTCACACCTTTTCAGGCTCGTCATGTTTTTCAACACCATTTCATGCTCCTCCTATTTTTCAGACCGTTTCATGCTCCTCATATTTTTGGCACCTTTTGAAGCTCTTCATATTCTTCACACCTTTTCAGGCTCTTCAGGTTTTTGAACACCGCTTCAAGCTCCTCCTATTTTTCAGATCGTTTCATGCTCCTCATATTTTTGACACCTTTTGAAGCTCTTCATATTTTTCACATCTTTTCAGGCTTTTCTTGTATTGCAACACTGCTTCATGCTCCTCCTATTTTTCAGACCGTTTCATGCTCCTCATATTTTTGACACCTTTTGAAGCTCTTCATATATTTCACACCTTTTCAGGCTCTTCATGTTTTTCAACACCACTTCCTGCTCCTCCTATTTTTCAGACCGTTTCATGGTCCCCATATTTTTGACACCTTTTGAAGCTCTTCATATTTTTCACATCATTTCTGTCTCTTCATGTTTTTCAACACCGCTTCTTGCTCCTCCTATTTCTCAGATCGTTTCATCCTCGTCATATTTTTGACACCGTTTGATGCTCTTCATATTTTTCACACCTTTTGAAGCTCTTCATATTTTTCACACCGTTTCAGGCTCTTCATGATTTTCAACACCGCTTCATGCTCCTCCGATTTTTCAGACCGTTTCATGCTCATCTCATTTGTCACACCATTTGAAGCTCTTCATATTTTTGACACCTTTTGAAGCTCTTCATATTTTTCACAACTTCTCATACTCTTCATGTTTTTGAACACCGTTTCATGATCCTCCTCTTTTTCAGAACGTTTCATGCTCCTCATATTTTTGACACCTTTTAAAATTATTCATATTTTTCACACCTTTTAAGGCTCTTCATGTTTTTGAACACCGCTTCATGCTCCTCCTATTTTTCATACCGTTTCATGCTCCTCATATTTTTGACACATTTTGAAGCTCTTCATATTTTTCACACCTTTTCAGGCTCTTCATGTTTTTGAACACCGCTCCATGCTCCTCCCTTTTTTCACACCATTTCATGCTCCTCATATTTTTGACACTTTTTGAAGCTCCTCATATGTTTCACACATTTTGAAGCTCTTCATATATTTCACACCATTTCAGCATCTTCATGTTTTTCAACACCACTTCATGCTCCTCCTTTTTTTCAGACCGTTTCATGCTCCGCATAATTTTGACACCTTTTGAAGCTCTTCATATTTTTCACACTTTTGAAGCTCTTCATATTTTTCACACCTTTTCAGGCTCTTCATGTTTTTTCAAAACCACTTCATGCTCCTCCTATTTTTCAGACCGTTTCATGCTCATCTATTTTTGACACCTTTTGAAGCTCTTCATATTTTTCACACCTTTTGAAACTCTTCATATTTCTGACACCTTTTCAGGCTCTTCATGTTTTTCAACACCACTTCATGCTCCTCCTATTTTTCAGACCGCTTCATGCTCCTCTCATTTTTGACACCTTTTGATGCTCTTCATATTTTTGACACCTTTTGAAGCTCTTCATATTTCTCACACATTTTCAGGCTCTTCATGTTTTTCAACACCGCTTCATGCTCCTCCTATTTTTCAGACTGTCTCTTGCTCCTCATATTTTTGACTCCTTTTGAAGCTCTTCATATTTTTCACACCTTTTAAGGCTTTCATGTTTTTCAACACCGCTTCATGCTCCTCCTATTTTTCAGACCGTTTCATGCTCCTCCTATTTTTCAATCCGTTTCATGCTCATCTCTTTTTTGACACCTTCTGAAGCTCTTCATATTTTTCACACTTTTCAGGCTCTTCATGTCTTTGAACACCGCTTCATGTTCTTCCTATTTTTCAGACCGTTTCATGCTCGTCATATTTTTGACATCTTTTCAGGCTCTTCATGTTTTTGAACACCGCTTCATACTCCTCCTATTGCTCAGACCGTTTCATGCTCCTCATATTTCTCACACCTTTTGAATCTGTTCATATTTTTCACAAATTATCAGGCTCTTCATGTTTTTGAACACCACTTCATGCTCCTCCTATTTTTCAGAGAGTTTCATGCTCCTCATGTATTTCACACCTTTTGAAGCTCTTCATATTTTTCACACTTTTTCAGGCTCTTCATCTTTTTCCACACCACTTCATGCTTCTCCTATTTTTCAGACCGTTTCATGCTCCTCATATTTTTGACACCTTTTGAAGCTCTTCATATTTTTCACACTTTTCAGGCTCTTCATGTTTTTCAACACCACTTCATGCTCCTCCTATTTTTCAGACCTTTTCATGCTCCTCATATTTTTGATACCTTTAGAAGCTCTTCATATTTTTCACACTTTTCAGGCTCTTCATGTTTTTCAACACCACTTCATGCTTCTCCTATTTTTCAGACCGTTTCATGCTCCTCATATTTTTGACACCTTTTGAAGCTCTTCATATTTTTCACACTTTTCAGGCTCTTCATGTTTTTCAACACCACTTCATGCTCCTCCTATTTTTCAGACCTTTTCATGCTCCTCATATTTTTGATACCTTTAGAAGCTCTTCATATTTTTCACACTTTTCAGGCTCTTCATGTTTTTCAACACCACTTCATGCTTCTCCTATTTTTCAGACCGTTTCATGCTCCTCATATTTTTGACACCTTTTGAAGCTCTTCATATTTTTCACACTTTTCAGGCTCTTCATGTTTTTCAACACCACTTCATGCTCCTCCTATTTTTCAGACCTTTTCATGCTCCTCATATTTTTGATACCTTTAGAAGCTCTTCATATTTTTCACACTTTTCAGGCTCTTCATGTTTTTCAACACCACTTCATGCTCCTCCTATTTTTCAGACCTTTTCATGCTCCTCATATATTTGACACGTTTTGAAGCTCTTCATATTTTTCACAACTTTTCAGTCTCTTCATGTTTTTGAACACCGTTTCATGCTCTTCAAATTTGTCAAACCGTTTCATGCTCCTCATATTTTTGACACCTTTTGAAGCTCTTCATATTTTTGACATCTTTTCAGGCTCTTCATGTTTTTGAACACCACTTCTTGCTCCTTATTTTTTGCAGATCGTTTCATACTCCTCATATTTTTGACACCTTTTGAAGCTCTTCATATTTCTCACACCTTTTCAGGCTCTTCATGTTTTTCAGCACCGATTCATGCTGCTCCTATTTTTCAGACCGTTTCATGCTCATCTCTTTTTTGACACCTTTTGAAGCTTTGCATATTTTTCAGAACTTTTCTGGCTCTTCATGTATTTGAACACCGCTTCAGGCTAATCCTATTTTTCAAAACATATCATGTTCATCATATTTTTCACACTTTTGAGGCTCTTCATATTTTTCACACCTTTTCATGGTCTTCATGTTTTTGAACACCACTTCATGCTCCTCCTATTTTTCAGACCGTTTAATCCTCCTCATGTATTTCACACCTTTTGAAGCTCTTCATAATTTTCACATCTTTTCATGCTCTTCATGTTTTTGAACACCATTTCATGCTCCTCCTATTTTGCAGACGGTTTCATGCTCCTCATATTTTTACACTTTTTCAAGCTCTTCATATATTTCACACCTTTTCAGGCTCTTCATGTTTTTGAACACCGCTTCATGCTCCTCCTATTTTTCAGACCGTTTCATGCTCATCTCATTTTTTACACCTTTTGAAGCTCTTCATATTTTGCACACCTTTCCAGGCTCTTCATGTTTTTCAGCTCCACTTCATGCTCCTCCTATTTTTCAGACCGTTTCATGCTCCTCATATTTTTCACACCGTGTGAAGCTCTTCATATTTTTCAAACCTTTTCAGGCTCTTCATGTTTTTCAGCTCCACTTCATGCTCCTCCTATTTTTCAGACCGTTTCATGCTCCTCATATTTTTGACACCTTTTGAAGCTCTTCATATTTTTCACACCTTTTCAGGCTCTTCACGATTTTCAACACCGCTTCATGATCCTCCTATTTTTCAGACCGTTTCATGCTCTTCCTATTTTTGAGACTGTTTCAGGCTCCTCATATTTTTGACAGGTTTTGAAACTCTTCATATTTTTCACAACTTTTCAGGCTCTTCATATTTTTGAACACCCCTTCATGCTCCTCCTATTTCACAGACCGTTTCATGCTCTTCCTATTTTTGAGACTGTTTCATGCTCCTCATATTTTTCACACCTTTTGAAGCTCTTCATATTTTTCACACTTTTTCAGGCTCTTCACGATTTTCAACACCGCTTCATGCTTCTCCTTTTTTTCAGACCGTTTCATGCTCCTCATATTTTTGACACCTTTTGAAGCTTCATATTTTTCACACTTTTCAGGCTCTTCATATTTTTGAACACCGCTTGATGCTCCTCCTATTTCAGACCGTTTCATGCTCATCTAATTTTTGACACCTTTTGAAGCTCTTCATATTTTTCACATTTTTGAAGCTCTTCATATTTTTCACACCTTTTCAGGCTCGTTATGATTTTCAACACAGCTTAATGCTCCTCCTATTTTTCAGACCGTTTCATGCTCATCTCATTTTTGACACCTTTTGAAGCTCTTCATATTTTTCACATCTTTTGAAGCTCTTCATATTTTTCACACATTTTCAGGCTCTTCATGTTTTTCAACACCGCTTCTTGCTCCTCCTATTTTTCAGACCGTTTCATGCTCCTCATGTTTTTGACACGTTTTGAAGCTCTTCATATTTTTCACACCTTTTCAGGCTCTTCATGTTTTTGAACACCATTTCATGCTCCGCCTATTTTTCAGACCGTTTCCTTCTCCTCATATTTTTGACACCTTTTGAAGCTCTTCATATTTTTCACACCTTTTGAAGCTCTTCATATTGTTCACACCTTTTCAGGCTGTTCATGTTTTTCAGCACCAGTTCATGCTCCTCATATTTTTCAGACCGTTTCATGCTCATCTCATTTTTTACACCTTTGAAGCTCTTCATATTTTGCACACCTTTTCAGGCACTTCATGTTTTTCAGCTCCACTTCATGCTCCTGCTATTTTTCAGACCGTTTCATGCTGCTCTCATTTTTTACACCTTTTGAAGCTCTTCATATTTTTCACACCTTTTCAGGCTCTTCATGTTTTTGAAAACGGTTTCATGATCCTCCTCTTTTTCAGAAAGTTTCATGCTCCTCATATTTTTGAAACCTTTTGAAGCTCTTCATATTTTTCTCACATTTTCAGGCTCTTCCTGTTTTTCAACACCATTTCATGCTCCTCTTATTTTTCAGACCGTTTCATGTTGCTCCTATTTTTCAGACCGTTTCATGATCCTCATATTTTTGAAACCTTTTGAAGCTCTTCATATTTTTCACACCTTTTCAAGCTCTTCAAGATTTTCAACAACGCTTCATGCTCCTCCAATTTTTCAGACCGTTTCATGCTCGTCATATTTTTCACACCTTTTAAAGCTCTTCATATTTTTCTCACCTTTTCAGGCTCTTCATATTGTTCAGCACCAGTTCATGCTCCTCCTATTTTTCAGACCGTTTCATGCTCATCTCATTTTTTACACCTTTTGAAGCTCTTCATATTTTGCACACCTTTTCAGGCACTTCATGTTTTTCAGCTCCACTTCATGCTCCTCCTATTTTTCAGACCGTTTCATGCTGCTCTCATTTTTTACACCTTTTGAAGCTCTTCATATTTTTCACACCTTTTCAGGCTCTTCATGTTTTTCAACACAGCTTCATGCTCCTCCTATTTTTCAGACCGTTTCATGCTACTCCTGTTTTTCAGACCGTTTCTTGCTCCTCATATTTTTGACACTTTTTGAAGCTCTTCATATTTTTCACACCTTGTCTGGCTCTTCATGTTTTTCAACACAGCTTCATGCTCCTCCTATTTTTCAGACCGTTTCATTCTCCTCAAGTTTTTGACACCTGTTGAAGCTCTTCACATTTTTCACACCATTTCAGGCTCTTCACGATTTTCAACACCGCTTCATGATCCTCCTATTTTTCAGTCCGTTTCATGCTCTTCCTATTTTTCAGACCGTTTCATGCTCCTCCTATTTTTCAGACCGTTTCCTTCTCCTCATATATTTGACACATTTTGAAGCTCTTCCTATATTTCCACACCTTTTCAGTCTCTTCATGTTTTTCCACACCGTTTAATGCTCCTCCTATTTTTCAGACCGTTTAATGCTCCTCATAATTTTGACACCTTTTTAAGCTCTTCATAATTTTCACCCCTTTTCAGGCTCTTCATGTTTTTGAACACCGCTTCATGCTCCTGCTATTTTTCAGACCGTATCATGCTCATCTCATTTGACAGCTTTTGAAGCTCTTCATATTTTTCACACCTTTTTAAGCTATTCATATTTTTCACACATTTTCAGGCTCTTCATGTTTTTCAACACCGCTTCTTGCTCCTCCTATTTTTCAGACCGTTTCATGCTCCTCATATTTTGACACGTTTTGAAGCTCTTCATATTTTTCACACCTTTTCAGGCTCTTCATGTTTTTGAACACCGTTTCATGCTCCGCCTATTTTTCAGACCGTTTCATGCTCCTCATATTTTTGACACGTATAGGGGCTCTTCATATTTTTCACACCATTCCAGGCTCTTCATATTTTTGAACACCGTTTCATTCTCCTCCAATTTTTCAGACCATTTCGTGCTCCTCATATTTTTGACAGCTTTTGAAGCTCTTCATCTTTTTCACACCTTTTCAGGCTCTTCATGTTTTTGAACATCGCTTCATGCTCCTCCTATTTTTCAGATGGTTTCATGCTCCTCATGTATTTCACACCTTTTGAAGCTCTTCGTATTTTTCACACCTTTTCAGGATCTTCATGTTTTTGAACACCGCTTCATGCCCCTCCTATTTTTCCGACCGTTTCATTCTCCTCATATTTTTGATACCTTTTGAAGCTCTTCATATATTTCACACCTTTTCAGGCTCTTCATGTTTTTAACACCATTTCATGCTCTCCTATTTTTTAGACCATTTCCTGCTCATCGATTTTTGACACTTTGAAGGTCTTCATATTTTTCACACCTTTTGAAGCTCTTAATATTTTTCACACGTTTTCAGGCTCTTCACGTTTTTCAACACCGCTTCATGCTCCTCCTATTTTTCAGACCGTTTCATGCTCCTCATATATTTGACACGTTTTGAAGCTCTTCATATTTTTCACCACTTTTCAGTCTCTTCATGTTTTTGAACACCGTTTCATGCTCTTTCAATTTGTCAAACCGTTTCATGCTCCTCATATTTTTGACACCTTTTGAAGCTCTTCATATTTTTGACATCTTTTCAGGCTCTTCATGTTTTTGAACACCACTTCTTGCTCCTTATTTTTTGCAGATCGTTTCATACTCCTCATATTTTTGACACCTTTTGAAGCTCTTCATATTTCTCACACCTTTTCAGGCTCTTCATGTTTTTCAGCACCGATTCATGCTGCTCCTATTTTTCAGACCGTTTCATGCTCATCTCATTTTTTACACCTTTTGAAGCTCTTCATATTTTTCACCACTTTTCAGTCTCTTCATGTTTTTGAACACCACTTCATGCTCCTCCTATTTTTCAGACCGTTTAATCCTCCTCATGTATTTCACACCTTTTGAAGCTCTTCATAATTTTCACATCTTTTCATGCTCTTCATGTTTTTGAACACCATTTCATGCTCCTCCTATTTTGCAGACGGTTTCATGCTCCTCATATTTTTACACCTTTTCAAGCTCTTCATATATTTCACACCTTTTCAGGCTCTTCATGTTTTTGAACACCGTTTCATTCTCCTCCTATTTTTCAGACCGTTTCATGCTCATCTCATTTTTTACACCTTTTGAAGCTCTTCATATTTTGCACACCTTTCCAGGCTCTTCATGTTTTTCAGCTCCACTTCATTCTCCTCCTATTTTTCAGACCGTTTCATGCTCCTCATATTTTTCACACCGTGTGAAGCTCTTCATATTTTTCAAACCTTTTCAGGCTCTTCATGTTTTTCAGCACCGCTTCATGCTCCTCCTATTTTTCAGACCGTTTCATGCTCATCTCATTTTTTACACTTTTTGAAGCTCTTCATATTTTTCACACCTTTTCTGGCTCTTCATGTTTTTGAACACAGCTTCATACTCCTCCTATTTTTCAGACCGTTTCATGCTTCTCATGTTTTTGACACCTGTTGAAGCTCTTCACATTTTTCACACCTTTTCAGGCTCTTCACGATTTTCAACACCGCTTCATGATCCTCCTATTTTTCAGACCGTTTAATGCTCTTCCTATTTTTGAGACTGTTTCAGGCTCCTCATATTTTTGACAGGTTTTGAAGCTCTTCATATTTTTCACAACTTTTCAGGCTCTTCATATTTTTGAACACCCCTTCAGGCTCCTCCTATTTCACAGACCGTTTCATGCTCCTCTCATTATTCATACCTTTTGAAGCTCTTCATATTTTTCACACCTTTTCAGGCTCTTCATGTTTTTGAACACCGCTTCATGCTCCTCCTATTTATCAGACCGTTTCACGTTACTCTTATTTTTCAGACCGTTTCAAGCTCCTCATATATTTGACACCTTTTGAAGCTCTTCATATATTTCACAGCTTTTCAGGATCTTCATGTTTTTCAACACTGTTTCATGCTCCTCCTATTTTTCAGACCGTTTCATGCTCCTCCTATTTTTCAGACCGTTTCATGCTCCTCATATTTTGACACGTTTTGAAGCTCTTCATATTTTTCACACCTTTTCAGGCTCTTCATGTTTTTGAACACCGTTTCATGCTCCGCCTATTTTTCAGACCATTTCATTCTCCTCATATTTTTGACACCTTTTGAAGCTCTTCATATTTTTCAAACCTTTTGAAGCTGTTCAAGATTTTCAACAACGCTTCGTGCTCCTCCTTTTTTTCAGACCGTTTCATGCTCATCTCATTTTTGACAGCTTTTGAAGCTCTTCATATTTTTCACACCTTTTCAGGCTCTTCATGTTTTTGAACACCGCTTCATTCTCCTCCTTTTTTTCAGACCGTTTCTTTCTCCTCATATATTTGACACTTTTTGAAGCTCTTCATATTTTTCACACCTTTTCAGGCTCTTCATGTTTTTGAACACCGATCCATGCTCCTCCTATTTTTCAGACCGTTTCATGCTCCTCATATTTTTCACACCTTTTGAAGCTCTTCATATTTTTCACACCTTTTCAGGCTCTTCATGTTTTTGAACACAGCTTCATGCTCCTCCTATTTTTCAGATCGTTTCATGCTCCTCCTATTTTCCGACCGTTTCTTGCTCCTCATATTTTTGACACTTTTTGAAGCTCTTCATATTTTTCACACCTTTTCTGGCTCTTCATGTTTTTGAACACAGCTTCATGCTCCTCCTATTTTTCAGACCGTTTCATGCTCGTCATATTTTTCACACCTTTTAAAGCTCTTCATATTTTTCACACCTTTTCAGGCTCTTCATGTTTTTCAGCACCAGTTCATGCTCCTCATATTTTTCAGACCGTTTCATGCTCATCTCATTTTTTACACCTTTTGAAGCTCTTCATATTTTGCACACCTTTTCAGGCACTTCATGTTTTTCAGCTCCACTTCATGCTCCTGCTATTTTTCAGACCGTTTCATGCTGCTCTCATTTTTTACACCTTTTGAAGCTCTTCATATTTTTCACACCTTTTCAGGCTCTTCATGTTTTTGAAAACGGTTTCATGATCCTCCTCTTTTTCAGAAAGTTTCATGCTCCTCATATGTTTGAAACCTTTTGAAGCTCTTCATATTTTTCTCACATTTTCAGGCTCTTCCTGTTTTTCAACACCATTTCATGCTCCTCTTATTTTTCAGACCGTTTCATGTTGCTCCTATTTTTCAGACCGTTTCATGATCCTCATATTTTTGAAACCTTTTGAAGCTCTTCATATTTTTCATACCTTTTCAAGCTCTTCAAGATTTTCAACAACGCTTCATGCTCCTCCAATTTTTCAGACCGTTTCATGCTCGTCATATTTTTCACACCTTTTAAAGCTCTTCATATTTTTCTCACCTTTTCAGGCTCTTCATATTGTTCAGCACCAGTTCATGCTCCTCCTATTTTTCAGACCGTTTCATGCTCATCTCATTTTTTACACCTTTTGAAGCTCTTCATATTTTGCACACCTTTTCAGGCACTTCATGTTTTTCAGCTCCACTTCATGCTCCTCCTATTTTTCAGACCGTTTCATGCTGCTCTCATTTTTTACACCTTTTGAAGCTCTTCATATTTTTCACACCTTTTCAGGCTCTTCATGTTTTTCAACACAGCTTCATGCTCCTCCTATTTTTCAGACCGTTTCATGCTACTCCTGTTTTTCAGACCGTTTCTTGCTCCTCATATTTTTGACACTTTTTGAAGCTCTTCATATTTTTCACACCTTGTCTGGCTCTTCATGTTTTTCAACACAGCTTCATGCTCCTCCTATTTTTCAGACCGTTTCATTCTCCTCAAGTTTTTGACACCTGTTGAAGCTCTTCACATTTTTCACACCATTTCAGGCTCTTCACGATTTTCAACACCGCTTCATGATCCTCCTATTTTTCAGTCCGTTTCATGCTCTTCCTATTTTTCAGACCGTTTCATGCTCCTCCTATTTTTCAGACCGTTTCCTTCTCCTCATATATTTGACACATTTTGAAGCTCTTCCTATTTTTCCACACCTTTTCAGTCTCTTCATGTTTTTCCACACCGTTTAATGCTCCTCCTATTTTTCAGACCGTTTAATGCTCCTCATAATTTTGACACCTTTTTAAGCTCTTCATATTTTTCACCCCTTTTCAGGCTCTTCATGTTTTTGAACACCGCTTCATGCTCCTGCTATTTTTCAGACCGTTTCATGCTCATCTCATTTGACAGCTTTTGAAGCTCTTCATATTTTTCACACCTTTTGAAGCTCTTCATTTTTTTCACACATTTTCAGGCTCTTCATGTTTTTCAACACCGCTTCTTGCTCCTCCTATTTTTCAGACCGTTTCATGCTCCTCATATTTTGACACGTTTTGAAGCTCTTCATATTTTTCACACCTTTTCAGGCTCTTCATGTTTTTGAACACCGTTTCATGCTCCGCCTATTTTTCAGACCGTTTCATTCTCCTCATATTTTTGACACCTTTTGAAGCTCTTCATATTTTTCACACCTTTTGAAGCTCTTTATATTTTTCACACCTTTTCAGGCTCTTCATTTTTTCAACACCGCTTCATGCTCCTGCTATTTTACAGACCATTTCATACTCCTCATATTTTTGACATTTTTTAAGGCTCTTCATATTTTTCACACCTTTTCAGGCTCTTCATGTTTTTGAACACGGTTTCATGATCCTCCTATTTTTCAGAAAGTTTCATGCTCCTCATATTTTTGACACCTTTTAAACCTCTTCATATTTTTCACACCTTTTCAGGCTCTTCATGTTTTTCAACACTGGTTCATGCTCCTCCTCTTTTTCAGAAAGTTTCATGCTCCTCATATTTTTGAAACCTTTTGACGCTGTTCATATTTTTCTCACATTTTCTGGCTCTTCCTGTTTTTCAACACCATTTCATGCTCCTCTTATTTTTCAGACCGTTTCATGTTGCTCCTATTTTTCAGACCGTTTCATGATCCTAATATTTTTGAAACCTTTTGAAGCTCTTCATATTTTTCACACCTTTTCAAGCTCTTCAAGATTTTCAACATCGCTTCATGCTCCTCCTTTTTTTCAGACCGTTTCATGC
The DNA here is from genome assembly GCF_033118175.1 of Dama dama. Taxonomy (NCBI): domain Eukaryota; kingdom Metazoa; phylum Chordata; class Mammalia; order Artiodactyla; family Cervidae; genus Dama; species Dama dama. The sequence goes on along the minus strand of NC_083714.1, from coordinate 2,599,527 downwards.
TCATCTCATTTTTGACAGCTTTTGAAGCTCTTCATATTTTTCACACCTTTTCAGGCTCTTCATGTTTTTGAACACCGCTTCATGCTCCTCCTTTTTTTCAGACCGTTTCTTTCTCCTCTTATATTTGACACTTTTTGAAGCTCTTCATATTTTTCACACCTTTTCTGGCTCTTCATGTTTTTGAACACCGATCCATGCTCCTCCTATTTTTCAGACCGTTTCATGCTCCTCATATTTTTCACACCTTTTGAAGCTCTTCATATTTTTCACACCTTCTCAGGCTCTTCAGGTTTTTCAGCTCCACTTCATGCTCCTCCTATATTTCAGACCGTTTCATGCTGCTCAAATTTTCTAAACCTTTTCAAGCTCTTCATATTTTTCACACCTTTTCAGGCTCTTCATGTTTTTGAACACAGCTTCATGCTCCTCCTCTTTTTCAGATCGTTTCATGCTCCTCCTATTTTCCGACCGTTTCTTGCTCCTCATACTTTTGACACTTTTTGAAGCTCTTCATATTTTTCACACCTTTTCTGGCTCTTCATGTTTTTGAACACAGCTTCATGCTCCTCCGATTTTTCAGACCGTTTCATGCTCGTCATATTTTTCACACCTTTTAAAGCTCTTCATATTTTTCACAGCTTTTCAGGCTCTTCATGTTTTTCAGCACCAGTTCATGCTCCTCCTATTTTTCAGACCGTTTCATGCTCATCTCATTTTTTACACCTTTTGAAGCTCTTCATATTTTGCACACCTTTTCAGGCACTTCATGTTTTTCAGCTCCACTTCATGCTCCTCCTATTTTTCAGACCGTTTCATGCTGCTCTCATTTTTTACACCTTTTGAAGCTCTTCATATTTTTCATGCCTTTTCAGGCTCTTCATGTTTTTCAACACAGCTTCATGCTCCTGCTATTTTTCAGATCGTTTCATGCTACTCCTATTTTTCAGACCGTTTCTTGCTCCTCATATTTTTGACACTTTTTGAAGCTCTTCATATTTTTCACACCTTGTCAGGCTCTTCATGTTTTTCAACACAGCTTCATGCTCCTCCTATTTTTCAGACCGTTTCATTCTCCTCAAGTTTTTGACACCTGTTGAAGCTCTTCACATTTTTCACACCATTTCAGGCTCTTCACGATTTTCAACACCGCTTCATGATCCTCCTATTTTTTCAGTCCGTTTCATGCTCTTCCTATTTTTCAGACCGTTTCATGCTCCTCATATTTTTCAGACCGTTTCCTTCTCCTCATATATTTGACACATTTTGAAGCTCTTCCTATTTTTCCACTCCTTTTCAGGCTATTCATGTTTTTCCACACCGTTTAATGCTCCTCCTATTTTTCAGACCGTTTCATGCTCATCTAATTTTTGAGACCTTTTGAAGCTCTTCATAATTTTCACACCTTTTCAGGCTCTTCATATTTTTCGCACCTTTTCAGGCTCTTCATGTTGTTGAACACAGCTTCATGCTCCTCCTATTTTTCAGACCGTTTAATGCTCCTCATAATTTTGACACCTTTTTAAGCTCTTCATATTTTTCACCCCTTTTCAGGCTCTTCATGTTTTTGAACACCGCTTCATACTCCTGATATTTTTCAGCCCGTTTCATGCTCATCTCATTTGACAGCTTTTGAGCTCTTCATATTTTTCACACCTTTGAAGCTCTTCATATTTTTCACACCTTTTCAGGCTCTTCATGTTTTTGAACACCGCTTCATTCTCCTCCTTTTTTTCAGACCGTTTCTTTCTCCTCATATATTTGACACTTTTTGAAGCTCTTCATATTTTTCACACCTTTTCAGGCTCTTCATGTTTTTGAACACAGCTTCATGCTCCTCCTATTTTTCAGATCGTTTCATGCTCCTCCTATTTTCCGACCGTTTCTTGCTCCTCATATTTTTGACACTTTTTGAAGGTCTTCATATTTTTCACACCTTTTCTGGCTCTTCATGTTTTTGAACACAGCTTCATGCTCCTCCTATTTTTCAGACCGTTTCATTTTCGTCATATTTTTCACACCTTTTAAAGGTCTTCATATTTTTCACACCTTTTCAGGCTCTTCATGTTTTTCAGCACCAGTTCATGCTCCTCCTATTTTTCAGACCGTTTCATGCTCATCTCATTTTTTACACCTTTTGAAGCTCTTCATATTTTGCACACCTTTTCAGGCACTTCATGTTTCTCAGCTCCACTTCATGCTCCTCCTATTTTTCAGACCGTTTCATGCTGCTCTCATTTTTTACACCTTTTGAAGCTCTTCATATTTTTCACACCTTTTCAGGCTCTTCATGTTTTTGAACACCGTTTCATGCTCCGCCTATTTTTCAGACCGTTTCATTCTCCTCATATTTTTGACACCTTTTGAAGCTCTTCATATTTTTCACACCTTTTGAAGCTCTTCATATTTTTCACACCTTTTCAGGCTCTTCATGTTTTTCAACACCGCTTCATGCTCCTGCTATTTTTCAGACCATTTCATACTCCTCATATTTTTGACATTTTTTAAGGCTCTTCATATTTTTCACACCTTTTCAGGCTCTTCATGTTTTTGAACACGGTTTCATGATCCTCCTATTTTTCAGAAAGTTTCATGCTCCTCATATTTTTGACCCCTTTTAAACCTCTTCATATTTTTCACACCTTTTCAGGCTCTTCATGTTTTTCAACACCGGTTCATGCTCCTCCTCTTTTTCAGAAAGTTTCATGCTCCTCATACTTTTGAAACATTTTGAAGCTCTTCATATATTTCTCACATTTTCAGGCTCTTCCTGTTTTTCAACACCATTTCATGCTCCTCTTATTTTTCAGACCGTTTCATGTTGCTCCTATTTTTCAGACCGTTTCATGATCCTCATATTTTTGAAACATTTTGAAGCTCTTCATATTTTTCACACCTTTTCAAGCTCTTCAAGATTTTCAACAACGCATCATGCTCCTCCTTTTTTTCAGACCATTTCATGCTCATCTCATTTTTGACAGCTTTTGAAGCTCTTCATATTTTTCACACCTTTTCAGGCTCTTCATGTTTTTGAACACCGCTTCATGCTCCTCCTTTTTTTCAGACCGTTTCTTTCTCCTCATATATTTGACACTTTTTCAAGCTCTTCATATTTTTCACACCTTTTGAAGCTCTTCATATTGTTCACACATTTTCAGGCTCTTCATGTTTTTCAACACCGCTTCTTGATCCTCCTATTTTTCAGACCGTTTCATGCTCCTCATAATTTGACACGTTTTGAAGCTCTTCATATTTTTCACACCTTTTCAGGCTCTTCATGTTTTTGAACACCGTTTCATGCTCCGCCAATTTTTCAGACCGTTTCATTCTCCTCATATTTTTGACACCTTTTGAAGCTCTTCATATTTTTCACACCTTTTGAAGCTCTTCATATTTTTCACACCTTTTCAGGCTCTTCATGTTTTTCAACACCGCTTCATGCTCCTGCTATTTTACAGACCATTTCATACTCCTCATATTTTGGACATTTTTTAAGGCTCTTCATATTTTTCACACCTTTTCAGGCTCTTCATGTTTTTGAACACGGTTTCATGATCCTCCTATTTTTCAGAAAGTTTCATGCTCCTCATATTTTTGACACCTTTTAAACCTCTTCATATTTTTCACACCTTTTCAGGCTCTTCATGTTTTTCAACACCGGTTCTTGCTCCTCCTCTTTTTCAGAAAGTTTCATGCTCCTCATATTTTTGAAACCTTTTGAAGCTGTTCATATTTTTCTCACATTTTCAGGCTCTTCCTTTTTTTCAACACCATTTCATGCTCCTCTTATTTTTCAGACCGTTTCATGTTGCTCCTATTTTTCAGACCGTTTCATGATCCTCTTATATTTGACACTTTTTGAAGCTCTTCATATTTTTCACACCTTTTCAGGCTCTTCATATTTTTCGCACCTTTTCAGTCTCTTCATGTTTTTGAACACAGCTTCATGCTCCTCCTATTTTTCAGACCGTTTCATGCTCCTCATGTATTTCACACCTTTTGAAGCTCTTCATATTTCCCATCCCTTTTCAGGCTCTTCATGTTTTTCAAAACCGCTTCATGCTCCTCCTATTTTTCAGATCGTTTCATGCTCCTCATATTTTTGAAACCTTTTGAAGCTCTTCATATATTTCACACCATTTCAGGCTGTTCATGTTTTTCAACACAGTTTCATGCCCTCATATTTTTCAGACCGTTTCATGCTCCTCCTATTCTTGAGACCGTTTCATGCTCCTCATATTTTTGACACGTTTTGAAGCTCTTCATATTTTTCACACCTTTTCAGGCTCTTCATGTTTTTCAACACCGTTTCATGCTCGTCCTATTTTTCAGATCGTTTCATGCTCCTAATATATTTCACAACTTTTGAAGCTCTTCCTATTTTTCACACCTTTTCAGGCTCTTCATGTTTTTCAACACCGCTTCATGATCCTCATATTTTTCAGAAAGTTTCATGCTCCTCATATTTTTGACAACTTTTAAACGTCTTCATATTTTTCACACCTTTTCAGGCTCTTCATGTTTTTCAAAACCATTTCATGCTCCTCTTATTTTTAAGACCATTTCATGTTGCTCCTATTTTTCAGACCGTTTCATGATCCTCATATTTTTGAAACCTTTTGAAGCTCTTCATATTTTTCATAACTTTTCAAGCTCTTCCAGATTTTCAACAACGCTTCATGCTCCTGCTTTTTTTCAGACCGTTTCATGCTCATCTCATTTTTGACAGCTTTTGAAGCTCTTCATATTTTTCACACCTTTTCAGGCTCTTCATGTTTTTGAACACCACTTCATGCTCCTCCTTTTTTTCAGACCGTTTCTTTCTCCTCATATATTTGACACTTTTTGAAGCTCTTCATATTTTTCACACCTTTTCAGGCTCTTCATGTTTTTCAGCACCAGTTCATGCTCCTCCTATTTTTCAGACCGTTTCATGCTCCTCATATTTTTCACACATTTTGAAGCTCTTCATATTTTTCACACCTTTTCAGGCTCTTCATGTTTTTCAGCACCAGTTCATGCTCCTCCTATTTTTCAGACCGTTTCATGCTCATCTCGTTTTTGACACCTTTTGAAGCTCTTCATATTTTTCACACCTTTTCAGGCTCTTCATGTTTTTCAGCACCAGTTCATGCTCCTCCTATTTTTCAGACCGTTTCATGCTCATCTCATTTTTGACAGCTTTTGAAGCTCTTCATATATTTCACACCTTTTCAGGCTCTTTATGTTTTTGAACGCCACTTCATGCTCCTCGTATGTTTCAGACCGTTTCATGCTCCTCATATTTTTGACACGTTTTGGGGCTCTCATATTTTTCACACAATTTCCAGGCTCTTCATATTTTTGAACACCGTTTCATGCTCCTCCTATTTTTCAGAACGTTTCATGCTCCTCATATTTTTCACACTTTTTGAAGCTCTTCATATTTTTCGCACCTTCTCAGGCGCTTCATGTATTTGAGCAGAGATTCATGCTCCTTCTATATTTCAGACCGTTTCATGCTCTTCCTATTTTTCAGACCATTTCTTGCTCCTCCTATTTTTCAGACCGTTTCATTCTCCTCATATATTTGACACATTTTGAAGCTCTTCCTATTTTTCCACACCTTTTCAGGCTCTTCATGTTTTTCCACACCGTTTAATGCTCCTCCTATTTTTCAGACCGTTTCATTCTCCTCATATATTTGACACATTTTAAAGCTCTTCCTATTTTTCCACAACATTTCAGGCTCTTCATGATTTTCAACACCGCTTAATGCTCCTCCTATTTTTCAGACCGTTTCATGCTCATTTCATTTTTGACACCTTTTGAAGCTCTTCATATTTTTCATACCTTTTCAGGCTCTTCATATTTTTCGCACCTTTTCAGGCTCTTCATGTTGTTGAACACAGCTTCATGTTCCTCCCATTTTTCAGACCTTTTAATGCTCCTCATAATTTTGACACCTTTTGAAGCTCTTCATATTTTTCACCCCTTTTCAGGATCTTCATGTTTTTGAACACCTCTTCATGCTCCTGCTATTTTTCAGACTGTTTCATGCTCATCTCATTTGACAGCTTTTGAAGCTCTTCATATTTTTCACATCTTTTGAAGCTCTTCATATTTTTCACACATTTTCAGACTCTTCATGTTTTTCAACACCGCTTCTTGCTCCTCCTATTTTTCAGACCGTTTCATGCTCCTCATATTTTGACACGTTTTGAAGCTCTTCATATTTTTCACACCTTTTCAGGCTCTTCATGTTTTTGAACACCGTTTCATGCTCCGCCTATTTTTCAGACCATTTCATTCTCCTCATATTTTTGACACCTTTTGAAGCTCTTCATATTTTTCAAACCTTTTGAAGCTGTTCAAGATTTTCAACAACGCTTCGTGCTCCTCCTTTTTTTCAGACCGTTTCATGCTCATCTCATTTTTGACAGCTTTTGAAGCTCTTCATATTTTTCACACCTTTTCAGGCTCTTCATGTTTTTGAACACCGCTTCATTCTCCTCCTTTTTTTCAGACCGTTTCTTTCTCCTCATATATTTGACACTTTTTGAAGCTCTTCATATTTTTCACACCTTTTCAGGCTCTTCATGTTTTTGAACACCGATCCATGCTCCTCCTATTTTTCAGACCGTTTCATGCTCCTCATATTTTTCACACCTTTTGAAGCTCTTCATATTTTTCACACCTTTTCAGGCTCTTCATGTTTTTGAACACAGCTTCATGCTCCTCCTATTTTTCAGATCGTTTCATGCTCCTCCTATTTTCCGACCGTTTCTTGCTCCTCATATTTTTGACACTTTTTGAAGCTCTTCATATTTTTCACACCTTTTCTGGCTCTTCATGTTTTTGAACACAGCTTCATGCTCCTCCTATTTTTCAGACCGTTTCATGCTCGTCATATTTTTCACACCTTTTAAAGCTCTTCATATTTTTCACAACTTTTCAGGCTCTTCATGTTTTTCAGCACCAGTTCATGCTCCTCATATTTTTCAGACCGTTTCATGCTCATCTCATTTTTTACACCTTTTGAAGCTCTTCATATTTTGCACACCTTTTCAGGCACTTCATGTTTTTCAGCTCCACTTCATGCTCCTGCTATTTTTCAGACCGTTTCATGCTGCTCTCATTTTTTACACCTTTTGAAGCTCTTCATATTTTTCACACCTTTTCAGGCTCTTCATGTTTTTGAAAACGGTTTCATGATCCTCCTCTTTTTCAGAAAGTTTCATGCTCCTCATATGTTTGAAACCTTTTGAAGCTCTTCATATTTTTCTCACATTTTCAGGCTCTTCCTGTTTTTCAACACCATTTCATGCTCCTCTTATTTTTCAGACCGTTTCATGTTGCTCCTATTTTTCAGACCGTTTCATGATCCTCATATTTTTGAAACCTTTTGAAGCTCTTCATATTTTTCACACCTTTTCAAGCTCTTCAAGATTTTCAACAACGCTTCATGCTCCTCCAATTTTTCAGACCGTTTCATGCTCGTCATATTTTTCACACCTTTTAAAGCTCTTCGTATTTTTCTCACCTTTTCAGGCTCTTCATATTGTTCAGCACCAGTTCATGCTCCTCCTATTTTTCAGACCGTTTCATGCTCATCTCATTTTTTACACCTTTTGAAGCTCTTCATATTTTGCACACCTTTTCAGGCACTTCATGTTTTTCAGCTCCACTTCATGCTCCTCCTATTTTTCAGACCGTTTCATGCTGCTCTCATTTTTTACACCTTTTGAAGCTCTTCATATTTTTCACACCTTTTCAGGCTCTTCATGTTTTTCAACACAGCTTCATGCTCCTCCTATTTTTCAGACCGTTTCATGCTACTCCTGTTTTTCAGACCGTTTCTTGCTCCTCATATTTTTGACACTTTTTGAAGCTCTTCATATTTTTCACACCTTGTCTGGCTCTTCATGTTTTTCAACACAGCTTCATGCTCCTCCTATTTTTCAGACCGTTTCATTCTCCTCAAGTTTTTGACACCTGTTGAAGCTCTTCACATTTTTCACACCATTTCAGGCTCTTCACGATTTTCAACACCGCTTCATGATCCTCCTATTTTTCAGTCCGTTTCATGCTCTTCCTATTTTTCAGACCGTTTCATGCTCCTCCTATTTTTCAGACCGTTTCCTTCTCCTCATATATTTGACACATTTTGAAGCTCTTCCTATTTTTCCACACCTTTTCAGTCTCTTCATGTTTTTCCACACCGTTTAATGCTCCTCCTATTTTTCAGACCGTTTAATGCTCCTCATAATTTTGACACCTTTTTAAGCTCTTCATATTTTTCACCCCTTTTCAGGCTCTTCATGTTTTTGAACACCGCTTCATGCTCCTGCTATTTTTCAGACCGTTTCATGCTCATCTCATTTGACAGCTTTTGAAGCTCTTCATATTTTTCACACCTTTTGAAGCTCTTCATTTTTTTCACACATTTTCAGGCTCTTCATGTTTTTCAACACCGCTTCTTGCTCCTCCTATTTTTCAGACCGTTTCATGCTCCTCATATTTTGACACGTTTTGAAGCTCTTCATATTTTTCACACCTTTTCAGGCTCTTCATGTTTTTGAACACCGTTTCATGCTCCGCCTATTTTTCAGACCGTTTCATTCTCCTCATATTTTTGACACCTTTTGAAGCTCTTCATATTTTTCACACCTTTTGAAGCTCTTTATATTTTTCACACCTTTTCAGGCTCTTCATTTTTTCAACACCGCTTCATGCTCCTGCTATTTTACAGACCATTTCATACTCCTCATATTTTTGACATTTTTTAAGGCTCTTCATATTTTTCACACCTTTTCAGGCTCTTCATGTTTTTGAACACGGTTTCATGATCCTCCTATTTTTCAGAAAGTTTCATGCTCCTCATATTTTTGACACCTTTTAAACCTCTTCATATTTTTCACACCTTTTCAGGCTCTTCATGTTTTTCAACACTGGTTCATGGTCCTCCTCTTTTTCAGAAAGTTTCATGCTCCTCATATTTTTGAAACCTTTTGACGCTGTTCATATTTTTCTCACATTTTCTGGCTCTTCCTGTTTTTCAACACCATTTCATGCTCCTCTTATTTTTCAGACCGTTTCATGTTGCTCCTATTTTTCAGACCGTTTCATGATCCTAATATTTTTGAAACCTTTTGAAGCTCTTCATATTTTTCACACCTTTTCAAGCTCTTCAAGATTTTCAACATCGCTTCATGCTCCTCCTTTTTTTCAGACCGTTTCATGCTCATCTCATTTTTGACAGCTTTTGAAGCTCTTCATATTTTTCACACCTTTTCAGGCTCTTCATGTTTTTGAACACCGCTTCATGCTCCTCCTATTTTTCAGACCGTTTCTTTCTCCTCTTATATTTGACACTTTTTGAAGCTCTTCATATTTTTCACACCTTTTCTGGCTCTTCATGTTTTTGAACACCGATCCATGCTCCTCCTATTTTTCAGACCGTTTCATGCTCCTCATATTTTTCACACCTTTTGAAGCTCTTCATATTTTTCACACCTTCTCAGGCTCTTCAGGTTTTTCAGCTCCACTTCATGCTCCTCCTATATTTCAGACCGTTTCATGCTGCTCAAATTTTCTACACCTTTTCAAGCTCTTCATATTTTTCACACCTTTTCAGGCTCTTCATGTTTTTGAACACAGCTTCATGCTCCTCCTCTTTTTCAGATCGTTTCATGCTCCTCCTATTTTCCGACCGTTTCTTGCTCCTCATACTTTTGACACTTTTTGAAGCTCTTCATATTTTTCACACCTTTTCTGGCTCTTCATGTTTTTGAACACAGCTTCATGCTCCTCCGATTTTTCAGACCGTTTCATGCTCGTCATATTTTTCACACCTTTTAAAGCTCTTCATATTTTTCACACCTTTTCAGGCTCTTCATATTTTTCAGCACCAGTTCATGCTCCTCCTATTTTTCAGTCCGTTTCATGCTCATCTCATTTTTTACACCTTTTGAAGCTCTTCATATTTTGCACACCTTTTCAGGCACTTCATGTTTTTCAGCTCCACTTCATGCTCCTCCTATTTTTCAGACCGTTTCATGCTGCTCTCATTTTTTACACCTTTTGAAGCTCTTCATATTTTTCATGCCTTTTCAGGCTCTTCATGTTTTTCAACACAGCTTCATGCTCCTGCTATTTTTCAGATCGTTTCATGCTACTCCTATTTTTCAGACCGTTTCTTGCTCCTCATATTTTTGACACTTTTTGAAGCTCTTCATATTTTTCACACCTTGTCAGGCTCTTCATGTTTTTCAACACAGCTTCATGCTCCTCCTATTTTTCAGACCGTTTCATTCTCCTCAAGTTTTTGACACCTGTTGAAGCTCTTCACATTTTTCACACCATTTCAGGCTCTTCACGATTTTCAACACCGCTTCATGATCCTCCTATTTTTTCAGTCCGTTTCATGCTCTTCCTATTTTTCAGACCGTTTCATGCTCCTCATATTTTTCAGACCGTTTCCTTCTCCTCATATATTTGACACATTTTGAAGCTCTTCCTATTTTTCCACTCCTTTTCAGGCTCTTCATGTTTTTCCACACCGTTTAATGCTCCTCCAATTTTTCAGACCGTTTCATGCTCATCTAATTTTTGAGACCTTTTGAAGCTCTTCATAATTTTCACACCTTTTCAGGCTCTTCATATTTTTCGCACCTTTTCAGGCTCTTCATGTTGTTGAACACAGCTTCATGCTCCTCCTATTTTTCAGACCGTTTAATGCTCCTCATAATTTTGACACCTTTTTAAGCTCTTCATATTTTTCACCCCTTTTCAGGCTCTTCATGTTTTTGAACACCGCTTCATACTCCTGCTATTTTTCAGCCCGTTTCATGCTCATCTCATTTGACAGCTTTTGAGCTCTTCATATTTTTCACACCTTTGAAGCTCTTCATATTTTTCACACCTTTTCAGGCTCTTCATGTTTTTGAACACCGCTTCATTCTCCTCCTTTTTTTCAGACCGTTTCTTTCTCCTCATATATTTGACACTTTTTGAAGCTCTTCATATTTTTCACACCTTTTCAGGCTCTTCATATTTTTGAACACCGATCCATGCTCCTCCTATTTTTCAGACCGTTTCATGCTCCTCATATTTTTCACACCTTTTGAAGCTCTTCATATTTTTCACACCTTTTCAGGCTCTTCAGGTTTTTCAGCTCCACTTCATGCTCCTCCTATTTTTCAGACCGTTTCATGCTGCTCAAATTTTTTACAAATTTTGAAGCTCTTCATATTTTTCACACCTTTTCAGGCTCTTCATGTTTTTGAACACAGCTTCATGCTCCTCCTATTTTTCAGATCGTTTCATGCTCCTCCTATTTTCCGACCGTTTCTTGCTCCTCATATTTTTGACACTTTTTGAAGGTCTTCATATTTTTCACACCTTTTCTGGCTCTTCATGTTTTTGAACACAGCTTCATGCTCCTCCTATTTTTCAGACCGTTTCATTTTCGTCATATTTTTCACACCTTTTCAGGCTCTTCATGTTTTTCAGCACCAGTTCATGCTCCTCCTATTTTTCAGACCGTTTCATGCTCATCTCATTTTTTACACCTTTTGAAGCTCTTCATATTTTGCACACCTTTTCAGGCACTTCATGTTTCTCAGCTCCACTTCATGCTCCTCCTATTTTTCAGACCGTTTCATGCTGCTCTCATTTTTTACACCTTTTGAAGCTCTTCATATTTTTCACACCTTTTCAGGCTCTTCATGTTTTTGAACACCGTTTCATGCTCCGCCTATTTTTCAGACCGTTTCATTCTCCTCATATTTTTGACACCTTTTGAAGCTCTTCATATTTTTCACACCTTTTGAAGCTCTTCATATTTTTCACACCTTTTCAGGCTCTTCATGTTTTTCAACACCGCTTCATGCTCCTGCTATTTTTCAGACCATTTCATACTCCTCATATTTTTGACATTTTTTAAGGCTCTTCATATTTTTCACACCTTTTCAGGCTCTTCATGTTTTTGAACACGGTTTCATGATCCTCCTATTTTTCAGAAAGTTTCATGCTCCTCATATTTTTGACCCCTTTTAAACCTCTTCATATTTTTCACACCTTTTCAGGCTCTTCATGTTTTTCAACACCGGTTCATGCTCCTCCTCTTTTTCAGAAAGTTTCATGCTCCTCATACTTTTGAAACATTTTGAAGCTCTTCATATATTTCTCACATTTTCAGGCTCTTCCTGTTTTTCAACACCATTTCATGCTCCTCTTATTTTTCAGACCGTTTCATGTTGCTCCTATTTTTCAGACCGTTTCATGATCCTCATATTTTTGAAACATTTTGAAGCTCTTCATATTTTTCACACCTTTTCAAGCTCTTCAAGATTTTCAACAACGCATCATGCTCCTCCTTTTTTTCAGACCATTTCATGCTCATCTCATTTTTGACAGCTTTTGAAGCTCTTCATATTTTTCACACCTTTTCAGGCTCTTCATGTTTTTGAACACCGCTTCATGCTCCTCCTTTTTTTCAGACCGTTTCTTTCTCCTCATATATTTGACACTTTTTGAAGCTCTTCATATTTTTCACACCTTTTGAAGCTCTTCATATTGTTCACACATTTTCAGGCTCTTCATGTTTTTCAACACCGCTTCTTGATCCTCCTATTTTTCATACCGTTTCATGCTCCTCATAATTTGACACGTTTTGAAGCTCTTCATATTTTTCACACCTTTTCAGGCTCTTCATATTTTTCAACACCGTTTCATGCTCCGCCAATTTTTCAGACCGTTTCATTCTCCTCATATTTTTGACACCTTTTGAAGCTCTTCATATTTTTCACACCTTTTGAAGCTCTTCATATTTTTCACACCTTTTCAGGCTCTTCATGTTTTTCAACACCGCTTCATGCTCCTGCTATTTTACAGACCATTTCATACTCCTCATATTTTGGACATTTTTTAAGGCTCTTCATATTTTTCACACCTTTTCAGGCTCTTCATGTTTTTGAACACGGTTTCATGATCCTCCTATTTTTCAGAAAGTTTCATGCTCCTCATATTTTTGACACCTTTTAAACCTCTTCATATTTTTCACACCTTTTCAGGCTCTTCATGTTTTTCAACACCGGTTCTTGCTCCTCCTCTTTTTCAGAAAGTTTCATGCTCCTCATATTTTTGAAACCTTTTGAAGCTGTTCATATTTTTCTCACATTTTCAGGCTCTTCCTTTTTTTCAACACCATTTCATGCTCCTCTTATTTTTCAGACCGTTTCATGTTGCTCCTATTTTTCAGACCGTTTCATGATCCTCTTATATTTGACACTTTTTGAAGCTCTTCATATTTTTCACACCTTTTCAGGCTCTTCATATTTTTCGCACCTTTTCAGTCTCTTCATGTTTTTGAACACAGCTTCATGCTCCTCCTATTTTTCAGACCGTTTCATGCTCCTCATGTATTTCACACCTTTTGAAGCTCTTCATATTTCCCATCCCTTTTCAGGCTCTTCATGTTTTTCAAAACCGCTTCATGCTCCTCCTATTTTTCAGATCGTTTCATGCTCCTCATATTTTTGAAACCTTTTGAAGCTCTTCATATATTTCACACCATTTCAGGCTGTTCATGTTTTTCAACACAGTTTCATGCCCTCATATTTTTCAGACCGTTTCATGCTCCTCCTATTCTTGAGACCGTTTCATGCTCCTCATATTTTTGACACGTTTTGAAGCTCTTCATATTTTTCACACCTTTTCAGGCTCTCCATGTTTTTCATCAGCGATTCATACTCCTCCTATTTTTGAGGCCGTTTCATGCTCCTCATATTTTTGACACCTTTTGAAGCTCTTCATATTTTTCACACCTTTTCAGGCTCTTCATGTTTTTCAACACCGTTTCATGCTCGTCCTATTTTTCAGATCGTTTCATGCTCCTAATATATTTCACAACTTTTGAAGCTCTTCCTATTTTTCACACCTTTTCAGGCTCTTCATGTTTTTCAACACCGCTTCATGATCCTCATATTTTTCAGAAAGTTTCATGCTCCTCATATTTTTGACACCTTTTAAACGTCTTCATATTTTTCACACCTTTTCAGGCTCTTCATGTTTTTCAAAACCATTTCATGCTCCTCTTATTTTTAAGACCATTTCATGTTGCTCCTATTTTTCAGACCGTTTCATGATCCTCATATTTTTGAAACCTTTTGAAGCTCTTCATATTTTTCATAACTTTTCAAGCTCTTCCAGATTTTCAATAACGCTTCATGCTCCTGCTTTTTTTCAGACCGTTTCATGCTCATCTCATTTTTGACAGCTTTTGAAGCTCTTCATATTTTTCACACCTTTTCAGGCTCTTCATGTTTTTGAACACCACTTCATGCTCCTCCTTTTTTTCAGACCGTTTCTTTCTCCTCATATATTTGACACTTTTTGAAGCTCTTCATATTTTTCACACCTTTTCAGGCTCTTCATGTTTTTCAGCACCAGTTCATGCTCCTCCTATTTTTCAGACCGTTTCATGCTCCTCATATTTTTCACACCTTTTGAAGCTCTTCATATTTTTCACACCTTTTCAGGCTCTTCATGTTTTTCAGCACCAGTTCATGCTCCTCGTATTTTTCAGACCGTTTCATGCTCATCTCGTTTTTGACACCTTTTGAAGCTCTTCATATTTTTCACACCTTTTCAGGCTCTTCATGTTTTTCAGCACCAGTTCATGCTCCTCCTATTTTTCAGACCGTTTCATGCTCATCTCATTTTTGACAGCTTTTGAAGCTCTTCATATATTTCACACCTTTTCAGGCTCTTTATGTTTTTGAACGCCACTTCATGCTCCTCGTATGTTTCAGACCGTTTCATGCTCCTCATATTTTTGACACGTTTTGGGGCTCTCATATTTTTCACACAATTTCCAGGCTCTTCATATTTTTGAACACCGTTTCATGCTCCTCCTATTTTTCAGAACGTTTCATGCTCCTCATATTTTTCACACTTTTTGAAGCTCTTCATATTTTTCGCACCTTCTCAGGCGCTTCATGTATTTGAGCACAGATTCATGCTCCTTCTATATTTCAGACCGTTTCATGCTCCTCCTATTTTTCAGACTGTTTCATACACTTCTTATTATTGACACCTTTTGAAGCTCTTCATATTTTTCACCCCTTTCCAGGCTCTTCATGTTTTTGAACACCGTTTCATGCTCCTCCTATTTTTCAGAAAGTTTCATGCTCCTCATATTTTTGACATGTTTTGGGCTCTTCATATTTTTCACACCATTCCAGGCTCTTCATATTTTTGAACACCTTTTCATACTCCTCCTATTTTTCAGACCGTTTCATGCTCCTCATATTTTTGACACCTTTTGAAGCTCTTCATATTTTTCATACCTTTTCAGGCTCTCCATATTTTTGAACACCGCTTCATGCTCCTCCTATTTTTGAGACCGTTTCATGCTCCTCATATTTTTGACACCTTTTGAAGCTCTTAATATTTGTCACACCTTTTCAGGCTCTTCATGTTTTTGAACATCACTTTATCCTCCTCCTATTTTTCAGACCGTTCCCTGCTCTTCATATTTTTCAAACCTTTTGAAGCTCTTCATATTTTTCACACCTTTTCAGGCTCTTCATATTTTTAAACACCGCTTCATGCTCCTTCTTTTTTTCAGACCGTTTCATGTTCCTCATATTTTTGACACCTTTTGAAGCTCTTCATATTTTTCATACCTTTTCAGGCTCTCCATATTTTTGAACACCACTTCATGCTCCTCCTATTTTTGAGACCGTTTCATGCTCCTCATATTTTTGACACCTTTTGAAGCTCTTCATATTTGTCACACTTTTTCAGGCTCTTCATGTTTTTGAACTCGGCCTTATCTTCCTCCTATTTTTCAGACCGTTCCATGCTCTTCATATTTTTCAAACCTTTTGAAGCTCTTCATATTTTTCACACCTTTTCAGGCTCTTCATGTTTTTAAACACCGCTTCATGCTCTTCCTATTTTTCAGACCGTTTCATGCCCCTCATATTTTTCACACCTTTTGAAGCTCTTCATATTTTTCACACCTTTTCATGCTCTTCATTTTTTTCACACCGTTTCATGCTCCTCCTATTTTTCAGACCGTTTCATGCTCCTCATATTTTTCACACATCTTGAAGCTCTTTATATTTGTCACAGCTTTTCAGGCTCTTCATGTTTTTTAACACCGCTTCATGCTCCTCCTATTTTTGAGATCGTTTTATGCTCCTCATATTTTTCACACCTTTTGAAGCTCTTCATATTTTTCGCACCTTCTCAGGCGCTTCATGTATTTGAGCACAGATTCATGCTCCTCCTATATTTCAGACCGTTTCATGCTCCTCCTATTTTTCAGACTGTTTCATGCACGTCTTATTATTGACACCTTTTGAAGCTCTTCATATTTTTCACCCCTTTTCAGGCTCTCTTCATGTTTTTGAACACCGCTTCATGCTCCTGCTATTTTTCAGACCGTTTCATGCTCATCTCATTTGACACCTCTGAAGCTCTTCATATTTTTCACACATTTTGAATCTCTTCATATTCTTCACACATTTTCAGGCTCTTCATGTTTTTCAACACCGCTTCGTGCTCCTCCTATTTTTCAGACCGTTTCATGTTCCTCATATTTTGACACGTTTTGAAGCTCTTCATGTTTTTCACACCTTTTCAGGCTCTTCATGTTTTTGAACACCGTTTCATGCTCCGCCTATTTTTCAGACCGTTTCAGTCTCCTCATATTTTTGACACCTTTTGAAAACTCTTCATATTTTTCACACCTTTTGAAGATCTTCATATTTTTCACACCTTTTCAGGCTCTTCATGTTTTTCAACACTGCTTCATAATCCTCCTATTTTTAAGACCGTTTCATGTTGCTCCTATTTTTCAGACCGTTTCATGATCCTCATATTTTTGAAAACTTTTGAAGCTCTTCATATTTTTCACACCTTTTCAAGCTCTTCAAGATTTTCAACAACGCTTCATGCTCCTGCTTTTTTTCAGACCGTTTCATGCTCATCTCATTTTTGACAGCTTTTGTAGCTCTTCATATTTTTCACACCTTTTGAAGCTCTTCACATTTTTCACACCTTTTCAGGCTATTCAAGTTTTTGAACATCACTTCATGCTCCTCCTATTTTTCAGACCGTTTCTTTCTCCTCATATATTTGACACTTTTTGAAGCTCTTCATATTTTTCACACCTTTTCAGGCTCTTCATGTTTTTGAACACCACTTCATGCTCCTCCTATTTTTCAGACCGTTTCATGCTCCTCATATTTTTCACACCTTTTGAAGCTCTTCATATTTTTCACACCTTTTCAGGCTCTTCATGTTTTTCAGCACCAGTTCGTGCTCCTCCTATTTTTCAGACAGTTTCATGCTCATCTCATTTTTACACCTTTTGAAACTCTTCATATTTTGCACACCTTTTCAGGCACTTCATGTTTTTCAGTTCCACTTCATGCTCCTCCTATTTTTCAGACCGTTTCATGCTGCTCAAGTTTTTTACAGCTTTTGAAGCTCTTCATATTTTTCACACCTTTTCAGGCTCTTCATGTTTTTGAACACAGCTTCCTGCTCCTCCTATTTTTCAGATCATTTCATGCTCCTCCTATTTTCCGACCGTTTCTTGCTCCTCATATTTTTGACACTTTTTGAAGCTCTTCATATTTTTCACACCTTTTCTGGCTCTTCATGTTTTTGAACACAGCTTCATGCTCCTCCTATTTTTCAGACCGTTTCATGCTCGTCATATTTTTCACACCTTTTAAAGCTCTTCATATTTTTCACACCTTTTCAGGCTCTTCATGTTTTCAGCACCAGTTCATGCTCCTCCTATTTTTCAGACCGTTTCATGCTCATCTCATTTTTTACACCTTTTGAAGCTCTTCATATTTTACACACCTTTTCAGGCTCTTCATGTTTTTCAACACAGCTTCATGCTCCTCCTATTTTTCAGAGCGTTTCATTCTCCTCAAGTTTTTGACACCTGTTGAAGCTCTTCACATTTTTCACACCATTTCAGGCTCTTCACGATTTTCAACACCGCTTCATGATCCTCCTATTTTTCAGACCGTTTCATGCTCTTCTTATTTTTCAGACCGTTTCATGCTCCTCCTATTTTTCAGACCGTTTCATTCTCCTCATATATTTGACACATTTTGAAGCTCCTCCTATTTTTCCACACCTTTTCCGGCTCTTCATGTTTCTCCACGCCGTTTAATGCTCCTCCTATTTTTCAGACCGTTTCATGCTCATCTAATTTTTGAGACCTTTTGAAGCTCTTCATATTTTTCACACCTTTTCAGGCTCTTCATATTTTTCGCACCTTTTCAGTCTCTTCATGTTGTTGAACACAGCTTCATGCTCTTCCTATTTTTCAGACCGTTTAATGCTCCTCATAATTTTGACACCTTTTGAAGCTCTTCATATTTTTCACACCTTTTGAAGCTCTTCATATTTTTCACACATTTTCAGGCTCTTCATGTTTTTCAACACCGCTTCTTGCTCCTCCTATTTTTCAGACCGTTTCATTCTCCTCATATTTTTGACACCTTTTGAAGCTCTTCATATTTTTCACACCTTTTGAAGCTCTTCATATTTTTCACACCTTTTCAGGATCTTCATGTTTTTCAACACCGCTTCATGCTCCTGCTATTTTACAGACCATTTCATACTCCTCATATTTTGGACATTTTTTAAGGCTCTTCATATTTTTCACACCTTTTCAGGCTCTTCATGTTTTTGAACACGGTTTCATGATCCTCCTCTTTTTCAGAAAGTTTCATGCTCCTCATATTTTTGACACCTTTTAAACCTCTTCATATTTTTCACACCTTTTCAGGCTCTTCATGTTTTTCAACACGGGTTCTTGCTCCTCCTCTTTTTCAGAAAGTTTCATGCTCCTCATATTTTTGAAACCTTTTGAAGCTGTTCATATTTTTCTCACATTTTCAGGCTCTTCCTTTTTTTCAACACCATTTCATGCTCCTCTTATTTTTCAGACCGTTTCATGTTGCTCCTATTTTTCAGACCGTTTCATGATCCTCTTATATTTGACACTTTTTGAAGCTCTTCATATTTTTCACACCTTTTCAGGCTCTTCATATTTTTCGCACCTTTTCAGTCTCTTCATGTTTTTGAACACAGCTTCATGCTCCTCCTATTTTTCAGACCGTTTCATGCTCCTCATGTATTTCACACCTTTTGAAGCTCTTCATATTTCCCATACCTTTTCAGGCTCTTCATGTTTTTCAAAACCGCTTCATGCTCCTCCTATTTTTCAGATCGTTTCATGCTCCTCATATTTTTGAAACCTTTTGAAGCTCTTCATATATTTCACACCATTTCAGGCTGTTCATGTTTTTCAACACAGTATCATGCCCTCATATTTTTCAGACCGTTTCATGCTCCTCCTATTCTTGAGACCGTTTCATGCTCCTCATATTTTTGACACGTTTTGAAGCTCTTCATATTTTTCACACCTTTTCAGGCTCTCCATGTTTTTCATCAGCGATTCATACTCCTCCTATTTTTGAGGCCGTTTCATGCTCCTCATATTTTTGACACCTTTTGAAGCTCTTCATATTTTTCACACCTTTTCAGGCTCTTCATGTTTTTCAACACCGTTTCATGCTCGTCCTATTTTTCAGATCGTTTCATGCTCCTAATATATTTCACAACTTTTGAAGCTCTTCATATTTTTCACACCTTTTCAGGCTCTTCATGTTTTTCAACACCGCTTCATGATCCTCATATTTTTCAGAAAGTTTCATGCTCCTCATATTTTTGACACCTTTTAAACGTCTTCATATTTTTCACACCTTTTCAGGCTCTTCATGTTTTTCAAAACCATTTCATGCTCCTCTTATTTTTAAGACCATTTCATGTTGCTCCTATTTTTCAGACCGTTTCATGATCCTCATATTTTTGAAACCTTTTGAAGCTCTTCATATTTTTCATAACTTTTCAAGCTCTTCCAGATTTTCAACAACGCTTCATGCTCCTGCTTTTTTTCAGACCGTTTCATGCTCATCTCATTTTTGACAGCTTTTGAAGCTCTTCATATTTTTCACACCTTTTCAGGCTCTTCATGTTTTTGAACACCACTTCATGCTCCTCCTTTTTTTCAGACCGTTTCTTTCTCCTCATATATTTGACACTTTTTGAAGCTCTTCATATTTTTCACACCTTTTCAGGCTCTTCATGTTTTTCAGCACCAGTTCATGCTCCTCCTATTTTTCAGACCGTTTCATGCTCATCTCGTTTTTGACACCTTTTGAAGCTCTTCATATTTTTCACACCTTTTCAGGCTCTTCATGTTTTTCAGCACCAGTTCATGCTCCTCCTATTTTTCAGACCGTTTCATGCTCATCTCATTTTTGACAGCTTTTGAAGCTCTTCATATATTTCACACCTTTTCAGGCTCTTTATGTTTTTGAACGCCACTTCATGCTCCTCGTATGTTTCAGACCGTTTCATGCTCCTCATATTTTTGACACGTTTTGGGGCTCTCATATTTTTCACACAATTTCCAGGCTCTTCATATTTTTGAACACCGTTTCATGCTCCTCCTATTTTTCAGACCGTTACATGCTCCTCATATTTTTCACACGTTTTGAAGCTCTTCATTTTTTTCACACCTTTTCAGGCTCTTCATATTTTTGAACACCGCTTCATGCTCCTCCTATTTTTGAGACCGTTTCATGCTCCTCATATTTTTGACACCTTTTGAAGCTCTTCATATTTTTCACACCTTTTCATGCTCTTCATGTTTTTCACACCGTTTCATGCTCCTCCTATATTTCAGACCGTTTCATGCTCCTCCTATTTTTCAGACTGTTTCATGCACATCTTATTATTGACACCTTTTGAAGCTTTTCATTTTTTTTCACACCTTTTCAGGCTCTTCATGTTTTTCAACACCGCTTCATGCTCCTCCTATTTTTCAGACCATTTCATGCTCCTCATGTATTTCACACCTTTTGAAGCTTGACATAATTGCACAGCTTTTGAGGCTCTTCATGTTTTTGAACACCGCTTCATCCTCCTCCTATTTTTCACACCGTTTCATGCTCCTCATATTTTTGACACGTTTTGGGCTCTTCATATTTTTCACACCATTCCAGGCTCTTCATATTTTTGAACACCGTTTCATACTCCTCCTATTTTTCAGACCGTTTCCTGCTCCTCATATTTTTGACACCTTTTGAAGCTCTTCATATATTTCACACCTTTTCAGGCTCTTCATGTTCTTTAACACCGCTTCATGCTCCTCCTATTTTTCAGACAGTTTCATGCTCCTCATATTTTTCACACCTTTTGAAGCTCTTCATATTTTTCACACCTTTGCAGGCTCTTCAAGTTTTTGAACAATGCTACAATGCTCCTCCTATTTTTCAGACCGTTTCATGCTCCTCCCATTTTTGACACCTTTGAAGCTCTTCATATTTTTCACAACTTTTCAGGCTCTTCATGTTTTTCAACACCGCTTCATGATCCTCCAATTTTTCAGACCGTTTCAAGCTCCTCATATTTTTGACACCTTTTGAATCTCTTCATATATTTTACACCTTTTCAGGCATTTCATGTTTTTCAACACCACTTCTTGCTCCTCCTTTTTCAGACCATTTCATGCTCATCTCATTTGTCACACTTTTTGAAGCTCTTCATATTTTTGACACCTTTTGAGCTCTTCATATTTTTCACACCTTTTGAGGCTCTTCATGTTTTTCAACACCGTTTCATGCTCCTCCTATAATTCAGACGGTTTCATGCTCCTCAAGTCTTTCACTCCTTTTGAAGCTCTTCATATTTTACACACCTTTTCAGGCTCTTCATGATTTTCAACCCCACTTCATGCTCCTCCAATTTTTCAGACTGTTTCATGCTCATCTCATTTTTGACACCTTTTGAAGCACTTCATATTTTTCACACCTTTTGAAGCTGTTCATATTTTTCACACCTTTTCAGGCTCTTCATGTTTTTGAACACGGTTTCATGCTCCTCCTCTTTTTCAGACCGTTTCATGCTCCTCATATTTTTGACACCTTTAAAAGCTCTTCATATTTTTCACACCTTTTCAGGTTCTTTATGTTTTGAAGACCGTTCCATGGTCCTCCTATTTTTCAGACCGTTTCATGCTCCTCATATTTTTGACACATCTTGAAGCTCTTTATATTTGTCACACCTTTTCAGGCTCTTCATGTATTTTAACACCGCTTCATGCTCCTCCTATTTTTGAGATCGTTTCATGGTCCTCATATTTTTCTCACCTTTTGAAGCTCTTCATATTTTTCGCACCTTCTCAGGCGCTTCATGTATTTGAGCACAGATTCATGTTCCTCCTATTTTTCAGACCGTTTCATGCTCCTCATATTTTTGACACCTTTTGAAGCTCTTCATTTTTTTCACACCTTTTCAGGCTCTTCATGTTTTTGAACACCGCTTCATGCTCCTCCTATTTTTGAGACCGTTTCATGCTCCTCATATTTTTGACACCTTTTGAAACTCTTCATATTTTTCACACCTTTTCATGCTCTTCATGTTTTTCACACCGTTTCATGCTCCTCCTATTTTTCAGACCGTTACATGCTCCTCATATTTTTCACACGTTTTGAAGCTCTTCATTTTTTTCACACCTTTTCAGGCTCTTCATGTTTTTGAACACCGCTTCATGCTCCTCCTATTTTTGAGACCGTTTCATGCTCCTCATATTTTTGACACCTTTTGAAGCTCTTCATATTTTTCACACCTTTTCATGCTCTTCATGTTTTTCACACCGTTTCATGCTCCTCCTATATTTCAGACCGTTTCATGCTCCTCCTATTTTTCAGACTGTTTCATGCACATCTTATTATTGACACCTTTTGAAGCTTTTCATTTTTTTTCACACCTTTTCAGGCTCTTCATGTTTTTCAACACCGCTTCATGCTCCTCCTATTTTTCAGACCATTTCATGCTCCTCATGTATTTCACACCTTTTGAAGCTTGACATAATTGCACAGCTTTTCAGGCTCTTCATGTTTTTGAACACCGCTTCATCCTCCTCCTATTTTTCACACCGTTTCATGCTCCTCATATTTTTGACACGTTTTGGGCTCTTCATATTTTTCACACCATTCCAGGCTCTTCATATTTTTGAACACCGTTTCATACTCCTCCTATTTTTCAGACCGTTTCCTGCTCCTCATATTTTTGACACCTTTTGAAGCTCTTCATATATTTCACACCTTTTCAGGCTCTTCATGTTCTTTAACACCGCTTCATGCTCCTCCTATTTTTCAGACAGTTTCATGCTCCTCATATTTTTGACACGTATTGAAGCTCTTCATATTTTTCACACCTTTTCAGGCTCTTCAAGTTTTTGAACAATGCTACAATGCTCCTCCTATTTTTCAGACCGTTTCATGCTCCTCCCATTTTTGACACCTTTGAAGCTCTTCATATTTTTCACAACTTTTCAGGCTCTTCATGTTTTTCAACACCGCTTCATGATCCTCCAATTTTTCAGACCGTTTCAAGCTCCTCATATTTTTGACACCTTTTGAATCTCTTCATATATTTTACACCTTTTCAGGCATTTCATGTTTTTCAACACCACTTCTTGCTCCTCCTTTTTCAGACCATTTCATGCTCATCTCATTTGTCACACTTTTTGAAGCTCTTCATATTTTTGACACCTTTTGAGCTCTTCATATTTTTCACACCTTTTGAGGCTCTTCATGTTTTTCAACACCGTTTCATGCTCCTCCTATAATTCAGACGGTTTCATGCTCCTCAAGTCTTTCACTCCTTTTGAAGCTCTTCATATTTTACACACCTTTTCAGGCTCTTCATGATTTTCAACCCCACTTCATGCTCCTCCAATTTTTCAGACCGTTTCATGCTCATCTCATTTTTGACACCTTTTGAAGCACTTCATATTTTTCACACCTTTTGAAGCTGTTCATATTTTTCACACCTTTTCAGGCTCTTCATGTTTTTGAACACGGTTTCATGCTCCTCCTCTTTTTCAGACCGTTTCATGCTCCTCATATTTTTGACACCTTTAAAAGCTCTTCATATTTTTCACACCTTTTCAGGTTCTTTATGTTTTGAAGACCGTTCCATGGTCCTCCTATTTTTCAGACCGTTTCATGCTCCTCATATTTTTGACACATTTTGAACCTTTTCATATTTTTCACACGTTTTCAGGTTCTTCATGTTTTTGAACACCGCTTCATGCTCCTCCTAATTTTCAGACCGTTTCATGCTCCTCATGTATTCAACACCTTTTGAAGCTCTTCATATTTTTCTCACCTTTTCAGGCTTTCATGTTTTTGAACACCTTTTCATGCTCCTCCTATATTTCAGACCGTTTGATGCTCCGCATGTATTTCACAGCTTTTGAAGCTCTTTATATTTTTCACACCTTTTCAGGCTCTTCATGTTTTTGAACACCGTTTCATGCTGCTCCTATTTTTCAGACCGTTTCATGCTCATCTCATTTTTGACACCATTTTAAGCTCTTCATATTTTTCTCACCTTTTCAGGCTTTCATGTTTTTGAACACCTTTTCATGCTCCTCCTATTTTTCAGACCCTTTGATGCTCCGCATGTATTTCACAGCTTTTGAAGCTCTTCATATTTTTCAAACCTTTTCATGCCCCTCATATTTTTCACTCCTTTTGAAGCTCTTCCTATTTTTCACACCTTTTCAGGCTCTTCATGTTTTGAAACACCGCTTCATGCTCCTCCTATTTTTCAGACCGTTTCATGCTTCTCATGTATTTCACACCTTTTGAAGCTCTTCATATTTTTCACATCTTTTCAGGCTCTTCATATTTTTAAACACCGCTTCATGCTCCTCCTATTTTTCAGACCGTTTCATGCTTCTCATGTATTTCACACCTTTTGAAGCTCTTCATATTTTTCACATCTTTTCAGGCTCTTCACGTTTTTCAACACCACTTCATGCTGTTCCTATTTTCCAAACCGTTACCTGCTCCTCAAGTATTTCACAACTTTTGAGGCTCTTCATGTTTTTCAACACCACTTCATGCTCCACCTATTTTTCAGACCGTTTCATGCTCATCTCATTTTTGACACCTTTTGAAGCTCTTCATGTTTTTCACACCTTTTCAGGCTCTTCATATTTTTAAACACCGCTTCATGCTCCTCCTATTTTTCAGACCGTTTCATGCTTCTCATGTATTTCACACCTTTTGAAGCTCTTCATATTTTTCACATCTTTTCAGGCTCTTCACGTTTTTCAACACCACTTCATGCTGTTCCTATTTTCCAAACCATTACGTGCTCCTCAAGTATTTCACAACTTTTGAGGCTCTTCATGTTTTTCAACACCACTTCATGCTCCAACTATTTTTCAGACCGTTTCATGCTCATCTCATTTTTGACACCTTTTGAAGCTCTTCATATTTTTCACACCTTTTGAAGCTCTTCATATTTTTCACAAGTTTTGAGATCTTCATGTTGTTCAACACCGCTTCTTGATCCTCCTATTTTTCAGATTGTTTCATGCTCCTCATATTTTTGACACGTTTTGAAGCTCTTCATATTTTACAAACATTTTCAGGCTTTTCATGTTTTTGAACACCGCTTCATGCTCCTCCTAATTTTCACACCTTTTGAAGCACCTCAAATTTTTCACACCTTTTCAGGTTTTCATGTTTTTCAACACCGCTTCATGCTCCTCCTATTTTTCAGACCGTTTCATGCTCCTCATGTATTTCACATTTTTTGAAGCTCTTCATATTTTTCATACCTTTTGAAGCTCTTCATATTTTTCACACCTTTTGAATCTCTTCATATTTCTCACACCTTTTCAGGCTCTTCATGTTTATGAACACCGTTTCATGCTCCTCTTATATTTCAGACCGTTTCATGCTCCACATATTTTTGACACCTTTTGAAGCTCTTCATATTTTACACCCCTTTTAAGGCTCTTCATGTTTTTCAACACCGCTTCATGCTCCTCCTATTTTTCAGACCGTTTCATGCTCATCTCATTTTTGACACCTTTTGAAGCTCTTCATATTTTTTTCACCTTTTCAGGCTCTTCATGTTTATGAACACCGTTTCATGCTCCTCCTATATTTCAGGCCGTTTCATGCTCCTCATAATTTTGACACCTTTTGAAGCTCTTCATATGTTTCACACATTTTCAGGCTCTTCATTTTTTTCAACACCACTTCATGCTCCTCCTATTTTTCAGACCGTTTCATGCTCATCTCATTTTTTACACCTTTTGAAGCTCTTCATATTTTTCACACCTTTTGATGCTCTTCATATTTTTCACACGTTTTCAGGCTCTTCAAGTTTTTCAACACCGCTTCATGCTCCTCCTATTTTTCAGACCGTTTCATGCTCCTCGTATTTTTGACACCTTTTGAAGCTCTTCATATTTTTCACACCTTCAGGCTCTTCATGTTTTTCAACACCGCTTCATGCTCCTCCTATTTTTCAGACAGTTTCATGCTCCTCATGTATTTCACACCTTTTGAAGCTCTTCATATTTTTCACACCTTTTGAGCCTCTTCATGTTTTTGAACACCGTTTCATGTTCCTCCTATTTTTCAGACCGTTTCATGCTCCTCATATTTGTGACACCATTTTAAGATTTTCATATTTTTCACACCTTTTGAAGCTCTTCATATTTTTCACACGTTTTCACGCTCTTCATGTTTTTCAAGACCGATTCTTGATCCAAATATTTTTCAGACCGTTTCATGCTCCTCATGTTTTTGACACCTTTTGAAGTTCTTCATATTTTTCACACCTTTTCAGGCTCTTCATGTTTTTCAACACAACTTCATGCCCCTCCTATTTTTCAGACCGTTTCTTGCTCATCTCATTTTTGACAGCTTTTGAAGCTCTTCATATTTTTCACACATTTTGAGGCTCTTCATATTTTTCACAGCTTTTCATGCTCTTCATGTTTTTCAACACCGCTTCATGATCCTCCTAATTTTCAGACAGTTTCATGCTCCTCATGTGTTTCACACGTTTTGAAGCCCTTCATATTTTTCACACCTTTTCATGCTCTTCATGTTTTTGAACACCGCTACAATCCTCCTCCTATTCATCAGACCATTTCATGCTCCTCATATTTTTCACACCTTTTGAAGCTCTTCATATATTTAACACCTTTTCAGGCTCTTCATGTTTTCAACACCGCTAAATGCTCCTCCTATTTTTCAGACCGTTTCATGCACCTATTGTATTTCACACCTTTTGAAGCTCTTCATATTTTTCACACCTTTTCAGGCGCTTCATGTTTTTCATCACCATTTCAATCTCCTCCTATTTTTCAGACTGTTTCAGGCTCCTAATATTTTTGACACATTTTCAAGCTCTTCATATTTTTCACACCTTTACAGGCTCTTCATGTTTTTAAACAACGCTTCATGATCCTCCTATTTTTCAGGCCGTTTCATTCTCCTCATATTGTTGTCACCTTTTGAAGCTCTTCATATTTTTCACAACTTTTGAATCTCTTCGTATATTTCGCACTTATTCAGGCTCTTCATGTTTTTCAACACCACTTCATGCTCCTCCTATTTTTCAGACCGTTTCATGCTACTCATATTTTTGACACGTTTTGAAGCTCTTCATATTTTTCACACCTTTTCAGGCTCTTCATATTTTTGAACACCGCTTCATGCTCCTCCAATTTTTCAGGCCGTTTCATGCTCCTCATAATTTTGACACCTTTTGAAGCTCTTCATATGTTTCACACATTTTCAGGCTCTTCATTTTTTTCAACACCACTTCATGCTCCTCCTATTTTTCAGACCGTTTCATGCTCATCTCATTTTTTACACCTTTTGAAGCTCTTCATATTTTTCACACCTTTTGAAGCTCTTCATATTTTTCACACCTTTTCAGGCTCTTCATGTTTTTGAACACGGTTTCCTGCTCCTCCTTTTTTTCAGACCGTTTCATGCTCCTAATATTTTTGACACCTTTTGAATCTCTTCATATATTTCACACCTTTTCAGGCTCTTCATATATTTGAACAACGCTTCATGCTCCACCTATTTTTCAGACGGTTTCATCCTCCTCATGTATTTCACACCTTTTGAAGCTCTTCATATTTTTCACACCTTCTCAGGCTCTTCATCTTTTTCAACACCACTTCATGCTCCTCCTATTTTTCAGACCGTTTCAGGCTACTCATATTTTTGACAGCTTTAGAATCTCTTCATAATTTTCACACCATTTCAGGCTCTTCATGTTTTTCAACACCGCTTCATGCTCCTCCTTTATTTCAGACAGTTTCATTCTCCTCCCATTTTTCACACCTTTTGAAGCTCTTATTATATTTCACACCTTTCAAGCTCGTCATGTTTTTGAACACTGCTTCATTCTCCTCCTCTTTTTCTGACCGTTTCATGGTCCTCGTATTTTTGACACCTTTTGAAGCTCTTCATATTTTTCACACCTTTTCAGGCTCTTCATGTTTTTGAACATCGTTTCCTACTCCTCTTATTTTTCAGACCGTTTCATGCTCCTCATATTTCTGTCACATTTTGAAGCTCTTTATATTTTTCACACCTTTTCAGGCTCTTCATGTTTTTGAACATCGTTTCCTACTCCTCTTATTTTTCAGACATTTTCATGCTCCTCATATTTTTGACTCCTTTTGAAGCTCTTCATATTTTTCACAGCTTTTCAGGCTCTTCATGTTTTTCAACACCGCTTCATGCTCCACCTATTTTTCAGACCTTTTCATGCTCCTCATATTTTTGACTCCTTTGAAGCTCTTCATATTATTCACACCTTTTCATGCTCTTCATGTTTTTCAACACTGCTTCAAGATCCTCCTATTTTTCATACCGTTTCATGCTCCTCATATTTTGACACCTTTTGAAGATCTTCATATTTTTCACACCTTTTCAGGGTCTTCATGTTTTTCAACACCACTTCATGCTCCTCCTATTTTTCAGACTGTTTCATTCTCATCTCATTTTTGACAGCTTTTGAAGCTCTTCATATTTTTCACAACTTTTGAAGCTCTTCATATTTTTCACACATTTTCAGGCTCTTCATGTTTTTGAACACCGTTTCATGCTCCTCTTATTTTTCAGACCGTTTCATGCTCCTCATATTTTTGACACCTTTTGAAGCTCTTCATATTTTTCACACCTTTTGAGGCTCTCATGTTTTTGAACACCGTTTCATGTTCCTCCTATTTTTCAGACCGTTTCATGCTCCTCATATTTTTGACACCTTTTGAAGCTCTTCATATTTTTCACACCTTTTCAGGCTCTTCATGTTTTTCAACACCGCTTCCTGGTCCTCCTATTTTTCAGACCGTTTCATGCTCACATATTTTGACACCTTTGAAGTTCTTCATATTTTTCACACCTTTTCTGTTTCGTCAGGTTTTTCAACACCGCTTCATGCTCCTCATATTTTTCAGGCTGTTTCATGCTCCTCTTGTATTTCACACCTTTGGAAGCTCTTCATATTTTTCACACCATTTCAGGCTCTTCATATTTTTCAACACCGCTTCATGCTCCTCCGTTTTTTAAGACCTTTTCATGCTCCTCATATTTTTGACACATTTTGAAGCTCCTCATATTTTTCACACTTTTTGAAGCTCTTCATATATTTCACACTTTTTCAGTATCTTCATGTTTTCAACACCACTTCATGCTCCTCCTATTTTTCAGACCGTTTCATGCTCCTCATATTTTTGACACCTTTTAAAGCTCTTCATATTTTACACACCTTTTCAGGCTCTTCATATTTTTGAACATCGTTTCATGCACCTCCTATTTTTCAGACCATTTCATGCTCCTCATATTTTTGACACCTTTTGAAGCTCTTCATATTTTACACACCTTTTCAGGCTCTTCATGTTTTTCAACACTGCTTCATTATCCTCCTATTTTTAAGACAGTTTCATGCTCCTCTCACTTCTGAAACCTTTTGAAGCGCTTCATATATTTCAAACATTTTCAGGCTCTTCATGTTTTTCAACACTACTTCATATGAGCTCCTCATAGTTTTCAGACCGTTTCATGCTCCTCATATTTTTGACACCTTTTGAAGCTCTTCATATTATTCACACCTTTTCCTGCTCTTCAGGTTTTTGAACACCGTTTCATGAAGCTCCTATTTTTCAGACCGTTTCATGCTTCTCATATTTTTGACACGTTTTGAAGCTCTTCATATTTTTCTCAACTTTTCAGGCTCTTCATGGTTTTCAACACCGCTTCATTTTCCTCCTATTTTTCAGACCGTTTCATGCTCCCATATTTTTGACACCTTTTGAAGCTCTTCATATTTTTCACAGCTTTTCATGCTCTTCATGTTTTTCAACACCGCTTCATGAACCTCCAATTTTTCAGACCGTTTCATGCTCCTCATATTTGAGACATCTTTTGAAGCTTTTCATATTTTTCACACCTTTGAGGCTCTTCATGTTTTTCACACCATTTCAGGCTCTTCATGTTTTTGAACACGGCTTCATGCTCTTCCTATTTTTCAGACCGTTTCATGCTCCTCATATTTTTGACACCTTTTGAAGCTCTTCATATTTTTCACACCTTTTCTGGCTCGTCATGTTTGTGAACACCGCTTCATGCTCCTCCTATTTTTCAGATCGTATCATGCTCCTCATATTTTTGACAACTTTTGAAGCTCTTCATATTTTTAACACCTTTTCAGGCTCTTCATGTTTTTGAACACCGTTTCATGCTGCTCGCATTTTTCAGACCGTTTCATACTCCTCATAGTTTTGACACCTTTTGAAGCTCTACATATTTTTCACACCTTTTCAGGCTCTACATGTTTTTCAACACCGCTTCATGCTCCTCCTATTTTTCAACGGTTTCATGCTCCTCAAGTATTTCACACATTGAGTCTCTTCATATTTTTCACAGCTTTTCATTCTCTTCATGTTTTTGAACACCGTTTTATGCTCCTCCTATTTTTCAGACCGTTTAATGCTCCTCATATTTTTGACACATTTTGAAGGTCTTCATATTTTTCACAACTTTTCAGGCTCTTCATGTTTTTCAACACCACATCATGCTCCACCTATTTTTCAGACCTTTTCATGCTCATCTCATTTTTGACACCATTTTAAGCTCTTCATATTTTTCACACCTTTTGAAGCTCTTCATATTTTTTACACGTTTTCACGCTCTTCATGTTTTTCAACACCGCTTTTTGATCCACCTATTTTTCAGACCGTTTCATTCTCCTCATATTTTTGACACGTTTTGAAGCTCTTCATATTTTTCACACATTTTCAGGCTCTTCATGTTTTTGAACACGGTTTCCTGCTCCTCCTATTTTTCAGACCGTTTCATGCTCCTAATATTTTTGACACTTTTTGAATCTCTTCATATGTTTCACACCTTTTCAGGCTCTTCATATATTTGAACAACGCTTCATGCTCCTCCTATTTTTCAGACGGTTTCATCCTCCTCATGTATTTCACTCCTTTTGAAGCTCTTCCTATTTTTCACACCTTTTCAGACTCTTCATGTTTTTAAACACTGCTTCATGCTCCACCTATTTTTCAGACCGTTTCATTCTCCTCATATTTTTTATACCTTTTGAAGCTCTTCATATTTTTCACATCTTTTCAGGCTGTTCATGTTTTTCAACACAGCTTCATGTTTCTTCTATTTTTCAGACCGTTTCTTACCCCTATGTATTTCACACCTTTTGAAGCTCTTCATATTTTTCAAACCTTTTCAGGCCCTTCGAGTTTTTCAAAACCGTTTCATGCTCCTCCTATTTTTCAGGCCGTTTCATGCTCCTCATATTTTTGACCTCTTTTAAAGCTCCTAATATTTTTCACAACTTTTGAAGCTCTTCATATATTTTACACATTTTCAGGCTCTTCATGTTTTTCAACACCACTTCATGCTCCTCCTATTTTTCAGACCGTTTCATGCTAATCTAATTTTTGACACCTTTTGAAGCTCTTCATGTTTTTCACATCTTTTCAGGCTCTTCATGTTTTTAAACACCGCTTCATGCTCCTCCTATTTTTCAGACCGTTTCATGCTTCTCATGTATTTCACACCTTTTGAAGCTCTTCATATTTTTCACATCTTTACAGGCTCTTCATATTTTTAAACACCGCTTCATGCTCCTCCTATTTTTCAGACCGTTTCATGCTTCTCATGTATTTCACACCTTTTGAAGCTCTTCATATTTTTCACATCTTTTCAGGCTCTTCACGTTTTTCAACACCACTTCATGCTGTTCCTATTTTCCAAACCGTTACGTGCTCCTCAAGTATTTCACAACTTTTGAGGCTCTTCATGTTTTTCAACACCACTTCATGCTCCACCTATTTTTCAGACCGTTTCATGCTCATCTCATTTTTGACACCTTTTGAAGCTCTTCATGTTTTTCACACCTTTTCAGGCTCTTCATATTTTTAAACACCGCTTCATGCTCCTCCTATTTTTCAGACCGTTTCATGCTTCTCATGTATTTCACACCTTTTGAAGCTCTTCATATTTTTCACATCTTTTCAGGCTCTTCACGTTTTTCAACACCACTTCATGCTGTTCCTATTTTCCAAACCGTTACGTGCTCCTCAAGTATTTCACAACTTTTGAGGCTCTTCATGTTTTTCAACACCACTTCATGCTCCACCTATTTTTCAGACCGTTTCATGCTCATCTCATTTTTGACACCTTTTGAAGCTCTTCATGTTTTTCACACCTTTTCAGGCTCTTCATATTTTTAAACACCGCTTCATGCTCCTCCTATTTTTCAGACCGTTTCATGCTTCTCATGTATTTCTCACCTTTTGAAACTCTTCATATTTTTCACAGCTTTTCAGGCTTTTCACGTTTTTCAACACCACTTCATGCTGTTCCTATTTTCCAAACCATTACGTGCTCCTCATGTATTTCACAACTTTTGAGGCTCTTCATGTTTTTCAACACCACTTCATGCTCCAACTATTTTTCAGACCGTTTCATGCTCATCTCATTTTTGACACCTTTTGAAGCTCTTCATATTTTTCACACCTTTTGAAGCTCTTCATATTTTTCACAAGTTTTGAGATCTTCATGTTGTTCAACACCGCTTCTTGATCCTCCTATTTTTCAGATTGTTTCATGCTCCTCATATTTTTGACACGTTTTGAAGCTCTTCATATTTTACAAACATTTTCAGGCTTTTCATGTTTTTGAACACCGCTTCATGCTCCTCCTAATTTTCACACCTTTTGAAGCACCTCAAATTTTTCACACCTTTTCAGGTTTTCATGTTTTTCAACACCGCTTCATGCTCCTCCTATTTTTCAGACCGTTTCATGCTCCTCATGTATTTCACATTTTTTGAAGCTCTTCATATTTTTCACACCTTTTGAAGCTCTTCATATTTTTCACACCTTTTGAAGCTCTTCATATTTCTCACACCTTTTCAGGCTCTTCATGTTTATGAACACCGTTTCATGCTCCTCTTATATTTCAGACCGTTTCATGCTCCACATATTTTTGACACCTTTTGAAGCTCTTCATATTTTTCACCCCTTTTAAGGCTCTTCATGTTTTTCAACACCGCTTCATGCTCCTCCTATTTTTCAGACCGTTTCATGCTCATCTCATTTTTGACACCTTTTGAAGCTCTTCATATTTTTTTCACCTTTTCAGGCTCTTCATGTTTATGAACACCGTTTCATGCTCCTCCTATATTTCAGTCCGTTTCATGCTCCTCATGTTTTTGACACCTTTTGAAGTTCTTCATATTTTTCACACCTTTTCAGGCTCTTCATGTTTTTCAACACAACTTCATGCCCCTCCTATTTTTCAGACCGTTTCATGCTCATCTCATTTTTGACAGCTTTTGAAGCTCTTCATATTTTTCACACATTTTGAGGCTCTTCATATTTTTCACAGCTTTTCATGCTCTTCATGTTTTTCAACACCGCTTCATGATCCTCCTAATTTTCAGACAGTTTCATGCTCCTCATGTGTTTCACACGTTTTGAAGCCCTTCATATTTTTCACACCTTTTCATGCTCTTCATGTTTTTGAACACCGCTACAATCCTCCTCCTATTCATCAGACCATTTCATGCTCCTCATATTTTTCACACCTTTTGAAGCTCTTCATATATTTAACACCTTTTCAGGCTCTTCATGTTTTCAACACCGCTAAATGCTCCTCCTATTTTTCAGACCGTTTCATGCACCTATTGTATTTCACACCTTTTGAAGCTCTTCATATTTTTCACACCTTTTCAGGCGCTTCATGTTTTTCATAACCATTTCAATCTCCTCCTATTTTTCAGACTGTTTCAGGCTCCTAATATTTTTGACACATTTTCAAGCTCTTCATATTTTTCACACCTTTACAGGCTCTTCATGTTTTTAAACAACGCTTCATGATCCTCCTATTTTTCAGGCCGTTTCATTCTCCTCATATTGTTGTCACCTTTTGAAGCTCTTCATATTTTTCAAAACTTTTGAATCTCTTCGTATATTTCGCACTTATTCAGGCTCTTCATGTTTTTCAACACCACTTCATGCTCCTCCTATTTTTCAGACCGTTTCATGCTACTCATATTTTTGACACGTTTTGAAGCTCTTCATATTTTTCACACCTTTTCAGGCTCTTCATATTTTTGAACACCGCTTCATGCTCCTCCAATTTTTCAGGCCGTTTCATGCTCCTCATAATTTTGACACCTTTTGAAGCTCTTCATATGTTTCACACATTTTCAGGCTCTTCATTTTTTTCAACACCACTTCATGCTCCTCCTATTTTTCAGACCGTTTCATGCTCATCTCATTTTTTACACCTTTTGAAGCTCTTCATATTTTTCACACCTTTTGATGCTCTTCATATTTTTCACACGTTTTCAGGCTCTTCAAGTTTTTCAACACCGCTTCATGCTCCTCCTATTTTTCAGACCGTTTCATGCTCCTCGTATTTTTGACACCTTTTGAAGCTCTTCATATTTTTCACACCTTCAGGCTCTTCATGTTTTTCAACACCGCTTCATGCTCCTCCTATTTTTCAAACAGTTTCATGCTCCTCATGTATTTCACACCTTTTGAAGCTCTTCATATTTTTCACACCTTTTGAGCCTCTTCATGTTTTTGAACACCGTTTCATGTTCCTCCTATTTTTCAGACCGTTTCATGCTCCTCATATTTGTGACACCATTTTAAGATTTTCATATTTTTCACACCTTTTGAAGCTCTTCATATTTTTCACACGTTTTCACGCTCTTCATGTTTTTCAAGACCGATTCTTGATCCACCTATTTTTCAGACCGTTTCATGCTCCTCATATTTTTGACACTTTTTGAAGCTCTTCATATTTTACACACATTTTCAGGCTCTTCATGTTTTCGAACACCGCTACATGCTCCTCCTATTTTTAACACCTTTTGAAGCTCTTCATATTTTTCACACCTTTTCAGGCTCTTCATGTTTTTGAACACGGTTTCCTGCTCCTCCTTTTTTTCAGACCGTTTCATGCTCCTAATATTTTTGACACCTTTTGAATCTCTTCATATATTTCACACCTTTTCAGGCTCTTCATATATTTGAACAACGCTTCATACTCCACCTATTTTCAGACGGTTTCATCCTCCTCATGTATTTCACACCTTTTGAAGCTCTTCATATTTTTCACACCTTCTCAGGCTCTTCATCTTTTTCAACACCACTTCATGCTCCTCCTATTTTTCAGACCGTTTCAGGCTCCTCATATTTTTGACAGCTTTAGAATCTCTTCATAATTTTCACACCATTTCAGGCTCTTCATGTTTTTCAACACCGCTTCATGCTCCTCCTTTATTTCAGACATTTTCATTCTCCTCCCATTTTTCACACCTTTTGAAGCTCTTATTATATTTCACACCTTTCAAGCTCGTCATGTTTTTGAACACTGCTTCATTCTCCTCCTCTTTTTCTGACCGTTTCATGGTCCTCGTATTTTTGACACCTTTTGAAGCTCTTCATATTTTTCACACCTTTTCAGGCTCTTCATGTTTTTGAACATCGTTTCCTACTCCTCTTATTTTTCAGACCGTTTCATGCTCCTCATATTTCTGTCACATTTTGAAGCTCTTTATATTTTTCACACCTTTTCAGGCTCTTCATGTTTTTGAACATCGTTTCCTACTCCTCTTATTTTTCAGACATTTTCATGCTCCTCATATTTTTGACTCCTTTTGAAGCTCTTCATATTTTTCACAGCTTTTCAGGCTCTTCATGTTTTTCAACACCGCTTCATGCTCCACCTATTTTTCAGACCTTTTCATGCTCCTCATATTTTTGACTCCTTTGAAGCTCTTCATATTATTCACACCTTTTCATGCTCTTCATGTTTTTCAACACTGCTTCAAGATCCTCCTATTTTTCATACCGTTTCATGCTCCTCATATTTTTGACACTTTTTGAAGATCTTCATATTTTTCACACCTTTTCAGGGTCTTCATGTTTTTCAACACCACTTCATGCTCCTCCTATTTTTCAGACTGTTTCATTCTCATCTCATTTTTGACAGCTTTTGAAGCTCTTCATATTTTTCACAACTTTTGAAGCTCTTCATATTTTTCACACATTTTCAGGCTCTTCATGTTTTTGAACACCGTTTCATGCTCCTCTTATTTTTCAGACCGTTTCATGCTCCTCATATTTTTGACACCTTTTGAAGCTCTTCATATTTTTCACACCTTTTGAGGCTCTTCATGTTTTTGAACACCGTTTTATGTTCCTCCTATTTTTCAGACCGTTTCATGCTCCTCATATTTTTGACACCTTTTGAAGCTCTTCATATTTTTCACACCTTTTCAGGCTCTTCATGTTTTTCAACACCGCTTCCTGGTCCTCCTATTTTTCAGACCGTTTCATGCTCCTCATATTTTTGACACCTTTTGAAGCTCTTCATATTATTCACACCTTTTCCTGCTCTTCAGGTTTTTGAACAACGCTACAATCCTCCTCCTATTCTTCAGACCGTTTCATGCTCCACATATTTTTCACACCTTTTGAGCTCTTCATATTTTTCACACATTTTCAGTCTCTTCATGTTTTTGAACATCGTTTCATGCTCCTCCTATTTTTCAGACCGTTTCATGCTCCTCATATTTTGGACCCCTTTGAATCTCTTCATATTTTGCACACCTTTTGAAGCACTTCATATTTTTCACACCTTTTCTGTTTCGTCATGTTTTTCAACACCGCTTCATGCTCCTCCTATTTTTCAGGCTGTTTCATGCTCCTCATATTTTTGACACCATTTGAAGCTCTTCATATTTTTCACACCTTTTCAGGCTCTTCAAGTTTTTCAACACCGCTTCATGCTTCTCCTATTTTTCAGACCGTTTCATGCTACTCATAT
Organism: Dama dama; assembly: GCF_033118175.1. Classification (NCBI taxonomy): domain Eukaryota; kingdom Metazoa; phylum Chordata; class Mammalia; order Artiodactyla; family Cervidae; genus Dama; species Dama dama. Next base: position 2,562,223 of record NC_083714.1, on the reverse strand, counting down.
TTTTGACACGTTTTGAAGCTCTTCATATTTTTCACACCTTTTCAGGATCTTCATATTTTTGAACACCGCTTCATGCTCCTCCAATTTTTCAGGCCGTTTCATGCTCCTCATAATTTTGACACCTTTTGAAGCTCTTCATATGTTTCACACATTTTCAGGCTCTTCATCTTTTTGAACACTGCTTCATGCTCCTCCTATTTTTCGGACCGTTTCATGCTCCTCATATTTTTGACACCTTTTGAAGCTCTTCATATTTTTCACACCTTTTCACGCTCCTCATGTTTGTGATCACCGCTTCATGATCCTCCTATTTTTCAGACCGTTTCATGCTCTTCATATTTTTGACACCTCTTGAAGCTCTTCATATTTTTCACACCTTTTCAGGCTCTTCATGTTTTTCCACACCACTTCATTCTTGTCCTATTTTTCAGACCATTTCATGCTCCTCATGAATTTCACACCTTTTGAAGCTCTTCATATTTTTCACACTTTTTCAGGCTCTTCATGTTTTTTATCACTGTTTCATGTTCCTATTTTTCAGACCGTTTCATGCTCATCTCATTTTTGACCCCTTGTGAATCTCTTCATATTTCTCACAACTTTTTAGGCTCTTCATGTTTCTCAACACCGCTTCATGTTCCTCCTATTTTTCAGACCGTTTCATGCTCATCTCATTTTTGACACCTTTTAAAGCTCTTCATATTTCTCACAACTTTTTAGGCTCTTCATGTTTTTGACACTGCTTCATGCTCCTCTTATTTTTCAGAGAGTTTCATGCTCCTCATGTATTTCACATCTTTTGAAGCTCTTCATATTTCTCACAACTTTTTAGGCTCTTCATGTTTTTCCACACCACTTCATGCTTCTCCTATTTTCGGCCTGTTTCATGCTCCTCATGTATTTCACACCTTTTGAATCTCTTCATATTTTTCACACCTTTTCAGGCTCTTCATGTTTTTAATCACCATTTCATGCTCCTCCTATTTTTCAGACCGTTTCATGCTCCTCATATATTTGACACATTTTGAAGCTCTGAATATTTTTCACACATTTTCAGGCTCTTCCTGTTTTTGAACACTGCTTCATGATCCTCCTATTTTTCAGACCGTTTCATGTTCTTCATATGTTTGACACCTTTTGAAGCTCTTCATATTTTTCACTCCTTTTCAGGCTCTTCATGTTTTTCAACACCACTTCATGCTTCTCCTATTTTTCAGACCGTTTCATGCTCCTCATGTATTTCACACCTTTTGAAGCTCTTCATAATTTTCACACCTTTTCAGGCTCTTCATGTTTTGAACACCATTTCATGCCGATTCTATTTTTCAGACCGTTTCATGCTCCTCATATTTTTCACACATTTTCAGGCTATTCATGTTTTTCAACATCACTTCATGCTCCTCATATTTTTGACACCTTTTGAAGCTCTTCATATTTTTCACACATTTTCAGGCTCTACATATTTTTGAACACCGCTTCATGCTCCTCGTATTTTTCAGACCGTTTCATGCTCCTCATATATTTCACACATTTTCAGGCTATTCATGTTTTTCAACATCACTTCATGCTCCTCATATTTTTGACACCTTTTGAAGCTCTTCATATTTTTCAAACATTTTCAGGCTCTTCATGTTTTTGAACACAGCTTCATGCTCTTCCTATTTTTCAGACCGTTACATGCTACTCATATTTTTGACACCTTTAGAAGCTCTTCATATTTTTCACTACTTTTCAGGTTCTTCATGTTTTTCAACACCGCTTCATGCTCCTCCTCTTTTTCAGAGCGTTTCATGCTCCTCATACTTTTGACACCTATTGAAGCTCTTCATATTTCTCACAACTTTTCAGGTTCTTCATCTTTTTCAACACCGCTTCATGCTCCTCCTATTTTTCAAACCGTTTCTTGCTCATCTCATTTTTGACACCTTTTGAAGCTCTTCATATTTTTCACATCTTTTGAAGCTCTTTATATTTTTCACACATTTTCAGGCTCTTCGTGTTTTTCAACACTCCTTCTTGCTCCACCTATTTTTCACACCGTTTCATGCTCCTCATATTTTTGACACCTTTTGAAGCTCTTCATATTTTTCACACCTTTTCAGGCTCTTCATGTTTTTCAACACCACTTCATGCTCCTCCTATTTTTCAGACCGTTTCATGCTCCTCATATTTTTGATACCTTTTTAAGCTCTTCATATTTTTCACACATTTTCAGGCTCTTCATATTTTTGAACACTGCTTCATGCTCCTCCTATTTTTCAGACTGTTTCATGCTCCTCGTATTTTTGACACCTTTTGAAGCTCTTCATATTTTTCACACATTTTCTGGCTCTTCATGTTTTTGAACACCACTTCATGCTCCTTCTATTTTTCAGAGAATTTCATTCTCCTCATGTATTTCACACCTTTTGAAGCTCTTCATATTTTTCACACCTTTTCAGGCTTTTCATGTTTTTCCACACCACTTCATGCTTCTCCTATTTTTCACCCCGTTTCATGCTCCCCATGTATTTCACACCTTTTGAAGCTCTTCATATTTTTCAGAACTTTTCAGGCTCTTCATATTTTTGATCACCGCTTCATACTCCTCCTATTTTTCAGACCGTATCATGCTCCTCATATTTTTGACACCCTTTGAAGCTCTTCATATTTTTCACCCTTTTCAGACTCTTCATGTTTTTGAACACCGCTTCATGCTCCTCCTATTTTTTCAGACCGTTACATGCTCCTCATATTTTTGACTCCTTTTGAAGCTCTTCATATTTTTCACACCTTTTCAGACTCTTCATGATTCTCAACACCACTTCATGCTCCTCCTATTTTTCAGACCGTTTCATGTTCCTCATGTATTTCACACATTTTGAAGCTCTTCATATTTTACAAACCTTTTCAGGCTCTTCATGAATTTCAACACCACTTCTTGCTCCTCCTATTTTTCAGACCATTTCATGCTCCTCATATTTTTCACACCTTTTGAAGCTCTTCATATTTTTCACACCTGTTCAGGCTCTTCATGTTTTTCTACACCGCTTCATGATCCTCCTATTTTTCAGACCGTTTCATGCTCCTGCTATTTTTGACAATTTTAGAAGCTCTTTATATTTTTCAACACCACTTCAAGCTCCTCCTATTTTTCAGACCGTTTCATTCTCCTCATAATTTTCACACCTTTTTCAGGCTCTTCATTTTTTTCAACACCACTTCATGCTCCTCTTATTTTTCAGACCGTTTCATGCTCCTCATATTTTTGACACCTTTTGAAGCTCTTCATATTTTTCACACCTTTCCAGGCTCTTCATGTTTTTGAACACCGTTTAATGCTCCTCTTATTTTTCAGACCGTTTCTTGCTCCTCATATTGTTGAACACCGTTTAATGCTCCTCCTATTTTTCAGGCCGTTTCTTGTTCCTCATATTTTTGACACCTTCTGAAGCTATTCATATATTTCACACATTTTCAGGCTCTTCATATTATTGAACACCGCTTCATGCTCCTATTTTTCAGACCTTTTCATGCTCCTCATATTTTTGACAACTTTGGAAGCTCGTCATATTTTTCACACCTTTCCAGGCTCTTCATATTATTGAACACCGCTTCATGCTCCTCCTATTTTTCAGAGAGTTTCATCCTCGTCATGTATTTCACACCTTTTGAAGCTCTTCATATTTTTCACAGCTTTTGAAGCTCTTCATATTTTTCACACCTTTTCTGGCTCTTCATGTTTTTGAACACCGCTTCTTGCGACTCCTATTTTTCAGACCGTTTCATGCTCCTCATATTTTTCACACCTTTGGAAGCTCTTCATATTTTTCACCCCTTTTCAGGCTTTTCATGTTTTTCAACACCGCTTCATGCTCCTCCTATTTTTCAGAGTGTTTCATGCTCCTCATATTTTTCACACCTTTTGAAGCTCTTGATATTTTTCACACCTTTTCAGGCTCTTCATTTTTTGAACAACACTTCATGCTCCTCCTATTTTTCAGACCGTGTCATGCTCCTCATATTTCCACACCTTTTAAAGCTCTTCATATTTTTCACATTTTTGAAGCTCTTCATATTTTTCACACATTTTCAGACTCTTCATGTTTTTCACCACCGCTTCATGCTCCTTCTATTTTTCAGAACGTTTCATACTCCTCATATTTTTCACACTTTTTGAAGCTCTTCATATTTTTCACATTTTTGAAGCTTTTCATATTTTTCACACCTTTTCAGGCTCTTCATGTTTTTGATCACCGTTTAATGCTCCTCCTATTTTTCAGACCTTTTCTTGCTCATCTAATTTTTGACACCTAATGAAGCTCTTCATATTTTTCACAACTTTTAAAGCTCTTCATATTTTTCACATTTTTGAAGCTCTTCATATTTTTCACACATTTTCAGACTCTTCATGTTTTTCACCATCGCTTCATGCTCCTTCTATTTTTCAGAACGTTTCATACTCCTCATATTTTTCACACTCTTTGAAGCTCTTCATATTTTTCACATTTTTGAAGCTCTTCATATTTTCACACCTTTTCAGGCTTTTCATGTTTTTGAACACGCTTCATGATCCTCCTATTTTTCAGACCGTTTCATGATCCTCATATTTTTGACACCTTTAGAAGCTCTTCATATTTTTCACACATTTTCAGGCTCTTCATGATTTTCACCACCACTTCATGCTCCTCTTATTTTTCAGACCGTTTCATGCTCATCTCATTTTTGACACATTTGAAGCTCTTCATATTTTTCACACCTTTTGAAGCTCTTCATATTTTTCACACGTTTTCAGGCTCTTCATGTTTTTCAACACCGCTTCATGCTCCTCGTATTATTCAGAACGTTTCATTCTCCTCATATTTTTGACACCTTTTGAAGATCTTCATATATTTCACACCTTTTCAGCCTCTTCTTTTTTATCAACACCACTTCATGCTTCTCTTATTTTTCAGACCTTTTCATGTTCATTCATTTTTGACACATTTGAAGCTCTTCATATTTTTCACAACTTTTCAGGCTCTTCATGTTTTTCAACAATGCTTCATGCTCCTCCTATTTTTCAGACCGTTTCATGCTCCTCATATTTTTGACAATTTTTGAAGCTCTTCATATTTTTCACAACTTTTTAGGCTCTTCATGTTTTTCAACACCGATTCATGCTCCTCCTCTTTTTCAGACCGTTTCATGCTCCTCATATTTTGACACATTTTGAAGCTCTTCATATTTCTCACAGCTTTTCAGGCTCTTCATGTTTTTGAACACCGGTTCATGCTCCTCCGATTTTTCAGACCGTTTCATGCTCCGCATATATTTACCACCTTTTGAAGCTTTTCATATTTTTCACACATTTTCTGGCTGTTCAAGTTTTTCAACACCACTTCATGCTCCTCCTTTTTTGCAGACCGTTTCATGCTCACCATATTTTTTACACCTTTTGAAGCTCTTCATATTTTTCACACCTTTTCAGGCTCTTCATGTTTTTCAAGACCGCTTCATGCTCCTCCTATTTTTCAGACCGTTTCATGCTCCTCATATTTTTGACACTTTTTGAAGCTCTTCATATTTTTCACACCTTTTCAGACTCTTCATGTTTTTGAAAACCGCTTCATGCTCCTCCTTTTTTTCAGACCGTTTAATGCTCCTCATGTATTTCACACCTTTTGAAGCTCTTCATATTTTTCACACCTTTTCAGGCTCTTGATGATTTTCAACACCGCTTCATTCTCCTCCTGTTTTTCAGACCGTTTCATGCTCATCTCATTTTGACACCATTTTAAGCTCTTCATATTTTTCACACCTTTTGAAGCTCTTCATATTTTTCACACCTTTTGAAGCTCTTCATATTTTTCATATTTTTGAAGCTCTTCATATTTTTCACACCTTTTCAGGCTCTTCATGTTTTTGAACACCCCTTCATGCTCCTCCTCTTTTTCAGACCGTTTCATACTCCTCCTATTTTTCAGACCGTTTCATGCTCCTCATATTTTTGACAACTTTGAAGCTCTTCATATTTAACACTTTTTCAGGCTCTTCATGTTTTTCAACACCACTTCATGCTCCTCCTATTTTTCAGACCGTTTCATGCTCCTCATAATTTTGACACCTTTTGAAGCTTTTCATATTTTTCACACCTTTTCAGGCTCTTCATGTTTTTCCACAGCACTTCATGCTTCTCCTATTTTTCAGCCCGTTTCATGCTCCTCATGTATTTCACACCTTTTGTAGCTCTTCATATTTTTCACACGTTTTCAGGCTCTTCATGTTTTTGATCACCTTTTCATGTTCCTCCTATTTTTCAGACCGTTTCATGCTCTTCATAATTTTGACACCTTTTGAAGCTTTTTATATTTTTCACACCTTTTCAGGCTCTTCATGTTTTTGAACACCGCTTCATGCTCCTCCTATTTTTCAGACCGTTTCATGCTCCTCATATTTTTCACACATTTTGAAGCTCTTCATATTTTTCACACCTTTTCAGGCTCTTCATGTTTTTCAACACCAGTTCATGTTCCTCACATTTTTCAGACCGTTTCATGCTCCTCATATTTTTGACACCTTTAGAAACTCTTCATATTTTTCACACCTTTTGAAGCTCTTCATGTTTGTCACACCTTTTGATGCTCTTCATATTTTTCATATTTTTGAATCTCTTCATATTTTCACACATTTTCAGGCTCTTCATGTTTTTCAACACCGCTTCATGCTCCTCCTATTTTTCAGACCGTATCATGCTCCTCATAGTTTTCACACCTTTTGAAGCTCTTCATACTTTTCATATTTTTGAAGATCTTCATATTTTTCACACGATTTCAGACTCTTCCTGTTTTTCAACACCGCTTCATGCTCCTGCTATTTATCATACCGTTTCATACTTCTCATATTTTTGACACGTTTTGAGGCTCTTCATATTTTTCACACCTTTTCAGTCTCTGCATGTTTTGAACACCGTTTCATGTTCCTCATGTATTTCATACCTTTTGAAGCTCTTCATATTTTGCACACCTTTTCAGGCTCTTCATGTTGTTGAACACCGCTTCATGCTCCTCCTATTTTCCAGACCGTTTCATACTCCTCATATATTTGTCACCTTTTGAAGCTCTTCATATTTTTCACACTTTTTCAGGCTCTTCAAGTTTTTCAACACTGCTTCATGCTCCTGCTATTTTTCACACCGTTTCATAATCCTCATATTTTTGACACGTTTTGAGGCTCTTCATATATTTCACACCTTTTGAAGCTCTTCATATTTTTCACATTTTTCCAGCTCTTCATATTTTTCACACCTTTTCAGGCTCTTCATGTTTTTCAACACCGCTCATGCTCCTCCTATTTTTCAGACCGTTTCATTCTCCTCATATTTTTGACACCTTTTGAAGCTCTTCATGTTTTTCCCACCTTTTTAGGCTCTTCTTTTTTTTCAACACCACTTCATGCTCGTCCTATTTTTCAGACCGTTTCATGTTCCTCTCTTTTTTGACACCTTTTGAAGCTCTTCATATTTTTCACAACTTTTCAGGCTCTTCATGTTTTTCAACACCGCTTCATGCTCCTCCTATTTTTCAGACCGTTTCATGCTCCTCCTCTTCTTGGCAGCTTTTGAAGCTCTTCATATTTTCACACCTTTTCAGGCTCTTCATGTTTTTCAACACCGCTTCATGCTCCTCCTATTTTTCAGACCGTTTCATGCTCCTCATATTTCTGAAATTTTTGAAGCTCCTCATATTTTTCACACATTGTGAAGCTCTTCATATATTTCACACCATTTCAGGATCTTCATGTTTTTCAACAGCACTTCATGCTCCTCCTATTTTTCAGACCGTTTCATGCTCCTCATATTTTTGACACCTTTTGAAGCTCTTCATATATTTCACACCTTTTCAGGCTCTTCATGTTTTTAACACTACTTCATGCTCCTCCTATTTTTCAGACCATTTCCTGCTCATCGATTTTTGACACCTTTTGAAGCTCTTCATATTTTTCACACCTTTTGAAGCTTTTTATATTTTTCACACATTTTCAGGCTCTTCATGTTTTGAACAACGCTTCATGCTCCTCTTATTTTTCAGACCGTTTCATGCTCCTCATATTTTTCACACATTTTGAAGCTCTTCATATTTTTAACACCTTTTCAGGCTCTTCATGTTTTTCAACACCAGTTCATGCTCCTCATATTTTTCAGACCGTTTCATGCTCCTCATATTTTTGACACCTTTAGAAACTCTTCACAATTTTCACACCTTTTGAAGCTCTTCATATTTGTCACACCTTTTGATGCTCTTCATATTTTTCATATTTTTGAATCTCTTCATATTTTCACACCTTTTCAGGCTCTTCATGTTTTTCAACACCGCTTCATGCTCCTCCTATTTTTCAGACCGTATCATGCTCCTCATAGTTTTCACACCTTTTGAAGCTCTTCATACTTTTCATATTTTTGAAGATCTTCATATTTTTCACACGATTTCAGACTCTTCCTGTTTTTCAACACCGCTTCATGCTTCTGCTATTTATCATACCGTTTCATACTTCTCATATTTTTGACACGTTTTGAGGCTCTTCATATTTTTCAACCCTTTTCAGTCTCTGCATGTTTTGAACACCGTTTCATGTTCCTCATGTATTTCACACCTTTTGAAGCTCTTCATATTTTGCACACCTTTTCAGGCTCTTCATGTTGTTGAACACCGCTTCATCCTCCTCCTATTTTTAAGAGGGTTTCATACTCGTCATATTTTTGACACATTTTGAAGCTCTTCATATTTTTCACACCTTTTGAAGCTGTTCATATATTTCACACCTTTTCAGGCTCTTCATGTTTTTCAACACCGCTTCATGCTCGTCCTATTTTTCAGACCATTTCATGCTCCTCATATTTTTGACACCTTTTGAAGCTCTTCATATTTTTCACAACTTTTCAGGCTCTTCATGTTTCTGATCACCGTTTCATGCTCTTCCTATCTTTCAGACCGTTTCATGCTTCTCATATTTTTGACACCATTTGAAGTTCTTCATATTTATCACACATTTTCAGGCTCTTCATGTTTTTGAACACCATTTCATGCTCCTCTTATTTTTTTTTATTGTTATTTTTTTTAATTTTTTTTTTATTTTTATTTTTTTTTCCCAGTCGGTTTTGTCATACATTGATATGAATCAGCCATGGATTTACATGTATTCCCAATCCCAATCCCCCCTCCCACCTCCTTCTCCACCCGATTCCTCTCGGTCTTCCCAGTGCACCAAGCTGGAGCACTTGTCTCGTGCATCCTACCTGGGCTGGTGATCTGTTTCACCATAGATAGCATGCATGCTGTTCTTTTGAAATATCCCAACCTCGCATTCTCCCACAAAGTTCAAAAGTCTGTTCTGTATTTCTGTGTCTCTTTTTCTGTTCTGCATATAGGGTTATCGTTATCACCTTTCTAAATTCCATATACATGTGTCAGCATGCTCTAATGTTCTTTATCTTTCTGGCTTACTTCACTCTGTATAATGGGCTCCAGCTTCATCCATCTCATTAGGACTGATTCAAATGAATTCTTTTTAATGGCTGAGTAATATTCCATGGTGTATATGTACCACAGCTTTCTTATCCATTCATCTGCTGACGGGCATCTAGGTTGCTTCCATGTCCTGGCTATTATAAACAGTGCTGCGATGAACATTGGGGTGCACGTGTCTCTTTCAGACGAACCTATGGACACCTTAACTTTGACAAAGGAGGCAAGGATATACAATGGAAAAAAGACAACCTCTTTAACAAGTGGTGCTGGGAATACTGGTCAACCACTTGTAAAAGAATGAAAATAAAACACTTTCTAACACCATACACAAAAATAAACTCAAAATGGATTAAAGATCTAAATGTAAGACCAGAAACTATAAAACTCCTAGAGGAGAACATAGGCAAAACACTCTCCGACATAAATCAAAGCAAGATCCTCTATGACCCACCTCCCAGAATATTGGAAATAAAAGCAAAACTAAACAAATGGGACCTAATGAAACTTAAAAGCTTTTGCACTACAAAGGAAACTATAAGTAAGGTGAAAAGACAGCCCTCAAATTGGGAGAAAATAATAGCAAATGAAGAAACAGACAAAGGATTAATCTCAAAAATATACAAGCAAATCCTGCAGCTCAATTCCAGAAAAATAAATGACCCAATAAAAAATGAGCCAAAGAACTAAACAGACATTTCTCCAAAGAAGACATACAGATGGATAACAAACACATGAAAAGATGCTCAACATCACTCATTATTAGAGAAATGCAAATCAAAACCACAATGAGGTACCATTACATGCAAGTCAGGATGGCTGCTATCCAAAAGTCTACAAGCAATAATTGCTGGAGATGGTGTGGAGAAAAGGGAACCCTCTTACACTGTTGGTGGGAATGCACACTAGTACAGCCCCTATGGAAAACAGTGTGGAGATTTCTTAAAAAACTGGAAATAGAACTGCCATATGACCCAGCAATCCCACTTCTGGGCATACACACTGAGGAAACCAGATCCTCTTATTTTTCAGACAGTTTCAAGCTCCTCATATTTTTTACACCTTGTGAAGCTCTTCATATATTTCACACCTTTTCAGGCTCTTCATGCTTTTCAAATCCGCTTCATGCTCCTCCTATTTTTCAGACTGTTTCATGCTCCTCATATTTTTGACACCTTTTGAAGCTCTTCATATTTTTCACACGTATTCAAGCTCTTCATCTTTTTCAACACCGCTTCATGCTCCTCCTATTTTTCAGACCGTTTCATGCTTCTCATATTTTTGACACCTTTTGAATCTCTTCATATTTTTCACACCTTTTCAGGTTCTTCATGTTTTTGAACACCGCTTCATGCTCCTCCCATTTTTCAGACCGTTTCATACTCCTCATATATTTGACACCTTTTGAAGCTCTTCATATTTTTCACAACTTTTCAGGTTCTTCATGTTTTCAACACCACTTCATGCTCCTCCTATATTTCTGACCGTGTCATGCTCCTCATATTTTTGACATCTTTTGAAGCTCTTCATATTTTTCATGCCTTTTCAGACTCTTCATGTTTTTCTACACCGCTTCATGCTCCTCCTATTTTTGACATCTTTTGAAGCTCTTCATATATTTCACACCTTTTCAGGGTTTTCATGTGTTTGAACACCGCTTCATGCTCCTCCTATCTTTCAGACCGTTTCATGCTTCTCATATTTTTGACACCATTTGAAGCTCTTCATATTTTTCACACCTTTTCAGGCTCTTCATGTTTTTGAACACCGCTCATGATCCTCCAAATTTTCAGACCGTTTCATGCTCGTCATATTTTTAACACCTTTTGAAGCTCATCATATTTTTCACACCTTTTCAGGCTCTTCATGTTTTTCCACACCACTTCATGCTTCTCATATTTTTCAGACCGTTTCATGCTCCTCATGAATTTCACACCTTTTGAAGCTCTTCATATTTTGCACACCTTTTCAGGCTTCTCATGTTTTTGATCCCCGTTTCATGCTCCTCCTATTTTTCAGACCGTTTCATGCTCTTCATATATTTGACGCCTTTTGAAGCTCTTCATATTTTTCACACCTTTTCAGGCTCTTCATGTTTTCCACACCGTTTCATGCTGCTTCTATTTTTCAGGCCGTTTCATGCTCCTCATAATTTTCACACCTTTTGAAGCTCTTTATATTTTTCAAACCTTTTCAGGCTCTTCATGTTTTTGAACACCGTTTCATGCTCCCCCTATTTTTCAGACCGTTTCATCCTCATCTCATTTTGATACCTTTTGAAGCTCTTCATATTTTTCACACCTTTTCAGGCTCTTCATGTTTTTGAACACCGCTTCATGGTCCTCCTATTTTTCAGAACGTTTCATGCTCCTCCTGTATTTCACACCTTTTGAAGCTCTTTATATTTTTCAAACCTTTTCAGGCTCTTCATGTTTTTGAACACCGTTTCATGCTCCCCCTATTTTTCAGACCGTTTCATGCTCTTCATATTTTTTGACTTTTTGAAGCTCTTCATATTTTTGACACCTTTTGAAGCTCTTCATATATTTCACACCTTTTCAGGCTCTTCATGTTTTTCAACACCACTTCATGCTCCTCCTATTTTTCAGACCGTTTCATGCTCATCTAATTTTTGACACCTTTTGAAGCTCTTCATATATTTCACAACTTTTGAAGCTCTACATATTTTTCACATTTTTGAACCTTTTCATATTTTTCACACTTTTTCAGGCTCTTCATGTTTTTGAACACCGCTTCATGCTCCTGCTATTTTTCACACCGTTTCATACTCCTCATATTTTTGACACGTTTTGAGGCTCTTCATATATTTCACACCTTTTGAAGCTTTTCATATTTTTCACATTTTTGCAGCTCTTCATATTTTTCACACCTTTTCAGGCTCTTCATGTTTTCAACACCGCTCATGCTCCTCCTATTTTTCAGACCGTTTCATTCTCCTCATATTTTTGACACCTTTTGAAGCTCTTCATGTTTTTCACACCTTTTCAGGCTCTTCTTTTTTTCAACACCACTTCATGCTCGTCCTATTTTTCAGACCATTTCATGCTCATCTCATTTTTGACACCTTTTGAAGCTCTTCATATTTTTCACACCTTTTCAGGCTCCTCATGTTCTCTAACACCGCTTCATGCTCCTCCTGTTTTTCAGACCGTTTCGTGCTCCTCCTATTCTTGACAGCTTTTGAAGCTCTTCATATTTTCACACCTTTTCAGGCTCTTCATGTTTTTCAACACCGCTTCATGCTCCTCCTATTTTTCAGACCGTTTCATGCTCCTCATATTTTGACACCTTTTGAAGTACTTCATATTTTTCACACTTTTCAGGCTCCTCATGTTTTTCAACACCATTTCATGCTCCTCCCTATTTTTCAGACCGTTTCATGCTCCTCATATTTCTGACACTTTTTGAAGCTCCTCATATTTTTCACACATTGTGAAGATCTTCATATATTTCACACCATTTCAGGATCTTCATGTTTTTCAACACCACTTCACGCTCCTCCTATTTTTCAGACTGTTTCATTCTCCTCATATTTTTGACACCTTTTGAAGCTCTTCATATATTTCACACCTTTTCAGGCTCTTCATGTTTTTAACACCACTTCATGCTCCTCCTATTTTTCGGACCCTTTCATGCTAATCTAATTTTTGACACCTTTTGAAGGTCTTCATATTTTTCACACCTTTTGAAGCTCTTAATATTTTTCACACCTTTTCAGGCTCTTCATGTTTTTGAACACCGCTTCATGCTCCTCCTATTTTTCAGACCGTTTCATGCTCCTCATATTTTTGACACCTTTTGAAGCTCTTCATATTTTTTAAACCTTTTCAGGCTCTTCATGTTTTTGAACACAGCTTCATGCTCCTCCTATTTTTCAGACCGTTCCATGCTCCTCATATTTTTGACACCTTTTGAAGCTTTTCATATTTTTCACAACTTTTCAGGCTCTTCATGTTTTTGAACACCGCTTCATGCTCCTCCTATTTTTCAGACCGTATCATGCTCTTCATAGGTTTCACACCTTTTGAACCTCCTCATATTTTTCACACGTTTTCAGCCTCTTCGTGTTTTTCAACACCACTTCATGCTCCTCCTATATTTCAGAGCGTTTCATGCTCCTCATGTATTTCACACCTTTTGAAGCTCTTCATATTTTTCATACCATTTCAGGCTCTTCATGTTTTTCAACACAACTTCATACTCCTCCTATTTTTCAGACCGTTTCATGCTCATCCCATTTTTGACACCTTTTGAAGCACTTCATATTTTTCACAGCTTTTGAAGCTCTTCATATTTCTCACACGTTTTCAGGCTATTCATGTTTTTCAACACCACTTCTTGCCCCTCCTAATTTTCAGACCGTTTCATGCTCCTCATATTTTTGACACGTTTTGAAGCTCTTCATATTTTTCACACCTTTTCGGGATCTTCATGTTTTTGAACACCGTTTCATGCTGCTCCTATTTTTCAGACCGTTTAATGCTCCTCATATTTTTGACATTTTTTGAAGCTCTTCATATTTTTCACACCTTTTCAGGCTCTTCATGTTTTTGAACAGAGCTTCATGCTCCTCTTATTTTTCAGACCGTATCATACTCGTCATATTTTTCACACCTTTTGAACCTCTTCATATTTTTCACACCTTTTCAGGCTCTTCATGTTTTTCAACACAACTTCATGCTCATCCTATTTTCCAGACCGTTTCATGTTCCTCATGTATTTTACACCTTTTGAAGCTCTTCATAATTTCACACTGTTCAGGCTCTTCATGCATTTGAACACCTTTTCATGCTCCTCCTATTTTTCAGACCGTTTCAAGCTCCTCATAGTTTTGACACCTTTTGAAGCTCTTCATATTTTTCACACCTTTTCAGGTTCTTCATGTTTTTCCACACCGCTTCATGCTCCTCCTATTTTTCAGACCGTTTCATGCTCCTCATATTTTTGACTCCTTTTGAAGCTCTTAATATATTTCACACCTTTTCAGACTCTTCATGATTTCCAACACCGCTTCATGCTCCTCATATTTTTCAGACCGTTTCATGCTCATCTCATTTTTATCACCTTTTGAAGCTCTTCATATTTTTCACACCTTTTGAAGCTCTTCATATTTTTCACACGTTTTCAGGCTCTTCATGTTTTTCAACACCACTTCCTGCTTCTCCTATTTTTCAGACCGTTTCATGATCCTCATATTTTTGACACATTTTGAAGCTCTTCATATTTTTCACACCTTTTCAGACTCTTCATGATTTTCAAAACGGCTTCATGCTCCTCATATTTTCACACCATTTCATGCTCTTCTCATTTTTGACACCCTTTGAAGCTCCTCTACTTTTGACCCCTTTAGAAGCTCTTCATATTTTTGACAACTTTTCAGGCTCTTCATGTTTTTCAACACCGCTTCATGCTCCCCCTAATTTTCAGACCGTTTCATGACACTCATATTTTTGACACCTTTTGAAGCTCCTCATATATTTCATACCTTTTCAGACTCTTCATGATTTCCAACACCGCTTCATGCTCCTCATTTTTTTCACACCGTTTAATGCTCATCTCATTTTTGACACCTTTTGAAGCTCTTCATATTTTTGACACCTTTAGAAGCTCTTCATATGTTTTACACATTTTCAGGCTCTTCATATTTTCCAACACCGCTTATTGCTCCTCCTATTTTTCAGACCGTTTCATGCTTATCTCATTTTTGACATCTTTTGAAGCTCTTCATATTTTTCACATATTTTGAAGCTCTTCATATTTTACACACGTTTTCAGGCTCTTCATGTTTTTCAACACCGCTTCATGCTCCTCCTATTTTTCAAATCGTTTCATGCTCCTCATATTTTTGACACCTTTGAAGCTCTTCATATTTTTACACCTTTTCAGACTCTTCATGTTTTTCAACACTGCTTCATGCTCCTCCTATTTGTCAGACCGTTTCATCCTCCTCCTATTTTTCAGACCGTTTCATGCTTCTCATATTTTGACACCTTTTGAAGCTCTTCATATTTTTCACAACTTTTCAGGCTCTTCATGTTTTTCAATACCGCTTCATGCTCCTCCACTTTGTCAGACCGTTTCATGCTCCTCATATTTTTGGCACCTTTTGAAGCTCTTCATATTTTTCACACGTTCTCAGGCTCTTCATGTCTTTCAACACCGCTTCATGCTCCTTCTCTTTTTCAGACCTTTTCATGCTCCTTTTATTTTTGACACCTCTTGAAGCTCTTCATATTTTTCACACCTTTTCAGGTTCTTCATGTTTTTCAACACCGCTTCATGCTCCTCCTATTTTTCACACCATTTCATGCTCATCTCATTTTTCCAGATTTTGAAGCTCTTCATATTTTTCACACTTTTTGAAGCTCTTCATAATTTCCACACCTTTTCAGGCTCTTCATGTATTTGAACACCGTTTCATGCTCCTCCAATTTTTCAGACCGTTTCATGCTCCTCATATATTTGACACATTTTGAAGGTCTTCATATTTTTCACACCTTTTCAGGCTCTTCATGTTTTTCAACACCGCTTCAACCTCCTCCTATTTTTCAATAAGTTTCGTGTTCCTCATGTATTTCACACCTTTGGAAGCTCTTCATATATTTCACACCTTTTCAAGCTCTTCATGTTTTGAATGCTGTTTCATGCTCCTCCTATTTTTCAGACCGTTTTATGCTCCTCATATATTGACACCTTTTGAAGCTCCCCATATTTTTCACACCTTTTGAAACTCTTCATATATTTCACACTTTTTCAGACTCTTCATGTTTTTCAACACCGCATCATGCGTCTCCTATATTTCAGACCGTTTCATGCTCCTCATTTTTTTGACACCTTTTGAAGCTCTTCATATTTTTCACACCTTTTCATGCTCTTCATGTTTTTCAACACCGTTTCAGGCTCCTCCTATTTTTGACATCTTTTGAATCTCTTCGTATTTTTCACACATTTTAAGGCTCTTCACGTTTTTGAACACCGTTTCTCTCTCCTGATATTTTTGACACCTTTTGAAGCTCTTCATATATTTCACAACTTTTCAGGCTCTTCATGTTCTTCAACACTGCTTCATGCTCCTCCTACTTTTCAGACCATTTCATGCTCCTCATTCTTTTGACAGGTTTTGAAGCTCTTCATATTTTTCACACTTTTCAGGCTCTTCAAGTTTTTCAACACCACTTCATGCTCCTCGAATTTTTCAGACCGTTTCATGCTCCTCATATTTTTGACACCTTTTGAAGCTCTTCATATTTCTCACAGCTTTTCAGGCTCTTTATGTTTTTCAGCACCGCTTCATGCTCCTCCTATTTTTCCAACCGTTTCTTTCTCCTCATATTTTTGACACCTTTTGAAGCTCTTCATATTTTACCCACCTTTTCAGGCTCTTCATGTTTTTCAACACCGTTTCATGCTCCTCATGTATTTCCAACGGTTTGAAGCTCTTCATATTTTTCACAACTTTTCAGGCTCTTCATGATTTTGAACACGGTTTCATGCTTCTCCTATTTTTCAGACCGTTTTATGCTCCTCATATTTTTCACACCTTTTGAAGCTCTTCATATTTTTCAACCTTTTTAGTCTCTTCATGTTTTTGAACACGCTTTCATGCTCCTCCTATTTTTCAAACTGTGTCATGCTCATCTCATTTTTAACAACTTTTGAAGCTCTTCATATTTTCACAGCTTTTGAAGCTCTTCATATTTCTCAAACGTTTTCAGGCTCTTCATGTTTTTCAACACCCCTTCTTGCTCATCCTATTTTTCAGACCGTTTCATGCTTCTCTCATTTCTGACACATTTTGAATCTCTTCATATATTTCACACATTTTCAGGCTCTTCATGTTTTTCAACACCACTTCATGCTCCTCCTATTTTTCAGACCGTTTCATACTCATCTCGCTTTTGACACATTTTGAAGCTCTTCATATTTTCCACACCTTTTAAAGCTCTTCATATTTTTCAAACTTTTTCAGGCTCTTAATCTTTTTCAACACCGCTTCTTGCTCCTCCTATTTTTCAGACCGTTTCATGCTCCTCATATTTTTGACATGTTTTGAAGCTCTTCATATTTTTCACACCTTTTCAGGCTCTTCATGTTTTTGAACACCGTTTCATGCTCCTCCTATTTTTCAGACCGTTTCATGCTCCTCATATTTTTGACACCTTTTGCAGGTCTTCATATCTTTCACACCTTTTCAGGCTCTTCATGTTTTTTACACCGCTTCATGCTGCTCCTATTTTTCACACCGTTTCATGCTCCTCCTATTTTTGACACCTTTTGAAGCTCTTCATATTTTTCACACCTTTTCAGGCTCTTCATGTTTTTGAACATCGCTTCATGTTCCTCCTGTTTTTCAGACCGTTTCATGCTCCTCATATTTTTGACACCTTTTGAAGCTCTTCATATTTTTCACACCTTTTCAGGGTCTTCATGTTTTTTACAGCGCTTCATGCTCCTCCTATTTTTCAGACTGTTTCATGCTCCTCCTATTTTTGACACCTTTTGAAGCTCTCCATATTTCACACCATTTCAGGCTCTTCATGTTTTTGAACACCGTTTAATGCTCCTCCTATTTTTCAGACCGTTTCTTGCTCCTCATATTTTTGACACCTTTTGAAGCTCTTCATATTTTACCCACCTTTTCAGGCTCTTCATGTTTTTCAACACCGTTTCATGCTCCTCATGTATTTCCAACCGTTTGAAGCTCTTCATATTTTTCACAACTTTTCAGGCTCTTCATGTTTTTGAACACGGTTTCATGCTCCTCCTATTTTTCAGACCGTTTCATGCTCCTCATGTATTTCACACCTTTTAAAGCTCTTCATATTTTTCACACCATTTCAGGCTCCCCATGTTTTTCAACACCGCTTCATGCTCGTCCTATTTTCCAGACCATTTCATGCTCGTCTCATTTTTGACACCTTTGAAGCTCTTCATATTTCTCACAACTTTTAAGCTCTTCATGTTTTTCACACGTTTTCAGGCTCTTCATGTTTTTCAACACCGCTTCATGCTCCTCCCATTTTTCAGACCGTTTCATGCTCCTCATATTTTTGTCACCTTTTGAAGCTCTTCATATTTTTCACACCTTTTCATGCTCTTCATGTTTTTGAACACCACTTCATGCTCCTCCTATTTTTCAGACCCGTTCATGCTCCTATATTTTGACACCTTTTGAAGCTCTTCATATTTTTCACACCTTTTCATGTTCTTCATGTTTTTCAACACCGCTTCATGCTTCTCCTATTTTTCAGACCGTTTCATGCTCCTCATATTTTTGACACCTTTTGAAGCTCTTCATATTTTTCACACATTTTCAGGCTCTTCATGTTTTTCAACACCGATTCATGCTCCTCATATTTTTGACACCTTTTGAATCTCTTCATATTTTTCACACCTTTTCATGCTCTTCATGTTTTTCATACCACTTGTGTTCCTCCTATTTTTAAAACCATTTCATGCTCCTCATATTTTTGACACCATTTGAAGCTCTTCATATATTTCACACGTTTTCAGACTCTTCATGTTTTTCAACACCACTTCATGCTTCTCCTATTTTTCAGACCGTTTCATGCTCCTCATATTTTTGACACCTTTTGAAGCTCTTCATATTTTATCCACCTTTTCAGGCTCTTCATGTTTTTCAACACCGCTTCATGCTCTTCCTATTTTCCAGACCGTTTCATGCTCCTCATGTATTTCCAACCTTTTGAAGCTCTTCATATTTTTCACACCTTTGCAGCCTCCCCATGTTTTTCAACACGGCTTCATGATCCTCCTGTTTTTCAGACCGTTTCATGCTCCTCATATTTTGACACGTTTTGAAGATCTTCATATTTTTCACACCTTTTGAAGCTCTTCATATTTTTCACACCTTTTCAGGCTCTTCATGTCTTTGAACACCGTTTCATGCTGCTCCTATTTTTCAGATCTTTTCATGCTCCTCATATTTTTGACACATTTTGAAGCTCTTCATTTTTTTCACACCTTTTGAAGCTCTTCATATTTTTCACACCTTTTCAGGCTCTTCATGTTTATTACACCGCTTCATGCTGCTCCTATTTTTCAGACCGTTTCATGCTCCTCATATTTTTGACACCTTTTGAAGGTCTTCATATCTTTCACACCTTTTCAGGCTCTTCATGTTTTTTACACCGCTTCATGCTGCTCCTATTTTTCACACCGTTTCATGCTCCTCCTATTTTTGACACCTTTTGAAGCTCTTCATATTTTTCACACCTTTTCAGGCTCTTCATGTTTTTGAACACCGTTTCATGCTCCTCCTATTTTTCAGACCGTTTCATGCTCCTCATATTTTTGACACCTTTTGAAGCTCTTCATATTTTTCACACCTTTTGAGGCTCTTCATGTTTTTGAACACCGCTTCATGTTCCTCCTATTTTTCAGACGGTTTCATGCTCCTCATATTTTTGACACCTTTTAAAGCTCTTCATATTTTTCACACCTTTTCAGGGACTTCATGTTTTTGAACACGCTTTCATGCTCCTCCTATTTTTCAGACTGTTTCATGCTCCTCCTATTTTTGACACCTTTTGAACCTCTTCATATTTCACACCATTTCAGGCTCTTCATGTTTTTCAACACCGTTTAATGCTCCTCCTATTTTTCAGACCGTTTCATGCTCCTCATATTTTTGACAACTTTGAAGCTCTTCATATTTTACCCACCTTTTCAGGCTCTTCATGTTTTTCAACACCGTTTCATGCTCCTCATGTATTTCCAACCGTTTGAAGCTCTTCATATTTTTCACAACTTTTCAGGCTCTTCATGTTTTTGAACACTGTTTCATGCTCCTCCTATTTTTCAGACCGTTTCATGCTCCTTGTGTATTTCACACCTTTTAAAGCTCTTCATATTTTTCACACCTTTTCAGGCTCCCCATGTTTTTCAACACCGCTTCATGCTCGTCCTATTTTCCAGACCATTTCATGCTCGTCTCATTTTTGACACCTTTTGAAGCACTTCATATTTCTCACAACTTTTAAGCTCTTCATGTTTTACACGTTTTCAGGCTCTTCATGTTTTTCAACACCGCATCATGCTCCTCCCATTTTTCAGACCATTTCATGCTCCTCATATTTTTGACACCTTTTGAAGCTCTTCATATTTTTCACACCTTTTCAGGCTCTTCATGTTTTTCAACCCCGCTTCATGCTCTTCCTATATTTCAGACCATTTCATGCTCCTCATATTTTTGTCACCTTTTGAAGCTCTTCATATTTTTCACACCTTTTCATGCTGTTCATGTTTTTGAACACCGCTTCATGCTCCGCCTATTTTTCAGACCGGTTCATGCTCCTCATATTTTGACACCTTTTGAAGCTCTTCATATTTTTCACACCTTTTCATGCTCTTCATGTTTTTCAACACCGCTTCATGCTCCTCCTATTTTTCAGACCGTTTCATGCTCCTCATATTTTTGACACCATTTGAAGCTCTTCATATATTTCATACGTTTTCAGACTCTTCATGTTTTTCAACACCACTTCATGCTTCTCCTATTTTTCAGACCGTTTTATGCTCCTCATTTTTTCACACCTTTTGAAGCTCTTCTTATTTTTCAACCTTTTTAGTCTCTTCATGTTTTTGAACACGCTTTCATGCTCCTCCTCTTTTTCAAACTGTGTCATGCTCTTCATATTTTTGACACCTTTTGAAGCTCTTCATATTTTACCCACCTTTTCAGGCTCGTCATGTTTTTCAAGACGGTTTCATGCTCCTCATGTATTTCCAACCGTTTGAAGCTCTTCATATTTTTCACAACTTTTCAGGCTCTTCATGTTTTTGAACACGGTTTCATGCTCCTCCTATTTTTCAGACCATTTCATGCTCCTCATATTTTTGACACCATTTGAAGCTCTTCATATTTTTCACACCTTTTCAGGCTCCCCATGTTTTTCAACACGGCTTCATGATCATACTCTTTTTCAGACCGTTTCATGCTCCTCATATTTTTGACTCGTTTTGAAGCTCTTCATATTTTTAACACCTTTTTAGGCTCTTCATGTTTTTCAACATCACTTCATGCTCCTCCTCTTTTTCAGACCGTTTCATGCTCTTCATATTTTTGACACTTTTTGAAGCTCTTCATATTTTTCACACCTTTTCTGGCTCTTCATGTTTTCAACACCGCTTCTTGCTCGTCCTATTTTCCAGACCGTTTCATGCTCGTCTCATTTTTGACACCTTTTGAAGCTCTTCATATTTCTCACAATTTTTAAGCTCTTCATGTTTTTCACACGTTTTCAGGCTCTTCATGTTTTTCAACACCGCTTCATGCTCCTCCCATTTTTCAGACCGTTTCATGCTCCTCCTATTTTTCAGACCGTTTCATGCTCCTCATATATTTGACACCTTTTGAAGCTCTTCATATTTTTCACAACTTTTCAGGCTTTCCATGTTTTTCAACACCGCTTCATTCTCTTCCTATTTTTCAGACCGTTTCATGCTCCTCATATTTTTGACACCTTTTGAAGCTCTTCATATTTTCACACCTTTTCATGCTCTTCATGTTTTTGAACACCGCTTCATGCTCCTCCTATTTTTCAGACCGGTTCATGCTCCTCATATTTTTGACACCTTTTGAAGCTCTTCATATTTTTCACACCTTTTCATGCTCTTCATGTTTTTGAACAACGCTTCATGCTCCTCCTATTTTTCAGACCGGTTCATGCTCCTCATATTTTTGACACCTTTTGAAGCTCTTCATATTTTTCACACCTTTTCATGTTCTTCATGTTTTTCAACACCGCTTCATGCTTCTCCTATTTTTCAGACCGTTTCATGCTCCTCATATTTTTGACACCTTTTGAAGCTCTTCATTTTTTTCACACATTTTCAGGCTCTTCATGTTTTTCAACACCGATTCATGCTCCTCATATTTTTGACACCTTTTGAATCTCTTCATATTTTTCACACCTTTTCAGGCTCTTCATGTTTTTGAACACCACTTGTGTTCCTCCTATTTTTCAGACCGTTTCATGCTGCTCATATTTTTGACACCTTTTGAAGCTCTTCATATATTTCACACGTTTTCAGGCTCTTCATGTTTTTCAACACCACTTCTTGCTTCTCCTATTTTTCAGAGCGTTTTATGCTCCTCGTATTTTTCACACCTTTTGAAGCTCTTCATGTTTTTCAACCTTTTTCAGCTCTTCATGTTTTTGATCACGTTTTCATTCTCCTCCTATTTTTCGAACTGTGTCATCCTCATCTCATTTTTAACAACTTTTGAAGCTCTTCATATTTTTCACACCTTTTGAAGCTCTTCATATTTCTCAAACGTTTTCTGGCTCTTCATGTTTTTCAACACCCCTTCTTGCTCATCCTATTTTTCAGACCGTTTCATGCTTCTCTCTTTTCTGACACATTTTGAAGCTCTTCATATATTTCACACATTTTCAGGCTCTTCATATTTTTCAACACTGTTTCTTGCTCCTCCTATTTTTCAGACCGTTTCATGCTCCTCATATTTTGACACCTTTTGAAGCTCTTCATATTTTTCACCCCTTTTCAGGCTCTTCATGTTTTTAAACACCGATTCCTGCTCCTCCTATTTTTCAGACCGTTTCATGCTCCTCATATTTTTGACACCTTTTGAAGCTCTTCATATTTTTCACACCTTTTCTTGCTCTTCATGTTTTTCAACACCCTTTCATCCTCCTCCTATTTTCAGACCGTTTCATGCTCCTCATATTTTTGACACCTTTTGAAGCTCTTCATATATTTCACACCTTATCAGGCTTTTCATGTTTTTGAACACCGCTTTTTGCGCCTCCTATTTTTCACACCTTTTGAAGCTCTTAGTATATTTCATACCTTTTCAAGCTCTTCATGTTTTTGAACACCACTTCATTCTCCTCATATTTTTCACACCTTTTGAAGCTCTTCATATTTTTCACACATTTTCAGGCGCTTCATGTTTTTGAACACCTTTTCATGCTCCTCCTATTTTTCAGACCGTTTCATGCTCCTCCTATTTTTGGCACCTTTTGACGCTCTTCATATTTTTCACACCTTTTCAGGCTCTTCCTGTTTTTCAACACCGCTTCAATCTTCTCCTATTTTTCAGATCGTTTCATGCTCCTCATATTTTTGACACGTTCTGAACCTATACATACATTTCACACCTTTTCAGGCTCTTCATGTTTTTCAGCACAGTTTCATTCTCCTCCTATTTTTCAGACCGTTTCATGCTCCTCATATTTTTCACACCTTTTGAAGCTCTTCATATTTTTCACACCTTTTGAAGCTCTTAATAATTTTCACATTTTTTCAGTCTCTTCATGTTTTTGAACACCATTTCATGCTCCTCCTATTTTTGAGACAGTTTCATGCTCCTCATATTTTTGACACCATTTGAAATTCTTCTTATTTTTCACACATTTTCATGCTCTTCATGATTTTGAACACCTTTTCAAGCTCCTCATATTTTTGACACCTTTTGAAGCTCTTCATATTTTTCACACCTTTTCAGGCTCTTCATGTTTTTGAACACCGATTCGTGCTCCTCCTATTTTTCAGACCGTTTCATGCTCCTCAGATTTTTGACACCTTTTGAAGCTCTTCATATTTATCACACCTTTTCATGCTCTTCTTGTTTTTCAACACGGTTTCATCCTCCTCCTATTTTCAGAGCGTTTCATGCTTCTCATATTTTTGACAACTTTTGAAGCTCTTCATATTTTCCACAGCTTTTCATGCGCTTCTACTTTTTCAAAACAGTTTCTTTCTCATTCTATTTTTCAGACCGTTTCATGCTCCACAAATATTAGACAACTTTTGAATCTCTTCATATTTTTCACACCTTTTCAGGCAATTCTTGTTTTTGAACACCGCTTCATGCACCTCCTATTTGTCAGACTGTTTCATGCTCTTCATATTTTTGAAACATTTTGAAACTGTTTATATTTTTCACACCTTTTCAGACTCTTCATGTTTTTCAACACCGCTTCTTGCTCCTCCTATTTTTCAGACCGTTTCATGCTCCTCATATTTTTGACACCTTTTGAAGCTCTTCATACTTTTCACACCTTTTCAGGCTCTACATATTTTTGAACACCGTTTCATGCTCCTTCTATTTTTAAGACCGTTTCATACACCTCATATTTTTGACACTTTTTGAAGCTCTTCATGTTTTTCACACTTTTTCAGGCTCTTCATGTTTTTGAACACCGCTTCATGGTCCACCTATTTTTCAGACCGTATCATGCTCCTCATATTTTCCCCACCTTTTCAGGCTCTTCATATTTTCGAACACCGCTTCTTGCTCCTCCTATTTTTCAGAACGTTTCATGCTCCTCATATTTTTGACACCTTTTGAAGCTCTTCATACTTTTCACACCTTTTCAGGCTCTACATATTTTTGAACACCGTTTCATGTTCCTCCTATTTTTCAGACCGTTTCATGCTCCTCATATTTTTGACACTTTTTGAAACTCTTCATGTTTTTCACACCTTTTCAGGCTTTTCAAGTTTTTCAACACCGCTTCATGCGCCTCCTATTTTTCAGACCGTTTCAGGCTCCTAATATTGTTAACACGTTTTCAGGATCTTCATATTCTGCAACACCGCTTCATTTTCCTCCTGTTTCTCAGAGAGTTTCAGGTTCCTCATATATTTAACGCCTTTTTAAGCTTGTCATATATTTCACACCTTTTCAGTCTCTTCATATGTTTCAACACCGATTCATTCTCCTCCTGTTTCTCAGAGCGTTTCAGGTTCCTCATATATTTCCCACCTTTTTAAGCTCTTCATATATTTCACACTTTTCAGGCTCTTCATATTTTTCAACACCGCTTCATGCTCCTCCAATTTTTCAGAACGTTTCATGCTCCTAAAATTTTTGACACCTTTTGAAGCTCTTCATATATTTCACACCGTTTCAGTCTCTTCAGGTGTTTCAACACCGCTTCTTGCTCCTCCTATTTTTCAGACCGTTTCATGCTCCTCATAATTTTGACACCTTTTTAAGCTCTTCATATTATTCACAACTTTTCAGGATCTTCATGTTCTTCAACACCAATTGATGTTCCTCCTATTTTTCAGACCGTTTCATGCTCCTCATATTTTTCACACCTTTTGAAGCTCTTCATATTTTTCACGTCTTTTCAGGCTCTTCATGTTTTTCAACATTGCTTCATGCTCCTCCTATTGTTCAGACCGTTTCATGCTCCTCATATTTTTCACACATTTTCAGGCTCTTCATGTTTTTCAACATTGCTTCATGCTCCTCCTATTGTTCAGACCGTTTCATGCTCCTCATATTTTTGACACCTTTTGAAGCTCTTAATATATTACACAACTTTTCAGGCTCTTCATGTTTTTCAACCCCGCCTCATGCTCCTCCTATTTTTCAGACCGTTTCATGTTCCTCATATTTTTGAGACCTTTTGAAGCTCTTCATATATTTCACTCTTTTCAGGCTCTTCATGTTTTTCAACACCGTTTCATGCTCCTCCTATTTTTCAGACCGTTTCATGCTCCTCATATTTTTGACACTTTTTGAAGCTCTTCATGTTTTTCACACCTTTTCAGGCTTTTCAAGTTTTTCAACACCGCTTCATGTTCCTCCTATTTTTCAGACCGTTTCAGACTCCTAATATTGTTAACACGTTTTCAGGCTCTTCATATTCTTCAACACCGCTTCATTCTCCTACTGTTTCTCAGAGCGTTTCAGGTTCCTCATATATTTCACGCCTTTTTCAGCTCGTCATATATTTCACACCTTTTCAGGCTCTTCATATTTTTCAAAACCGATTCATTCTCCTCCTGTTTCTCAGAGTGTTTCAGGTTCCTCATATATTTCCCGCCTTTTTAAGCTCTTCATATATTTCACACCTTTTCAGGCTCTTCATATTTTTCAACACCGCTTCATGCTCCTCCAATTTTTCAGACCGTTTCATGCTCCTAAAATTTTTGACACCTTTTGAAGCTCTTCATATATTTCACAACTTTTCAGGCTCTTCATATTTTTCAACACCGCTTCATTCTCCTCCTGTTTTTCAGAGCGTTTCAGGTTCCTTATACATTTCACGCCTTTTTAAGCTCTTCATATATTTCACACCTTTTCAGGCTCTTCATGTTTTTCAAAACCGCTTCATGCTCCTCCTATTTTTCAGACCGTTTCATGCTCCTCAAATATTAGACACCTTTTGAATCTCTTCATATTTTTCACACCTTTTCAGGCAATTCTTTTTTTTTGAACACCACTTCATGCTCCTCCTATTTTTCAGACTGTTTCATGCTTCTCATATTTTTGACACCTTTTGAAGCTCTTCATATATTTCACACCGTTTCAGGCTCTTCAGGTTTTTCAACACCGCTTCTTGCTCCTCCTATTTGTCAGACCGTTTCATGCCCCTCATAATTTTGACACCTTTTGACGCTCTTCATATTTTTCACAACTTTTCAGGATCTTCATGTTCTTCAACACCATTTGATGCTCCTCCTATTTTTCAGACCGTTTCATGCTCCTCATCTTTTTGACACCTTTTGAAGCTCTTCATATTTTTCACACCTTTTCAGGCTCTTCATATTTTTCAACACAGCTTCATCATCCTACTATTTTTCAGACCGTTTCAGGCTCCTCATATTTTTGACACCTTTTGAAGCTCTTCATGTTTTTCACACTCTTTCAGGGAATTAATGTCTTTCAAGACCGATTCATGGTCCTCCAGTTTTTCAGACTGTTTCATGCTCCTCATATTTTTGACATCTTTTGAAGCTCTTCATATTTTTGACACCATGTCAGGGTATTCATGTCTTTCAAGACTGCTTCATGCTCCTCCAAATTTTCAGACCTTTTCATGCTCCTCATATTTTTGACACCTTTTGAAGCTCTGCATATATTTCACAACCTTTCAGGCTCTTCATGCTTTTCAACAGCGCTTCATGCTCCTCCTATTTTTCAGAACGTTCCATACTCCTAACTTTTTTGACACCTTTTGAAGCTCTTCATATATTTAACACCTTTTCAGGCTCTTCTTGTTTTTCAACACCGCTTCATGCTCCTCCAATTTTTCAGACCGTTTCATGCTCCTCATATTTTTGATACATTTTGAAGCTCTTCATATATTTCATACCTTTTCAGGCTCTTCATGTTTTTCAACACCACTTCATGCTCCTAACATTTTTGACACCTTTTGAAGCTCTTCATATATTTCACCTTTTCAGACTCTTCATGTTTTTCAAACCTTTTCAGGCTCTTCATGTTTTTCAACACCGCTTCATGCTCCTCCTATCTTTCAGACCGTATCATGCTCCTCAAATTTTAACACCTTTTGAAGCTCTTCATATATTTCACACCTTTTCAGGCTCTTCATGTTTTTCACAACCGCTTCATGCTCCACCTATTTTTAAGACCGTTTCATGCTCCTAATATTTTTAACACCTTTTCAGGCTCTTCAAGTTTTTCAACACCGCTTCATGACCCACCTATTTTTCAGATCGTTTCATGCTCCTCATATTTTTGACACCTTTTGAAGCTCTTCATATATTTCACTCTTTTCAGGCTCTTCATATTTTTCACACCTTTTCAGGCTCTTCAAGTATTTCAACACCGCTTCATGTTCCCTCTATTTTTCAGACCGTTTCATGCTCCTCATATTTTTGACACCTTTTGAAGCTCTTCATATATTTCACTCTTTTCAGGCTCTTCATATTTTTAACACCTTTTCAGGCTCTTCATGTTTTTCAACACCACTTCATGCTCCTCCTATTTTTCAGACCGTTTCATGCTCCTAATATTTTTGACAACTTTTGAAGCTCTTCATATTTTTCACGCCTTTTTAGGCTCTTCATGTTTTTGAACAACGCTTCATGCTCCTCCTACTTTTCAGACCGTTTCATGCTCCTCATGTATTTCACACCTTTTGAAGCTCTTCATGTTTTTCAACACAGTTTCATACTCTTACTTTTTTTCAGACTGTTTCATGCTCCTCTTATTTTTCAGACCGTTTCATGTTCTTCATATATGTGACACCTTTTGCAGCTCTTCATGTTTTTCACACCCTTTCATGCTCTTCATGTTTTTCAACACCGCTTCATGCTCCTCCTATTTTTCAGACCGTTTCATGCTCCTAATATTTTTGACAACTTTTGAAGCTCTTCATATTTTTCCCACCTTTTCATGATCTTCATTTTTTTCAACACCGTTTCATGCTCCTCATATTTTTGACACCTTTTAAAACACCTCATATTTTTCACACCTTTTCATGCTCTTCCTGATTTTCAACGCCGTCTCATGTTCCTCCTATTTTTTGACCGTTTCATGCTCCTCATATTTTTGACACCTTTTGCTGCTCTTCATGTTTTTCACACCCTTTCATGCTCTTCATGTTTTTCAACACGGTTTCATGCTCCTCCTATATTTCAGACCGTTTCGTGCTCCTCATGTTTTTGACACCTTTTGAAGTTCTTCATGTTTTTCAACACCGTCTCATGCTCCTCCTATTTTTTTTACCCATTTCATGCGACTAATAATTTTGAAACCTTTTGAAGCTCTTCATATTTTTCACACCTTTTCATGCTCTTTATGTTTTTCAACACCGTTTCATACTCCTCCTATATTTCAGACCGTTTCATGATCCTCATATTTTTGACACCTTTAGAAGCTCTTCATATTTTTCACACCTTTTCAGGCTGTTCATGTTTTTCAATACCATTTCATGCTCCTCCTATCTTTCAGACCCATTCATGCTACTGATATTTTTGACACCTTTTGAAGCTCTTCATATTTTTCACACCTTTTCAGGCTCTTCATTTTTTTCAACATCGATTCATGCTCCTCCTATTTTTCAGACCGTTTCATGCTCCTCATATTTTTGACACCTTTTGGAGATTTTCATATATTTCACACTTTTTCAGGCTCTTCATGTTTTTCAACACCACTTCATGATCCTCCTTTTTTTCAGACCGTTTCTTGCTCCTCTAATTTTTGACACCTTTTGAAGCTCTTCATATTTTTCACACCTTTTCAGGCTCTTCATGTTTCTGAACACCGTTTCATGCTCCTCCTATTTGTGACAACTTTTGAAGCTCTTGATATTTTTCACACCTTTTCAGGCTCTTCATGTTTTTGAACACCACTTCTTGCTCCTTAATTTTTGGAGATAGTTTCATGCTTCTCATATTTTTGACACCTTTTGAAGCTCTTCATATTTTTCACACCTTTTAAGGGTCTGCATGCTTTTCAATAGTGCTTCATGCTACTCCTATTTTTCAGACCGTTTCATGCTCCTCATATTTTTGACACCTTTTGAAGCTCTTCATATTTTTCACAACTTTTCAGTTTCTTCATGTTTTTCAATACCGCTTCATGCTCTTCCTATTTTTCAGACCGTTTCATGCTCCTCTTATTTTTCACACTTTCTGAAGCTCTTCAGATTTTTCACACCTTTACAGGCTCTTCATGTTTTCAACACCATTTCATGCTCCTCCTATTTTTCAGACCGTTTCATGCTCCTCTCAATTTTGACACCTTTTGAAGCTCTTCATATTTTTCACACCTTTTCAGGCTCTTCATGTTTCTGAACACCGTTTCATGCTCCTCATATTTTTGACGCCTTTTGAAGCTCTTTATTTTTTTCACACCTTTTCTGGCTCTTCATGTTTTTTAACAGCGCTTCATGCTCCTCCTATTTTTCAGACCATTTCATGCTCCTCATATTTTTCACACCTTTTGAAGCTCTTCACATTTTTCACACCTTTTTAGGCTCTTCATGTTTTTTCAACAACGCTTCAAGCTCCTCCTATTTGTCTGACTGTTTCATGCTCCTCATATTTTTGACACATTTTGAAGCTCTTCATATTTTTCACACCTTTTCAGGCTCGTCATGTTTTTGAACACCTTTTCATGCTCCTCATCTTTTTGAAACCTTTAGAAGCTCTTCATATTTTTCACACCTTTTCAGGCTCTTCATGTTTTCAACACCGCTTCATGCTCCTCCTATTTTCAGACCGTTTCATGCTCCTCTCATTTTTGACACCTTTTGAAGCTCTTCATATTTTTCACACATTTTGAAGCTCTTTATAATTTTTACACTTTTTTAAGCTCTTCATATTTTTCAAAACTTTTCAGCCTCTTCATATTTTTGAACATCTTTTCAGGCTCTTCATTTTTTTCAACACCGCTTGATGCTCCTCCTATTTTTCAGACCATTTCATGCTCCTCATAATTTTGACACCTTTTGAAGCTTTTGATATTTTTCACACATTTTCAGGCTCTTCATGTTGTTCAACACCGCTTCATGCTCCTCCTATTTTTCAGACTGTTTCATGCTCCTCATATTTTTGACACCTTTTGAAGCTCTTCATATTTTTCACACCTTTTAAGGCTCTTCATGTTTTTGAACACCACTTCTTGCTCTTTAATTTTTGGAGATAGTTTCATGCTTCTCATATTTTTGACACCTTTTGAAGCTCTTCATGTTTTTCACACCTTTTAAGGCTCTGCATCCTTTTCAATACTGCTTCATGCTACTCCTATTTTTCAGACCGTTTCATGCTCCTCATATTTTTGACACCGTTTGAAGCTCTTCATATTTTTCACACCTTTTCAGGCTCCTCATGTTTTTCAAAACCGCTTCATGCTCCTCCTATTTTTCAGACCGTTTCATGCTCCTCATATTTTTCACACCTTTTATGGCTCTTCGTATTTTTCACAGCTTTTCAGGCTCTTCGTGTTTTTCAACACTGCTTCATGCTCCTCCTATTTTTCAGACCGTTTCATGCTACTCATAATTTTCACACCTTTTGAAGCTCTTCATATTTTTCACACATTTTCAGGCTCTTCTAGTTTTTCAACACCGCTTCATTCTCCGCCTATTTTTCAGACTGTTTCATGCTCCTCATATTTTTGACACCGTTTGAAGCTCTTCATATTTTTCACACGTTTTCAGGCTCTTCATGTTTTTCAACACCGTTTCATGCTCCTCCTCTTTTCCAGACCCTTTCATGCTCCTCATATTATTGACACCTTCTGAAGCTCTTCTTATTGCTCACAGCTTTTCAGGCTCTTCATGATTTTCAACACCGTTTCATGCTCCTCCTATTTTTCAGATGGTTTCAGGCTCCTCATATTTTTGACACCTTTTGAAGCTCTTCATGTTTTTCAACACCGTTTCATGCTCGTCCTATTTTTTAGACCGTTTCATGGTCCTCATATTTTTCTGACAGTTTCATGTTCCTCATATTTTTGACACCTTTGAAGCTCTTCATATTTTTCCAACGTTTTCAGGTTCTTCATGTTTTTACACCGTCTCATGCTTCTCCTATTTTTAAGACCGTTTCATGCTCCTCATATTTTTGGCACCTTTTGAAGCTCTTCATATTTTTCACACCTTTTCATTCTCTTCATGTTATTCAACACCGTTTCATGCTCCTCCTCTTTTCCAGACCGTTTCTTGCTCCTCATATTTTTGACAGCTTTTGAAGCTGTTTATATTTTTCACACTTTTAATGCTCCTCATGTTTTTCAACACCGTTTCATGCTCGTCCTATTTTTTGGACCGTTTCATGGTCCTCCTATTTTTCAGACCGTTTCATGCTCCTCATATTTTTGACACCTTGAAAGCTCTTCATATATTTCCAACCTTTTCAGGTTCTTCATGTTTTTCAACACCATCTCATGCTCCTACTATTTTTCAGACCGTTCCATGCTCCTCATATTTTTGACTCCTTTTGAAGATCTTCATATTTTTCACACTTTTAATGCTCTTCATGTTATTCAACACCGTTACATGCTCCTCATATTTTTGACACCTTTTGCAGCTCTTCAAATTTTTCACACCTTTTCAGGATCTTCATGTTTTTCAACACCGTCTCATGCTCCTCCTTTTTTTGAAACCTTTTGAAGCTCTTCATATTTTTCACACCTTTTCAGGCTGTTCATGTTTTTCAATACCATTTCATGCTCCTCCTATCTTTCAGACCCATTCATGCTACTGATATTTTTGACACCTTTTGAAGCTCTTCATATTTTTCACACCTTTTCAGGCTCTTCATTTTTTTCAACATCGTTTCATGCTCCTCCTATTTTTCAGACCGTTTCATGCTCCTCATATTTTTGACACCTTTTGGAGATTTTCATATATTTCACACTTTTTCAGGCTCTTCATGTTTTTCAACACCACTTCATGATCCTCCTATTTTTCAGACCGTTTCTTGCTCCTCTAATTTTTGACACATTTTGAAGCTCTTCATATTTTTCTCACCTTTTGAAACTCTTCATATTTTTAACACCTTTTGAAGCTCTTAATATTTTTCACACCTTTTCAGGCTCTTCATGTTTTTGAACACCGTTTCATGCTCCTCCTATTTGTGACAACTTTTGAAGCTCTTCATATTTTTCACACCTTTTCAGGCTCTTCATGTTTTTGAACACCACTTCTTGCTCCTTAATTTTTGGAGATAGTTTCATGCTTCTCATATTTTTGACACCTTTTGAAGCTCTTCATATTTTTCACACCTTTTAAGGCTCTGCATGCTTTTCAATACTGCTTCATGCTACTCCTATTTTTCAGACCGTTTCATGCTCCTCCTATTTTTCAGACCGTTTCATGCTCCTCATAATTTGGACACCGTTTGAAGCTCTTCATATATTTGACACCTTTGAAGCTCTTCATATTTTTCACACGTTCTCAGGCTCTTCATGTTTTTCAACCCCGCTTCATGCTCCTCCTATTTTTCAGACCGTTTCATGCTCCTCATAATTTGGACACCGTTTGAAGCTCTTCATATATTTGACAACTTTGAAGCTCTTCATATTTTTCACATTTTTGAACCTCTTCATATTTTTCACACCTTTTCAGGCTCTTCATGGTTTTGAACACCGCTTCATGCTCCTCCTATTTTTGAGACCGTTTCTTGCTCCTCATATATTTAACACCTTTTGAAGCTCTTCATATTTTTCACACTTTTTCAGGCTCTTCATGTTTTTCAACATCGCTTCATGCTTCTCCAATTTTTCAGACCGTTTCAAGCTCATGTCATTTTTGACACCTTTTGAAGCTCTTCATATTTTTCACACCTTTTCAGGCTCTTCATGTTTTTCAACACCACTTCATGCTCTTCCTATTTTCCAGACCGTTTCATGCTCTTCTAATTTTTGACACCTTTTGAAGTGCTTCATATTTTTCACACCTTTGAAGCTCTTCATATTTTTGACACGTTTTCAGGCTCTTCATGTTTTTCAACACCGCTTCATGCTCCTCCTATTTTTCAGACCGTTTCATGCTCCTCATATTTTTGACACCTTTTGAAGCTCTTCATATTTTTCACACCTTTTCATGTTTTTCAACACCACTTCATGCACCTCCTATTTTTCAGACCGTTTCTTGCTCCTCATATATTTAACACCTTTTGAAGCTCTTCATATTTTTCACTTTTTCAGGCTCTTCATGTTTTTCAACTTCGCTTCATGCTCCTCCAATTTTTCAGACCGTTTCAAGCTCATGTCATTTTTGACACCTTTTGAAACTCTTCATATTTTTCACACCTTTTCAGGCTCTTCATGTTTTTCAACACCACTTCGTGCACCTCCTATTTTTCAGATCGTTTCATGCTCCTCATATTTTTGACACATTTTCAAGCTCCTCATATATTTCACACCTTTTCAGGCTCTTCATCATATTCAACACCACTTCATGCTCCTCCTATTTTCCAGACCGTTTCATTGTCCTCATATTTTTGACACCTTTAGAAGCTCTTCATATTTTTCACACCTTTTCAGGCTCTTCATGTTTTTCAACACGGCTTCATGCCCCTCCTATTTTTCAGATAGTTTCATTTCTCTCATGTATTTCACACCTTTTGAAGCTCTTCATATTTTTCACACCTTTTCAGGCTCTTCATGTTTTTGAACACCACTTCATCCTCCTCCTATTTTTCAGACAGTTTCATGCTCCTCATGTATTTCACACCTTTTGCAGCTCTTCATATTTTTCACACGTTCTCAGCCTCTTCATGTTTTTGAACACCGCTTCATGCTCCTCCTATTTTTCAGACCGTTTCATGCTCCTCATATTTTTCACACCTTTTGATGCTCTTCATATTTTTCACACCTTTTCAGGCTATTGATGTTTTGGAACACCGTTTCATGCTCCTCCTATTTTTCAGACCTTTTCATGCTCCTCATATTTTTGACACCTTTTGAAGCTCTTCATATTTTTCACACCTTTTCAGGCTGTTCATGTTTTGGAACACCGTTTCATGCTCCTCCTATTTTTCAGACCGTTTCATGCTCCTCATATCTTTGACACCTTTTGAAGCTCTATATTTTTCACACCTTTTCAGGCTCTTCATATTTTTCAACACTGTTTCATGCTTCTCGTATTTTTCAGACCGTTTCATCCTCCTCATAATTTTGACACCTTTTGAAGCTCTTCATATATTTCTCAGTTTCTCAGGCTCTTCATGATTTTGAACACCGCTTCATGTCCCTCCTATTTTTCCTACCGTTTCTTGCTCCTTATATTTTTGACACCTTTTGAAGCTCCTCATATTTTTCACACCTTTTGAAGCTCTTCATATTTTTCACACCTTTTCAGGCTCTTCATGTTTTTGAACACCGCTTCATGCTCCTCCTATTTTTCAGACCGTTTCATACTCCTCATGAATTTCACACCTTTTGAACCTCTTCATATTTGTCACACCTATTCAGGCTCTTCATGTTTTTGAACACCGTTTCATACTGCTCATTTTTTTCAGACCGTTTCATGCTCCTCATATTTTTGACACGTTTTGAGGCTGTTTATATTTTTCACACCTTTTCAGGCTCTTCATATTTTTGAACACCGCTTTATACTCCTCCTATTTTTCAGATCGTTTCATGATACTCATATTTTTGACACCTTTTGAAGCTCTTCATATTTTTCACAGTTTTTCAGGCTGTTTATAGTTTTCAACACCGCTGCATGATTCTCCTATTTTTCCTACCGT
Source organism: Dama dama (assembly GCF_033118175.1). Taxonomy (NCBI): domain Eukaryota; kingdom Metazoa; phylum Chordata; class Mammalia; order Artiodactyla; family Cervidae; genus Dama; species Dama dama. Next base: position 2,526,764 of record NC_083714.1, on the reverse strand, counting down.
TTCTTGCTCCTTATATTTTTGACACCTTTTGAAGCTCCTCCTATTTTTCACACCTTTTGAAGCTCTTCATATTTTTCACACCTTTTCAGGCTCTTCATGTTTTTGAACACCGCTTCATGCTCCTCCTATTTTTCAGACCGTTTCATACTCCTCATGAATTTCACACCTTTTGAACCTCTTCATATTTGTCACACCTATTCAGGCTCTTCATGTTTTTGCACGCCGCTTCTTGCTCCTCCTATTTTTCAGACCGTTTCATGCTCCTCATATTTTTTACACCTTTTGAAGCTCCTCCTATTTTTCACACGTTTTCAGGCTCTTCACGTTTTTCAACATCACTTCATGCTCCTCCTATTTTTCAGACTTTTTCATGCTCCTCATATTTTGACACCTTCTGAAATCTTCATATACTAGACACCTTTTCAGGCTCTTCATTTTTTTGAACACAATTTCATGCTCCTCCTATTTTTCAGACCGTTTCATGCTCATCTCTTTTTTGACAACTTTTGAAGCTCCTCATATTTTTCATACCTTTTTAAGATCTTCATATTTTTCACACGTTTTCGGGCTCTTCGTATTTTTCAACACTGCATCATGCTCCTCCTATTTTTCAGACCGTTTCATGCTCCTCATATTTTTGACACATTTTGAAGCTCCTCATATTTTTCACACATTTTGAAGCTCTTCATATTTTTCACACTTTCTCAGGCTCTTCATGTTTTTCAACCCCGCTTCATGCTCCTCCTATTTTTTAGACCGGTTCATGCTCCTCATAATTTGGACACCGTTTGTAGCTCTTCATATATTTGACACCTTTGAAGCTCTTCATATTTTTCACATTTTTGAACCTCTTCATATTTTTCACACCTTTTCAGGCTCTTCATGGTTTTGAACACCGCTTCATGCTACTCCTATTTTTCAGACCGATTCATGCTCCTCATAATTTTGACACCTTTTGAAAGTCTTCATATTTTTCACACTTTTTGAGGCTCTTCATGTTTTTCAACATCGCTTCATGCTTCTCCAATTTTTCAGACCGTTTCAAGCTCATGTCATTTTTGACACCTTTTGAAGCTCTTCATATTTTTCACACCTTTTCAGGCTCTTCATGTTTTTCAACACCTCTTCATGCACCTCCTATTTTTCAGATCGTTTCATGCTCCTCATATTTTTGACACATTTTCAAGCTCCTCATATATTTCACACCTTTTCAGGCTCTTCATCATATTCAACACCACTTCATGCTCCTCCTATTTTCCAGACCGTTTCATTTTCCTCTTATTTTTGACACCTTTAGAAGCTCTTCATATTTTTCACACCTTTTCAGGCTCTTCATGTTTTTCAACACTGCTTCATGCTCCTCCTATTTTTCAGATAGTTTCATTTCTCTCATGTATTTCACACCTTTTGAAGCTCTTCATATATTTGACACCTTTGAAGCTCTTCATATTTTTCACACCTTTTAAGGCTCTGCATGCTTTTCAATAGTGCTTCATGCTACTCCTATTTTTCAGACCGTTTCATGCTCCTCATATTTTTGACACCTTTTGAAGCTCTTCATATTTTTCACAACTTTTCAGTTTCTTCATGTTTTTCAATACCGCTTCATGCTCTTCCTATTTTTCAGACCGTTTCATGCTCCTCTTATTTTTCACACTTTCTGAAGCTCTTCAGATTTTTCACACCTTTACAGGCTCTTCATGTTTTCAACACCATTTCATGCTCCTCCTATTTTTCAGACCGTTTCATGCTCCTCTCAATTTTGACACCTTTTGAAGCTCTTCATATTTTTCACACCTTTTCAGGCTCTTCATGTTTCTGAACACCGTTTCATGCTCCTCATATTTTTGACGCCTTTTGAAGCTCTTTATTTTTTTCACACCTTTTCTGGCTCTTCATGTTTTTTAACAGCGCTTCATGCTCCTCCTATTTTTCAGACCATTTCATGCTCCTCATATTTTTCACACCTTTTGAAGCTCTTCATATTTTTCTCACCTTTTGAAACTCTTCATATTTTTAACACCTTTTGAAGCTCTTAATATTTTTCACACCTTTTCAGGCTCTTCATGTTTTTGAACACCGTTTCATGCTCCTCCTATTTGTGACAACTTTTGAAGCTCTTCATATTTTTCACACCTTTTCAGGCTCTTCATGTTTTTGAACACCACTTCTTGCTCCTTAATTTTTGGAGATAGTTTCATGCTTCTCATATTTTTGACACCTTTTGAAGCTCTTCATATTTTTCACACCTTTTAAGGCTCTGCATGCTTTTCAATACTGCTTCATGCTACTCCTATTTTTCAGACCGTTTCATGCTCCTCATATTTTTGACACCGTTTGAAGCTCTTCATATTTTTCACACCTTTTCAGGCTCCTCATGGTTTTCAAAACCGCTTCATTCTCCTCCTATTTTTCAGACCGTTTCATGCTCCTCATATTTTTGACACCTTTTGAAGCTCTTCATATTTTTCACAACTTTTCAGTTTCTTCATGTTTTTCAATACCGCTTCATGCTCTTCCTATTTTTCAGACCTTTTCATGCTCCTCTTATTATTCACAATTTCTGAAGCTCTTCAGATTTTTCACACCTTTACAGGCTCTTCATGTTTTCAAAACCATTTCATGCTCCTCCTATTTTTCACACCGTTTCATGCTCCTCTCAATTTTGACACCTTTTGAAGCTCTTCATATTTTTCACACCTTTTCAGGCTCTTCATGTTTCTGAACACCGTTTCATGCTCCTCATATTTTTGACACCTTTTGAAGCTCTTTATATTTTTCACACCTTTTCTGGCTCTTCATGTTTTTTAACAGTGCTTCATACTCCTCCTATTTTTCAGACCATTTCATGCTCCTCATATATTTCACACCTTTTGAAGCTCTTCACATTTTTCACACCTTTTTAGGCTCTTCATGTTTTTCAACAACGCTTCAAGCTCCTCCTATTTGTCTGACTGTTTCATGCTCCTCATATTTTTGACACATTTTGAAGCTCTTCATATTTTTCACACCTTTTCAGGCTCGTCATGTTTTTGAACACGTTTTCATGCTCCTCATCTTTTTGAAACCTTTAGAAGCTCTTCATATTTTTCACACCTTTTCAGGCTCTTCATGTTTTTCAACACCGCTTCATGCTCCTCCTATTTTCAGACCGTTTCATGCTCCTCTCATTTTTGACACCTTTTGAAGCTCTTCATATTTTTCACACATTTTGAAGCTCTTTATATTTGTTACACATTTTTAAGCTCTTCATATTTTTCAAAACTTTTCAGCCTCTTCATATTTTTGAACATCTTTTCAGGCTCTTCATTTTTTTCAACACCGCTTGATGCTCCTCCTATTTTTCAGACCATTTCATGCTCCTCATAATTTTGACACCTTTTGAAGCTTTTGATATTTTTCACACATTTTCAGGCTCTTCATGTTGTTCAACACCGCTTCATGCTCCTCCTATTTTTCATACTCTTTCATGCTCCTCATATTTTTGACACCTTTTGAAGCTCTTCATATTTTTCACACCTTTTAAGGCTCTGCATGCTTTTCAATACTGCTTCATGCTACTCCTATTTTTCAGACCGTTTCATGCTCCTCATATTTTTGACACCGTTTGAAGCTCTTCATATTTTTCACACCTTTTCAGGCTCCTCATGTTTTTCAAAACCGCTTCATGCTCCTCCTATTTTTCAGACCGTTTCATGCTCCTCATATTTTTGACACCTTTTATGGCTCTTCGTATTTTTCACAGCTTTTCAGGCTCTTCGTGTTTTTCAACACTGCTTCATGCTCCTCCTATTTTTCAGACCGTTTCATGCTACTCATAATTTTCACACCTTTTGAAGCTCTTCATATTTTTCACACATTTTCAGGCTCTTCTACTTTTTCAACACCGCTTCATTCTCCTCCTATTTTTCAGACTGTTTCATGTTCCTCATATTTATGACACCGTTTGAAGCTCTTCATATTTTTCACACGTTTTCAGGCTCTTCATGTTTTTCAACACCGCTTCTTGCTCCTCCTATTTTTCAGACAGTTTCATGCTCCTCATATTTTCAGACTTTCTGAAGCTCTTCAGATTTTTCACACCTTTTCAGGCTCTTCATGTTTTTGAACACCGTTTGATACTCCTCATAATTTTCAGTCCGTTTCATGCTCCTCATATTTTTGACACCTTTTGAAGCTCTTCACGTTTTTCAACACCGTTTCATGCTCCTCTTAATTTTCAGACCATTTGATACTCCTCTTATTTTTCAGACCGTTTCATGCTCCTCATATTTTTGACACCTTTTGAAGCTCTTCATATTTTTCACACCTTTTCAGGCTCTTCATGTTTTTCAACACCATTTCATGCTCCTCATATTTTTGATAGCTTTTTAAGCTCTTCATATTTTTCACACCTTCTCAGGCTTTTCATGTTTCTGAACACCGTTTCATGCTAATCCTATTTTTCAGACCGTTTCACGCTCCTCATATTTTTGAAACCTTTTGAAGTTCTTCATATTTTTAACACCTTTTCAGGCTCTTCAAGTAATTCAACAACGTTTCATGCTCCTCCTATTTTTCAGACCCATTCATGCTCCTGATATTTTTGACACCTTTTGAAGCTCTTCATATTTTTCACACCCTTTCAGGTTCTTCATGTTTGTCAACACCGTTTCATGCCAATCCTATTTTTCAGACGGTTTCACGCTCCTCATATTTTTGACACCGTTTGAAGCTCTTCATATTTTTATCACCTTTTCAGGCTCTTAAAGTTTTTCAACAACGTTTCATGCTCCTCCTGTTTTTCAGACGTTTACATCCTCCTCATTTTCTTGAAACTTTTTGAAGCTTTTCATATTTTTCACATCTTTTCATGCTCTTCATGTTTTTCAACACGGTTTCATGCTCCTCCTGTTTTTCAGACCATTTCATGCTCCTCGTATTTTTGACACTTTTTGAAGCTCTTCATATTTTTCAACACCGTTTCATGCTTGTCCTATTTTTCAGACCGTTTCATGGTCCTCATTATTTCAGACCGTTTCATGCTTCCCATATTTTTGACACCTTTTGCAGCTCTTCATATTTTTCACACCTTTTCAGGTTCTTCATGATTTTCAACACTGCTTCATGCTCCTCGTATTTTTCAGACCGTTTCCTGCTCATGTCATTTTTGACACATTTTGAATCTCTTCACATTTTTCACACCTATTGAAGCTCTTCATATTTTTCATAATTTTGAAGCTCTTCATATTTTTCACACGTTTTCAGGCTCTTCATGTTTTTGAACATCGCGACAATCCTCCTCCTATTCTTCAGACCGTTTCAAGCTCCTCATATTTTTGACACCTTTTGAAGCTCTTCATATTTTTCACACTTTTCAGGCTCTTCATGTATTTGAAAACCGCCTCATGCTCCTCCTATTTTTCTGACCGTTTCATGTCCAAATGTATTTCACACCGTTTGAAGCTCTTTATATTTTTCAAAACTTTTCAGGCCCTTCATGTGTTTGATCAGCATTTCATGCTCCTCCAATTTTTCAGACCGTTTCATGTCCAAATGTATTTCACACCTTTTGAAGCTCTTTATATTTTTCAAAACTTTTCAGGCCCTTCATGTGTTTGATCAGCATTTCATGCTCCTCATATTTTTGACACTTTTTGGAGCTCCTCATATTTTTCACACATTTTGAAGCTCTTCATATATTTCACACCATTTCAGGCTCTTCATGTTTTTCAACACCACTTCATGCTCCTCCTATTTTTCAGACCGTTTCATGCTCCTCATATATTTGACACGTTTTGAAGCTCTTCATATTTTTCACACCTTTTCAGGCTCTTCATGTTTTTGAACACCGTTTCATGCTATTACTATTTTTCAAACTGTATCATGGTCCTCATATTTGTTACACCTTTTGAAGCTATTCATATATTTCACACCTTTTCAGGCTCTTCTTGTTTTTCAACACAGCTTCATGCTCCTCCTATTTTTCAGACCGTTTCAAGCTCCTCATATTTTTGACACCTTTTGAAGCTCTTCATATTTTTCACACTTTTCAGGCTCTTCATGTATTTGAAAACCGCCTCATGCTCCTCCTATTTTTCAGACCGTTTCATGCTCCTCATATTTTTGACATCTTTAGAAGCTCTTCATATTTTTCACGCCTTTTCACGCTCTTCATGTTTTTCAACACCGCTTCATGCTCCTCCTATATTTCAGACCGTTTCATGCTCCTCATATTTTTGACACCTTTTGAAACTCTTCATATATTTCACAGCTTTTCAGGCTCTTCTTTTTTTTTCAACACCACTTCATGCTCCTCCTATTTTTCAGACCGTTTCATGCTCATCTCATTTTTGACACCTTTTGAAGCTCTTCATATTCTTCACACCTTTTGAAGCTCTTCATATTTTTTCACACGTGTTCAGGCTCTTCATGTTTTTCAACACCGCTTCATGTTCCTCCTATTTTTCAGACCGTTTCATGCTCCTCATATTTTTGACACCTTTAGAAGCTCTTCATATTTTTCACACCTTTTCACGCTCTTCATGTTTTTCAACACCGCTTCATGCTCCTCCTATATTTCAGACCGTTTCATGCTCCTCATATTTTTGACACCTTTTGAAACTCTTCATATATTTCACAGCTTTTCAGGCTCTTCTTTTTTTTTCAAAACCACTTCATGCTCCTCCTATTTTTCAGACCGTTTCATGCTCATCTCATTTTTGACACCTTTTGAAGCTCTTCATATTCTTCACACCTTTTGAAGCTCTTCATATTTTTTCACACGTGTTCAGGCTCTTCATGTTTTTCAACACCGCTTCATGCTCCTCCTATTTTTCAGACCGTGTCATGCTCCTCATATTTTTGACTCTTTTTGAAGCTCTTCATATTTTTCACATTTTTCAGGCTCTTCATGTTTTCCAACACCACTTCATGCTCTTCCTATTTTTCAGACCTTCATGCTCCTCATATTTTTGACACCTTTATAAGCTCTTCATATTTTTCACACCTTTTCAGGCTCTTCATTTTCTTCAACACCTCTTCATGCTCCCCGTATTTTTCAGACCGTTTCTTGCTCCTCATATTTTTGACACTTTTTGGAGCTCCTCATATTTTTCACACATTTTGAAGCTCTTCATATATTTCACACCATTTCAGGCTCTTCATGTTTTTCAACACCACTTCATGCTCCTCCTATTTTTCAGACCGTTTCATGCGCCTCATATATTTGACACGTTTTGAAGCTCTTCATATTTTTCACACCTTTTCAGGCTCTTCATGTTTTTGAACACCGTTTCATGCTATTACTATTTTTCAAACTGTTTCATGGTCCTCATATTTGTTACACCTTTTGAAGCTATTCATATATTTCACACCTTTTCAGGCTCTTCTTGTTTTTCAACACAGCTTCATGCTCCTCCTATTTTTCAGACCGTTTCATGCTCCTCATATTTTTGACACCTTTTGAAGCTCTTCATATTTTTCACACTTTTCAGGCTCTTCATGTATTTGAAAACCGCCTCATGCTCCTCCTATTTTTCAGACCGTTTCATGTCCAAATGTATTTCACACCTTTTGAAGCTCTTTATATTTTTCAAAACTTTTCAGGCCCTTCATGTGTTTGATCAGCATTTCATGCTCCTCCTATTTTTCAGACCGTTTCATGTCCAAATGTATTTCACACCTTTTGAAGCTCTTTATATTTTTCAAAACTTTTCAGGCCCTTCATGTGTTTGATCAGCATTTCATGCTCCTCCTATTTTTCAGACCGTTTCATGCTCCTCATATTTTTGACACCTTTTGTAGCTCTTCATATTTTACACGTATTCAGGCTCTTCATGTTTTTCAACACCGTTTCTTGATCCTCCTATTTTTCAGACCGTTTCAAGCTCTTTATATTTTTCACAACTTTTGAAGCTCTTCATATTTTTCACACCTTTTCAAGCTCTTCATGTTTTTCAACACCGCTTCATGCTCGTCCTATTTTTCAGACCTTTTCATGCTCCTCATATTTTTGACACCTTTTGAAGGTCTTCATATTTTTCACCACTTTTCAGGTTCTTCATGTTTTTGAGCACATCTTCATGCTCCTCCTATTTTTCAGAGAGTTTCATGCTCCTCATGTATTTTACACCTTTTGAAGCTCTTCCTATTTTTCACACCTTTTCAGGCTCTTCAAGATTTTGATCACAGTTTCAGGCTCCTCCTATTTTTCAGACAGTTTCATGCTCCTCATATTTTTGACACCTTTTGAAGCTCTTCATATTTTTCACACATTTTGAAGCTCTTCATATATTTCACACCATTTCAGGCTCTTCATGTTTTTCAACACCACTTCATGCTCCTCCTATTTTTCAGACCGTTTCATGCGCCTCATATATTTGAAGCTCTTCATATTTTTCACACCTGTTCAGGCTCTTCATGTTTTTCTACACCGCTTCATGCTCGTCCTATTTTTCAGACCTTTTCATGCTCCTCATATTTTTTACACCTTTTGAAGCTCTTCATATTTTTCACAGCATTTCAGGCTCTTCATGTATTTGAACTCCGCTTCATGCTCCTCCTATTTTTCAGACCGTTTTATGCTCCTCATATTTTTGACACCTTTTGAAGCTCTTTATATTTTTCAAAACTTTTCAGGCCCTTCATGTATTTGATCAGCATTTCATGCTCCTCCTATTTTTCAGACCATTTCATGCTCCTCATATTTTTGACACCTTTTGAAGCTCTTCATATTTTTCACACCTTTTCAGGCTCTTCATATTTCTGAACACCCCTTCATTCTCCACCTATGTTTCAAACCGTTTCATTCTCCTCCTATTTTTGACACCTTTTGAAGCTCTTCATATATTTCACACCTTTTCAGGCTCTTCCTTTTTTTCAACACCACTTCATGCTCGTCCTATTTGTCAGATCGTTTCATGCTCATCTCATTTTTGACACCTTTTGAAGCTCTTCATATTTTTCACACCTTTTGAAGCTCTTCATATTTTCCACACCTTTTCAGTCTCTTCTTGTTTTTCAACACAGCTTCAACCTCCTCCTATTTTACAGACCGTTTCATGCTCCTCATATTTTTGACACCTTTTGTAGCTCTTCATATTTTACACGTATTCAGGCTCTTCATGTTTTTCAACACCGTTTCTTGATCCTCCTATTTTTCAGACCGTTTCAAGCTCTTCATATTTTTCACACCTTTTCAGGCTCTTCATGTTTTTCAACACCGCTTCATGCTCGTCCTATTTTTCAGACGGTTTTATCCTCCTCATATTTTTGACACCTTTTGAAGCTCTTCATATTTTCCACACCTTTTTAGTCTCTTCTTGTTTTTCAACACAGCTTCAACCTCCTCCTATTTTACAGACCGTTTCATGCTCCTCATATTTTTGACACCTTTTGAAGCTCTTCATATTTTTCACAGCATTTCAGGCTCTTCATGTATTTGAACTCCGCTTCATGCTCCTCCTATTTTTCAGACGGTTTTATCCTCCTCATATTTTTGACACCTTTTGAAGCTCTTCATATTTTTCACAACTTTTCAGGCTCTTAATGTTTTTGAGCACATCTTCATGCTCCTCCTATTTTTCAGAGAGTTTCATGCTCCTCATGTATTTTACACCTTTTGAAGCTCTTCCTATTTTTCACACCTTTGCAGGCTCTTCAAGTTTTTGATCACAGTTTCAGGCTCCTCCTATTTTTCAGATCGTTTCATGCTCCTCATATTTTTGACACCTTTTGAAGCTCTTCATATTTTTCACACCTTTTCAAGCTCTTCATGTTTTTGAACACCGCTTCATGATCCTCCTATTTTTCAGACCGTTTCATGCTCTTCATATTTTTGACACCTTTTGAAGCTCTTCATATTTTTCACACCTTTTCAAGCTCTTCATGTTTTTGAACACCGTTTCATGCTCTTCCTATTTTTCATACCGTTTCATGGTCCTCATATTTGTTACACCTTTTGAAGCTCTTCATATTTTTCACACCTTTTTACGCTCTTCATGTTTTTCAACACCGCTTCATGCTCCTCCTATTTTTCAGACCGTTTCGTGCTCTTCATATTTTGACACCTTTTGAAGCTCTTCATATATTTCACACCTTTTTAGGCTCTTCTTTTTTTTCAACAAGACTTCATGCTCCTCCTATTTTTCAGACCGTTTCATGCGCATCGCATTTTTGACACCTTTTAAATCTCTTCATATTTTTCACACATTTTGAAGCTCTTCATATTTTTTCACACGTTTTGAGGCTCTTCGTGTTTTTCAACACCGCTTCATGCTCCTCCTATTTTTCACACCGTTTCATGCTCATCTCATTTTTGACACCTTTTGAAGCTCTTCATATATTTCACACCTTTTCAAGCACTTCATGTTTTTGAACACCGCTTCAGGCTCCTTCTATTTTTCAGAGAGTTTCATGCTCCTCATGTATTTCCAAACTTTTGAAGCTCTTCATATTTTTTACACCCTTTCAGGCTCTTCATGTTTTTCAAGACGGCTTCATGCTCCTCCTATTTTTCAGACAGTTTCATGCTCCTCATATTTTACACATTTTGTGAAGCTCATCATATTTTTCACACCTTTTCAGGCTCTTCATGTTTTTGAACACCGCTTCATGCTCCTCCTGTTTTTCAGACCGTTTCATGCTCCTCATATTTTTGACACCGTTTGAAGCTCTTCATATTTTTCACACCTTTTCAGGCACTTCATGTTTTTGAACACCGCTTCAGGCTCCTTCTATTTTTCAGAGAGTTTCATGCTCCTCATGTATTTCACACCTTTTGAAGCTCTTCATATTTTCCACACCTTTTCAGGCTCTTCATATTTTTCCACACCACTTCATGCTTCTCCTATTTTTCAGCCCGTTTCAAACTCCTCATGTGTTTCACACCTTTTGAAGCTCTTCATATTTTTCACACCTTTTCCGGCTCTTCATGTTTTTGATCACCGTTTCATGCTCCTCCTATTTTTCAGACCGTTTCATGCTACTCATATTTTTGACACCTTTTGAAGCTCTCCATATTTTTCACACCTTTTCAGGCTCTTCATATTTTTGAACACCGCTTCATGCTCCTCCAATTTTTCAGGCCGTTTAATGCTCCTCATAATTTTGACACCTTTTGAAGCTCTTCATATGTTTCACACATTTTCAGGCTCTTCATTTTTTTCAACACCACTTCATGCTCCTCCTATTTTTCAGACGGTTTATTGCTCATCTCATTTTTTACACCTTTTGAAGCTCTTCATATTTTTCACACCTTTTGATGCTCTTCATATTTTTCACACGTTTTCAGTCTCTTCAAGTTTTTCAACACCGCTTCATGCTCCTTCTATTTTTCAGACCGTTTCATGCTCCTCATATTTTTGACACCTTTTGAAGCTCTTCATATTTTTCACACCTTTTCAGGCTCTTCTTGTTTTTCACACCTTTTCAGGCTCCTCATGTTTTTGAACACCATTTCATGCTTCTCCTATTTTGCAGACCATTTCATTCTCCTCATATTTTTGACACCTTTTGAAGCTCTTCATATTTTTCACACTTTTTCAGGCTCTTCAGGTTTTTCAGCACCGTTTTATGATCCTCCTATTTTTAAGAACTTCTCATGCTCATCTCATTTTGACAGCTTTTGAAGCGTTTCATATTTTTCACAAATTTTCAGGCTCCTCATGTTTTTGAACCCCGCTTCATGATCCTCTTATTTTTCAGAGAGTTTCATGCTCCTCATGTATTTCACACCTTTTGAAGCTCTTCGTATTTTTCACACCATTTCAGGCTCTTCATGTTTTTCCACACCACTTCATGCTTCTCCTATTTTTCAGCCCGTTTCATGCTCCTCATGTATTTCACACCTTTTGAAGCTCTTCATATTTTTCACACCTTTTCAGGCTCTTCATGTTTTTGAACACCGCTTCATGCTCCTCCTATATTTCAGACCGTTTCTTGCTCCTCATATTTTTGACACTTTTTGAAACTCTTCATATTTTTCACACCTTTTCAGGTTTTCCATGTTTTTGAACCCCGCTTCATGATCCTCCTATTTTTCAGACCGTTTCATGCTCCTCGTATTTTTGACACCTTTTGAAGCTCTTCATATTTTTCACACCTTCAGGGTCTTCATGTTTTTCAACACCACTTCATGCTCCTCCCATTTTTCAGACCGTTTCATGCTCCTCATATTTTTCATACCTTTAGAAGCTCTTCATATTTTTCAAACCTTTTCAGGCTCTTCATGTTTTTCAACACAGCTTCATGCTCCTCCTATTTTTGAGACGGTTTCATTCTCCTCATATTTTTGACGCCTTTTGAAGCTGTGATATTTTTCACAAATTTTCAGGTTCTTCCTCTTTTTGAACACCGTTTCATGCTCCTCCTATTTTTCAGACCGTTTCATGATCCTCATCTATTTCACACCTTTTGAAGCTCTTCATATTTTTCACACCTTTTCAGGCTCTTCATGTTTTTCCACACCACTTCATGCTTCTCCTATTATTCAGACCGTTTCATGCTCCCCGTGTATTTCACACCTTTTGAAGCTCTTCATATTTTTCACACCTTTTCAGGCTCTTAATGTTTTTGAACACCGCTTCATGCTCCTCCTATTTTTTCAGACCGTTTCATGATCCTCATATTTTTGACTCCTTTTGAAGCTCTTCATATTTTTCACACCTTTTCAGGCTCTTCATGTTTTTGAACACCGCTTCATGCTCCTCCTATTTTTTCAGACCGTTTCATTCTCCTCATATTTTTGACACCTTTTGAAGCTCTTCATATATTTCACACCTTTTCAGGCTCTTCATGTTTTTAACACCACTTCATGCTCCTCCTGTTTTTCAGACCATTTCCTGCTCTTCGATTTTTGACACCTTTTGAAGTTCTTCATATATTTCACACCTTTTGAAGCTCTTAATATTTTTCACACCTTTTCAGGCTCTTCATGTTTTTCAACACCGCTTCATGCTCCTCCTATTTTTCAGACCGTTTCATGCTCCTCATATATTTGACACGTTTTGAAGCTCTTCATATTTTTCACACCTTTTCAGGCTCTTCATGTTTTTGAACACCGTTTCATGCTATTCTTATTTTTCAAACTGTTTCATGGTCCTCATATTTGTTACACCTTTTGAAGCTATTCATATATTTCACACCTTTTCAGTCTCTTCTTGTTTTTCAACACACCTTCATTCTCCTCCTATTTTTCAGACCGTTTCATGCTCCTCATATTTTTGACACCTTTTGTAGCTCTTCATATTTTACACGTATTCAGGCTCTTCATGTTTTTCAACACCGTTTCTTGATCCTCCTATTTTTCAGACCGTTTCATGCTCGTTTCATTTTTAACACCTTTTGAAGCTTTTCATATTTTTCACAACTTTTCAGGCTCTTCATATTTTTGAACATCGCTTCATGATGCTCCTATTTTTCAGACCGTTTCATGCTCATCTCATTTTTGACACCTTTGAAGCTCTTCATTTTTTTCACACCTTTTGAAAGTCTTCATATATTTCACACCTTTTCAGGCTCTTCATGTTTTTCAACACCGCTTCATGCTTCTCCTATTTATCAGACGATTTCATGCTCCTCCTATTTTTCAGACAGTTTCATGCTCTTCATATTTTTGACACCTTTTGAAGCTCTTCATATATTTCACACCTTTTCAGGCTCTTCATGTTTTTGAACACAGTTACATGCTCCTCATATTTTTCAGACCATATCATGCTCTTCATATTTTTGACACCTATTGAAGCTCTTCATATTTTTCACATCTTTTCAGGCTTTTCATGTTTTTCAATGCCCCTTCATGCTCCTCGTATTTTTCAGACCGTTTCATGCTCTTCATATTTTTGACACCTTTTGAAACTCTTCATATATTTCACACCTTTTCAGACTCTTCATGTTTTTGAACACAGTTTCATGCTCCTCCTATTTTTCAGACCCTTTCATGCTCCTCATATTTTTGACACCTTTTGAAGTTCCTCATATTTTTTCACACCATTTCAGGCTCTTCATGTTTTTGAACACCGTTTCATGCTCCTCCTCCTTTTCAGAGCGTTTCATGCTCCTCATATTTTTGACACCTTTTGAAGTTCCTCATATTTTTTCACACCATTTCAGGCTCTTCATGTTTTTGAACAACGTTTCATGCTCCTCCTATGTTTCAGACCGTTTCATGCCCCTCATATTTTCGACACCTTTTGAAGCTCTTCATATATTTCACACCTTTTGAAGCTCTTCATGTTTTTTAACACCGTTTCATGCTCCTACTATTTTTCAGACCGTTTCCTGCTCCTCATATTTTCCACACCTTTTGAAGCTTGACATAATTTCACAGCTTTTCAGGATCTTCATGTTTTTGAATACCGCTTCATGCTCCTCCTATTTTTAAGACCGTTTCATGCTCCTTATATTTTTGACACCTTTTGAAGCTCTTCGTATTTTTCACACCTTTTCTGGCTCTTCATGTTTTTGAATACCGCTTCATGCTCCTCCTATTTTTCGGACCGTTTCATGCTCCTCATATATATGACACCTTTTGAAGCTCTTCATATTTTTCACACCTTTTCAGGCTCTTCATGTTTTTGAACTCCGTTTCTTGCTCCTCCGATTTTTCAGACCATTTCATTCTCCTCATATTTTTGACAACTTTTAAAGCTCCTCATATTTTTCACATATTTTCAGGCTCTTCATGTTTTTCAACACCGCTTCATGCTCCTCCTAATTTTCAGACCGTTTCATGCTCCTCATATTTTTGACACCTTTTGAAGCTCTTCATATTTTTCACACCTTTTGAGGTTCTTCATGTTTTTCAACACAACTTCATGCTCATCCTATTTTTCACACCGTTTCATGCTCCTCATATTTTTGACACCATTTGAAGCTCTTCATATGTTTCACACCTCTTCAGGCTCTTCATGTATTTCAACACCGTTTCATGCTACTCCTATTTTTCAGACCGTTTCATGCTCCTCATATTTTTGACACCTTTTGAAGCTCTTCATATACTTCACACCTTTTCAGGCTCTTCATGTTCTTTAAAACCGCTTCATGCTCCAACTATTTTTCAGACCGTTTCCTGCTCCTCATATTTTTCACACCTTTTGAAGCTTCACATAATTTCACAGCTTTTCAGGCTCTTCATGTTTTGAATACCGCTTCATGCTCCTCCTATTTTTCAGATAGTTTCATGCTCCTCATATATATGACTCCTTTTGAAGCTCTTCATATTTTTCACACCTTTTCAGGGTTTTCATGTTTTTGAACACCGCTTCATGCTCCTCCTATTTTTCAGACCGTTTCATGCTCTTCATAATTTTGGCACCTTTTGAAGCTCTTCATATTATTCACACCTTTTCAGGCTCTTCATGTTTTTCAACACCGCTTCATGCTCCTCCTATTTTTCAGACCGTTTCATGCTCCTCATATTTTTTACACCTTTTAAAGCTCTTCATTTTTCACACCTTTTCAGGCTCTTCACGTTTTTCAACACCACTTCATGTACCTTCTATTTTTCAGACCGTTTCATGCATCTCATATTTTTGACTCCTTTTAAGTTCTTCATATATTTCACACCTTTTCATGCTCTTCATGTTTTTCAACACCGCTTCATGCTCCTCCTATTTATCAGACCATTTCATGCTCCTCCTATTTTTCAGACCGTTTCATGCTCTTCATATTTTTGACACCTTTGAAACTCTTCATATATTTCACACCTTTTCAGACTCTTCATGTTTTTGAACACAGTTTCATGCTCCTCCTATTTTTCTGACCTTTTCATGCTCTTCATATTTTTGCCTACTTTTGAAGCTCTTCGTATGTTTCACACCATTTCAGGCTCTTCATGTTTTTCAACACCGCTTCATGCTCCTCCTATTTTTCAGACCGTTTCTTTGTCCTCATATTTTTGACACGTTTTGAAGCTCTTCATATTCTTCACAGCTTTTGATGCTCTTCATGTTTTTCAACACCGCTTCATGCTCCTCCTATTTATCAGACCATTTCATGCTCCTCCTATTTTTCAGACCGTTTCATGCTCCTCATATTTTTGACACCTTTTGAAGCTGTTCATATTTTTCACACCTTTTCCAGCTCCCCATGTTTTTCAACACGGCTTCATGATCCTCCTGTTTTTCAGACCGTTTCATGCTCCTCATATTTTTGACACGTTTTGAAGCTCTTCATATTTTTCACACCTTTTTTAGGCTCTTCATGTTTTTCACACCACTTCATGCTCCTCCTATTTTTCCGACCGTTTCATGCTCTTCATATTTTTGACACTTTTTGAATATCTTCATATTTTTCACACCTTTTCTGGCTCTTCATGTTTTTCAACACGGCTTCATGCTCGTCCTACTTTCCAGACCGTTTCATGCTCGTCTCATTTTTGATACCTTTTGAAGCTCTTCATATTTCTCACAACTTTTAAGCTCTTCATGTTTTTCACACGTTTTAAGGCTCTTCATGTTTTTCAACACCGCTTCATGCTCCTCCCATTTTTCAGACCGTTTCATGCTCCTCCTGTTTTTCAGAACGTTTCAGGCTTCTCATATTTTTGACACCTTTTGAGCTCTTCATATTTTTCACACCATTTCACGCTCTTCATGTTTTTGAACACCGCTTCATGCTCCTCCTATATTTCAGACCGTTTCATGCTCCTCCTATTTTTGACACCTTTTGAAGCTCTTCATATTTTTCACACCATTTCAGGCTCTTCATGTTTTTGAACACCGTTTAATGCTCCTCCTATTTTTCAGACCGTTTCATGCTCTTCATATTTTTGACACCTTTTAAAGCTCTTCATATTTTACCCACCTTTTCAGCTGTTCATGTTTTTCAACACCGCTTCATGCTCCTCCTATTTTTCAGACCGTTTCATGCTCCACATGTATTTCCAACCTTTTGAAGCTCTTCATATTTTTCAAACCTTTTCAGGCTCTTCATGTTTTTGAACCCCGCTTCATGCTCCTCCTATTTTTCAGACCGTTTCATGCTCCTCATAATTTTCACACCTTTTCAAGCTCTTCATATTTTTCACACCATTTCATGCTCTTCATGTTTTTGAACACCGTTTAATGCTCCTCCTATTTTTCAGACCGTTTCATGCTCCTCATATATTTGACATCTTTTGAAGCTCTTCATATTTTACCCACCTTTTCAGGCTCTTCATGTTTTTCAACACCGCTTCATGCTCCACCTATTTTTCAGACCGTTTAACGCTCCTCATAGTTTTCACACCTTTTGAAGCTCTTCATATTTTTCACACCATTTCAGGCTCTTCATGTTTTTGAACACCGTTTAATGCTCCTCCTATTTTTCAGACCGTTTCATGCTCCTCATATTTTTGACACCTTTTGAAGCTCTTCATATTTTACCCACTTTTCAGGCTCTTCATGTTTTTCAACAGGCTTCATGCTCCTCTTATTTTTCAGAACTTTTCATGCTCTCCATGTATTTCCAACCTTTTTAAGCTCTTCATATTTTTCACACCTTTTTAGGCTCTTCATGTGTTTCACACCACTTCATGCTCCTCCTATTTTTCAGACCGTTTCATGCTCTTCATATTTTTGACACTTTTTAAAGCTCTTCATATTTTTCACACCTTTTCTGGCTCTTCATGTTTTTCAACACCGCTTCATGCTCGTCGTACTTTCCAGACCGTTTCATGCTCGTCTCATTTTTGACACCTTTTGAAGCTCTTCATATTTCTCACAAATTTTAAGCTCTTCATGTTTTTCACACGTTTTCAGGCTCTTCATGTTTGTCAACACCGCTTCATGCTCCTCCCATTTTTCAGACCGTTTCATGCTCCTCCTATTTTTCAGAACGTTTCATGCTCCTCATAATTTTCACACCTTTTCAAGCTCTTCATATTTTTCACACCATTTCACGCTCTTCATGTTTTTGAACACCGCTTCATGCTCCTCCTATTTTTCAGACCATTCATGCTCCTCATATTTTTGACAACATTTGAAGCTCTTCATATTTTTCACACCTTTTCTGGCTCTTCATGTTTTTGAACTCCGTTTCTTGCTCCTCCTATTTTTCAGACCGTTTCATGCTCTTCATATTTTTGACACCTTTTAAAGCTCTTCATATTTTACCCACCTTTTCAGCTGTTCATGTTTTTCAACACCGCTTCATGCTCCTCCTATTTTTCAGACCGTTTCATGCTCCACATGTATTTCCAACCTTTTGAAGCTCTTCATATTTTTCACACCATTTCACGCTCTTCATGTTTTTGAACACCGTTTAATGCTCCTCCTATTTTTCAGACCGTTTCATGCTCCTCATATTTTTGACACCTTTTGAAGCTCTTCATATTTTACCCACCTTTTCAGGCTCTTCATGTTTTTGAACACCGCTTCATGCTCCTCCTATTTTTCAGACCATTTCATGCTCCTCATGTATTTCCAAACTTTTGAAGCTCTTCATATTTTTTACACCCTTTCAGGCTCTTCATGTTTTTCAAGACGGCTTCATGCTCCTCCTATTTTTCAGACAGTTTCATGCTCCTCATATTTTACACATTTTGTGAAGCTCATCATATTTTTCACACCTTTTCAGGCTCTTCATGTTTTTCAACACCGCTTCATGCTCCTCCTATTTTTCAGACCGTTTCATGCTCCTCATGTATTTCACACCTTTTGAAGCTCTTCATATATTTCACACCATTTCAGGCTCTTCAAATTTTTGTCCAACGCTACAACGCTCCTCCTATTTTTCAGACCGTTTCATGCTCCTCATATTTTTGACACCTTTTGAAGCTCTTCATATTTTTCACACCTTTTCAGGCTCTTCATGTTTTTGAACACCGTTTCATGCTCCTCCTATTTTCAGTCCGTTTCTTGCTCCTCATAATTTTGACACCTTTGAGTCTCTTCATATTTTTCACACTTTTTGAAGCTCTTCATATATTTCACACATTTTAAGTCTCTTCATGTTTTTCAACACCGCTTCATGCTCCTCCTATTTTTCACACCGTTTCATGCTCCTCATGTATTTCATACACTTTGAAGCTCGTCATATTTTTCACAACTTTTCAGGTTCTTCATGTTTTTCAACACTGCTTCATGCTCCTCCTATTTTTCTGACCGTTTCATGCTCCTCATGTATTTCACACATTTTGAAGCTCTTCATATTTTTCACACCTTTTGAAGCTCTTCATATTTTTCACACCTTTTCAGGCTATTCATGTTTTTGAACACCGTTTCATGCTCCTCATAATTTTGACACCTTTTGAAGCTCTTCATATTTTTCACACCTTTTCAGGCTCTTCATGTTTTTCAAACCTCTTCATGCTCCTCCAATTTTCGATCGTTTCATGCTTCTCATATTTTTGACACCTTTTGAAGCTCTTCATATTTTTCACACTTTTTGAAGCTCTTCATATTTTTCACACCTTTTGAAGCTCTTCATATTTTTCACACCTTTTCAGGCTATTCATGTTTTTGAACACCGTTTCATGCTCCTCATAATTTTGAAACCTTTTGAAGCTCTTCATATTTTTCACACTTTTTCAGGTTCTTCATGTTTTTCAACACCACTTCATGTTCCTCCTATTATTCAGACCATTTCATTCTCATCGCATTTTTGACACCTTTTGAAGCTCTTCATATTTTTCACACCTTTTGAAGCTCTTCATATTTTTCACAAGTTTTCAGGCTCTTCATGTTTTTCAACACTGCTTCATGCTCCTCTTGTTTTTCAGACCGTTTCAAGCTCCTCATGCATTTCACACCTTTTGAAGCTCTTCATATTTTTCACACCTTTTCAGGCTCTTCATGTTTTTCCACACCGCTTCATGATCCTCCTATCTTTCAGACCGTTTCCTGCTCCTCATAATTTTCACACCTTGTGAAGCTCTTCATATTTTTCACACCTTTTCAGGCTCTTCATGTTTTTCAACACTGCTTCATGCTCCTCCTATTTTTCAGACCGTTTCATCCTCCTCATGTATTTCACACCTTTTGAAGCTCTTCATATTTTTCACACCTTTTCATGCTCTTCATGTTTTTCAACACCGCTTCATGCTCTTACTATTTTTCACACTGTTTCATGCTCCTCATATTTTTGACACCTTTTGAAGCTCCTCATATTTTTCACACATTTTGAAGCTCTTCATATTTTTCACACCTTTTGAAGCTCTTCATATTTTTCACAACATTTCAGGCTCTTCATGTTTTTGAACACCGTTTCATGCTCCTCCTATATTTCAGACTATTTCATGCTCCTCATATTTTTGACACATTTTGAAGCTCTTCATATTTTTCACAACTTTTGAAGCTTTTCATATTTTTCACACATTTTCAGGCTCTTCAGGTTTTTCAACACCGCTTCTAGCTCCTCCTAATTTTCAGACCGTTTCATGCTCCTCATATTTTTGACACCTTTTGGTGTTCTTCATATTTTTCACACCTTTTCAGGCTCTTCATGTTTTTGAACACCGCTTCATGCTCCTCCTATTTTTGACACCTTTTGAAGCTCTTCATATTTTTCACACCTTTTCAAAATCTCATGTTTTTGAACACAGCTTCATGCTCGTCCTGTTTTTAAGGTTGTTTCATGGTCCTCATGTATTGGACACCTTTTGAAGCTCTTCATATATTTCACACCTTTTCAGGCTCTTCATGTTTTTGAACACCGCTTCATGCTCCTCCTATTTTTCAGACCGCTTCATGCTCCTCCTATTTTTCAGACCGCTTCATGCTCCTCCTATTTTTCAGACTGCTTCATGCTCCTCATATTTTTGACACCTTTTGAAGCTCTTCATATTTTTCACACCTTTTCAGGCTCTCATGTTTTTGAACACAGCTTCATGCTCCTCCTATTTTTCAGTCCGTTTCATGCTCCTCATATATTTCACACCTTTTGAAGCTCTGCATATTTTTCACACCTTTTCAGGCTCTTCATGTTTTTGAACACCTTTTCATGATCCTCCTAATTTTCAGACCGTTTCATGCTCCTCATATTTTTGACACCTTTTGAAGCTCTTCATATTTTTCACACATTTTCAGGCTCTTCATATTTTTTAACACCACTTCATGCTCCTCCTATTTTTCAGATCGCTTCATGCTCATCTCATTTTTTACACCTTTTGAAGCTGTTCATATTTTTCACACCTTTTAAAGATCTTCATATTTTTCACACGTTTTCAGGCTCTACATGTTTTTCAACACCGCCTCATGCTCCTCCTATTTTTCAGACCGTTTCATGCTCCTCATATTTTTGACACGTTTTAAAGCTCTTCATATTTTTCACACCATTTCAGGCACTTCACGTATTTCAACACCATTTCATGCTCCTCCTATTGTTCAGACCGTTTCATGCTCCTCATATTTTTGCCACCTTTTGAAGCTCTTCATTTTTTTCACACCTTTTCAGGCTCTACATGTTTTTGAAAACTGCTTCATGTTACTCCTATTTTTCAGACAGTTTCATGCCCCTCATATTTTTGACACCATTTGAAGCTCTTCATATTTTTTACACCTTTTCAGGCTCTTCAAGTTTTTGAACACCGTTTCATGCTCCTCCTATTTTTCAGACCGTTACATGCTCCTCATATTTTTGAAACCTTTTGAAGCTCTTCATATTTTTCACAACGTTTCAGGCTCTTCATGTTTTTCAACACCGGTTCATGCTCCTCCTATTTTTCAGACCGTGTCATGCTCCTCATATTTTTCCCACCTTTTGAAGCTCTTCATATTTTTACACCTTTTCAGACTCTTCATGTTTTTGAACACCGCTTCATGCTCCTCCTATTTTTCAGACCGTTTCATGCTCCTCATGTATTTCACACCTTTTGAAGCTCTTCATATTTTTCACACTTTTTCAGGCTCCTCAAGTTTTTGAACACAGCTTCATGCTCCTCCTATTTTTCAGACCGTTTCATACTCCTCATGTATTTCACACCTTTTGAAGCTCTTCATATTTTCCACACCTTTTCAAGCTCTTCCTGTTTTTGAAAACCGCTTCATTCTCCTCCTATTTTTCAGATCGTTTCATGCTCTTCATATTTTTGACACCTTTGGAAGCTCTTCATATTTGTCACACCTTTTCAGGCTCTTCATGTTTTTAAACACCGCTTCATTCTCCTCCTATTTTTCAGACCTTTTCATCCTCCTCATATTTTTGACACCTTTTGAAGCTCTTCATATTTTTCACACCTTTTCAGGCTCTTCATGTTTTTCAACACCACTTCATGGTTCTCCTATTTTTCAGACCATTACATGCTCCTCATATTTTTGACACCTTTTGAAGCTCTTCATATTTTTCACACCTTTTCAGGCTCTTCATATTATTGAACACAGTTTCATGCTCCTCGTATTTTTCAGACCGTTTCATGCTCCTCATATTTTTGACACCTTTAGAAGCTCTTCATATTTTTCACACCTTTTCAGGCTCGTCATGTTGTTGAACACCACTTCATGCTCCTAATATCTTTAAAACCGTTTCATGCTCATCTCATTCTTGACACCTTTTGAAGCTCTTCATATTTTTCACACGTTTTCAGGCTCTTCATGTTTTTTTTATGTATTTTTTTTTATTTATTTTTATTTTTTTTCATGTTTTTGAACACCGCTTCATGCTCCTCCTATTTTTCAGACCATTTCATGCTCCTCATGTATTTCACACCATTTGAAGCTCTTCATATTTTTCACACCTTTTCAGGCTCTTCATGTTTTTCAACACCGCTTCATGCTCCTCCTATTTTTCAGACCGCTTCATGCTCCTCATGTATTTCACACCATTTGAAGCTCTTCATATTTTTCACATCTTTTCAGGCTCTTCAAATTTTTCAACACCGCTTCATGCTCCTCCTATATTTCAGGCCGTTTCATACTCCTCATATTTTTGACACCTTTTGAAGCTCTTCATATTTTTCACACCTTTTCAGGCTCTTGATGTTATTAAACACCGTTTCATGCTGCTCCTACTTTTCAAACCGTTTCATACTCCTCATATCCTCATATTTTTGACACATTTTGAAGCTCTTCATATATTTCACACCTTTTCAGGCTCTTCATGTTTTTCAACACCACTTCATGCTCCTCCTATTTTTCAGATTGCTTCATGCTCATCTCATTTTTGACACCTTTTGAAGCTGTTCATATTTTTCACACCTTGTGAAGCTCTTCATATTTTTCACAAGTTTTCAGGCTCTTCATTTTTTTTGAACACCGCTTCATGCTCCTCCTATTTTTCAGACCGTTTCAGGCTCCTCATATTTTTGACACCGTTTGAAGCTCTTCATATTTTTCACACCTTTTCAGGCTCTTCATGTTTTTGAACACCACTTCATGCTCCTCCTATTTTTCAGACCGTTTCATGCTCCTCATGTATTTCACACTTTTTGAAGCTCTTCATATTTTTCACACCTTTTCAGCCTCTCATGTTTTTGAACACAGCTTCTTGCTACTCCTATTTTTCAGACCGTTTCATGCTCCTCTTATATTTCACACTTTTTGAAGCTCTTCATATTTTTCACACCTTTTCATGCTCTTCATCTTTTAAAAAACCGTTTCATGCTCATCCTATTTTTCAGACTGTTTCATGCTCCTCATATGTTTGACCCCTTTTGAAGCTCTTCATATTTTTCACACCTTTTCAGGCTCTTCATGTTTTTGAGGACCGCTTCATGCTCCTCCTATTTTTCCGACCGTTTCATGCTCCTCATAATTTTGACACCTTATTAAGCTCTTCAGATTTTTCAGAGTTTTTCAGGCTCTTCATGTGTTTCAACACTGCTTCATTCTCCTCCTATTTTTCAGACCGTTCCATTCTCCTCATATTTTTGACACCTTTGAAACTCTTCATATATTTCAAACCTTTTACGGCTCTTCATGTTTTTCAACACCTCTTCATGCTCCTCCTATTTTTCGGTCATTTCATGCTTCTCATATTCTTGACACTTTTTGAAGCTCTTCATAATTTTCACACCTTTTCATTCTATTCATCTTTTTCAAAACCGTTTCATGCTTATCCAATTTTTCAGGCTCTTTCATGCTTCTCATATATTTGACACCTTTTGAAGCTCTTCATATTTTTCACACCTTTTCAGGCTCTTCATGTTTTTAAACACCGCCTCATGCTCCTCCTATTTTTCAGACCGTTTCTTGCTCCTCAAATTTTTTACACATTTTGAACCTCTTCATATTTTTCACACCTTTTCATGCCCTACTTCTTTTAAAAAACCGTTTCATGCTCATCCTATTTTTCAGACTGTTTCATGCTCCTCATATGTTTGACACCTTTTGAAGCTCTTCATATTTTTCACAGCTTTTCAGGCTCTTCATATTTTTGACCACCGCTTCATGCCCCTCCTATTTTTCAGACCGTTTCATGCTCCTCGTATATTTTACACCTTTTGAAGCTCTTCATATTTTGCACTCCTTTTCAGGCTCTTCATGTTTTTGAACACAGTTTCATACTCCTACTATTTTTCAGACTGTTTCATGCTCCTCATATTTTTGACACGTTTTGAAGCTCTTCAGATTCTTCACACCTTTTCAGGCTCTTCATGTTTTTCAACACCGCTTCATGCTCCTCTTATTTTTCATACCGTTTCATGCTTCTCATATTTTTGACACCTTTTGAAGCTCTTCATATATTTCACACCTTTTCATGCTCTTCATCTTTTAAAGAACCGTTTCATTCTCATCCTATTTTTCAGACCGTTTCATGCTCCTCATATGTTTGACACCTTTTGAAGCTCTTCATATTTTTCACACCTTTTCAGGCTCGTCATGTTTTTGAGGACCGCTTATTGCTCCTCCTATTTTTCAGACCGTATCATGCTCCTCATTTTTTTGAACCTTTTGAAGCTCTTCATATTGTTCACACTTTTTCAGGCTCTTCATGTGTTTCAACACCGCTTCATTCTCCTCCTATTTTTCAGACCGTTTCATGCTCCTCATGTATTTCACACATTTTGAAGCTCTTCATATTTTTCACACCTTTTCATGCTCTTCATGTTTATCAACACCACTTAATGCTCCTCCTATTTTTCAGACCGTTTCATGCTAATCTCATTTTGACACCTATTGAAGCTCTTCATATTTTTCCAACCTTTTGAAGTTCTTCATATTTTTCGCACCATTTCAGGCTCTTCATGTATTTCAACACCGTTTCATGCTCCTCTTAATTTTCAAACCTTTTTATGCTCATCATATTTTTGACACCTTTTGAAGCTCTTCATATTTTTCAACCTTTCCAGGCTCTACATGTTTTTGAACACTGCTTCATATTCCTCCTATTTTTCAGAACCTTTCATGCCCCTCTTATTTTTGACACGTTTTGAAGCTCTTCATATTTTTCACACCTTTTCAGGCTCTTCAAGTTTCTGAACACCGTTTCATGCTCCTCCTATATTTCAGACCGTTACAGGCTCCTCATATTTTTGACACCTTTTGAAGCTCTTCATATTTTTCACACCTTTTCAGGCTCTTCAAGTTTTTGAACACCGTTTCATGCTCCTCCTATTTTTCAGACCGTTTCATGCTCTTCATATATTTCACACCTTTTGAAGTTCTTCATATTTTTCACACCTTTTCAGGCTCTCATGTTTTTGAACACGGCTTCATGCTCCTCCTATTTTTCAGACCGTTCCATGCTCCTCATATTTTTGACACGTTTTAAAGCTCTTCATATTTTTCACACCATTTCAGGCACTTCATGTATTTCAACACCATTTCATGCTCCTCCTATTGTTCAGACCGTTTCATGCTCCTCATATTTTTGACACCTTTTGAAGCTCTTCATTTTTATCACACCTTTTCAGGCTCTACATGTTTTTGAAAACTGCTTCATGTTACTCCTATTTTTCAGACAGTTTCATGCCCCTCATATTTTTGACACGATTTGAAGCTCTTCATATTTTTGACAACTTTTCATGCTCTTCAAGTTTTTGAACACCGTTTCATGCTCCTCCTATTTTTCAGACCGTTACATGCTCCTCATATTTTTGAAACCTTTTGAAGCTCTTCATATTTTTCACAACTTTTCAGGCTCCTCATGTTTTTCAACACCGGTTCATGCTCCTCCTATTTTTCAGACCGTGTCATGCTCCTCATATTTTTCCCACCTTTTGAAGCTCTTCATATTTCTCACACCTTTCAGGCTGTTCATGTTTTTCAACACCGATTCATGCACCTCCTATTTTTCAGACCGTTTCATGCTCATCTCATTTTTGACACCTTTTGAAGCTTTTCATATTTTTCACAACTTTTCAGGCTCTTCAGGTTTTTGAACACCGCTTCATGCTAATCCTATTTTTCAAACCATATCATGCTCCTCATATTTCTCACACCTTTTGAAGCTCTTCGTATTTTTCACACATTTTCACGCTCTTCATGTTTTTCAACACCACTTCATGCTTCTCCTATTTTCAGACCGTTTCATGCTCCTCATATTTTTGACACCTTTTGAAACTCTTCATATATTTCACAGCTTTTCAGGCTCTTCTTTTTTTTTCAACACCACTTCATGCTCCTCCTATTTTTCAGACCGTTTCATGCTCATCTCATTTTTGACACCTTTTGAAGCTCTTCATATTCTTCACACCTTTTGAAGCTCTTCATATTTTTTCACACGTGTTCAGGCTCTTCATGTTTTTCAACACCGCTTCATGCTCCTCCTATTTTTCAGACGGTGTCATGCTCCTCATATTTTTGACTCTTTTTGAAGCTCTTCATATTTTTCACATTTTTCAGGCTGTTCATGTTTTTCAACACCACTTCATGCTCTTCCTATTTTTCAGAGCTTCATGCTCCTCATATTTTTGACACCTTTAGAAGCTCTTCATATTTTTCACACCTTTTCAGGCTCTTCATTTTCTTCAACACCTCTTCATGCTCCTCGTATTTTTCAGACCGTTTCTTGCTCCTCATATTTTTGACACTTTTTGGAGCTCCTCATATTTTTCACACATTTTGAAGCTCTTCATATATTTCACACCATTTCAGGCTCTTAATGTTTTTCAACACCACTTCATGCTCCTCCTATTTTTCAGACCATTTCATGCGCCTCATATATATGACACGTTTTGAAGCTCTTCATATTTTTCACACCTTTTCAGGCTCCTCATGTTTTTGAACACCGTTTCATGCTATTACTATTTTTCAAACTGTTTCATGGTCCTCATATTTGTTACACCTTTTGAAGCTATTCATATATTTCACACCTTTTCAGGCTCTTCTTGTTTTTCAACACAGCTTCATGCTCCTCCTATTTTTCAGACCGTTTCATGCTCCCTATATTTTTGACACCTTTTGAAGCTCTTCATATTTTTCACACTTTTCAGGCTCTTCATGTATTTGAAAACCGCCTCATGCTCCTCCTATTTTTCAGACCGTTTCATGTCCAAATGTATTTCACACCTTTTGAAGCTCTTTATATTTTTCAAAACTTTTCAGGCCCTTCATGTGTTTGATCAGCATTTCATGCTCCTCCTATTTTTCAGACCGTTTCATGTCCAAATGTATTTCACACCTTTTGAAGCTCTTTATATTTTTCAAAACTTTTCAGGCCCTTCATGTGTTTGATCAGCATTTCATGCTCCTCCTATTTTTCAGACCGTTTCATGCTCCTCATATTTTTGACACCTTTTGTAGCTCTTCATATTTTACACGTATTCAGTCTCTTCATGTTTTTCAACACCGTTTCTTGATCCTCCTATTTTGCAGACCGTTTCAAGCTCTTTATATTTTTCACAACTTTTGAAGCTCTTCATATTTTTCACACCTTTTCAGGCTCTTCATGTTTTTCAACACCGCTTCATGCTCGTCCTATTTGTCAGACCGTTTCATGCTCATCTCATTTTTGACACCTTTTGAAGCTCTTCATATTTTTCACACCTTTTGAAGCTCTTCATATTTTCCACATTTTTTCAGTCTCTTCTTGTTTTTCAACACAGCTTCAACCTCCTCCTATTTTACAGACCGTTTCATGCTCCTCATATTTTTGACACCTTTTGTAGCTCTTCATATTTTACACGTATTCAGGCTCTTCATGTTTTTCAACACCGTTTCTTGATCCTCCTATTTTTCAGACCGTTTCAAGCTCTTCATATTTTTCACACCTTTTCAGGCTCTTCATGTTTTTCAACACCGCTTCATGCTCGTCCTATTTTTCAGACGGTTTTATCCTCCTCATATATTTGACACCTTTTGAAGCTATTCATATTTTTCACAGCATTTCAGGCTCTTCATGTATTTGAACTCCGCTTCATGCTCCTCCTATTTTTCAGACGGTTTTATCCTCCTCATATTTTTGACACCTTTTGAAGCTCTTCAGATATTTCACACATTTTCAGGCTCTTCATGTTTTTGAGCACATCTTCATGCTCCTCCTATTTTTCAAAGAGTTTCATGCTCCTCATGTATTTTACACCTTTTGAAGCTCTTCCTATTTTTCACACCTTTGCAGGATCTTCAAGTTTTTGATCAAAGTTTCAGGCTCCTCCTATTTTTCAGACCGTTTCATGCTCCTCATATTTTTGACACCTTTTGAATCTCTTCATATTTTTCACACCTTTTCAAGCTCTTCATGTTTTTGAATACCGCTTCATGATCCTCCTATTTTTCAGACCGTTTCATGCTCTTCATATTTTTGACCCCTTTTGAAGCTCTTCATATTTTTCACACCTTTTCAAGCTCTTCATGTTTTTGAACACCGTTTCATGCTCTTCCTATTTTTCAAACCGTTTCATGGTCCTCATATTTGTTACACCTTTTGAAGCTATTCATATATGTCACACCTTTTCAGGCTCTTCTTGTTTTTCAACACAACTTCATGCCTCTCCTATTTTTCAGACCGTTTCATGCTCCTCATATTTTTGACACCTTTTGAAGCTCTTCATATTTTTTCACACGTTTTCAGGCTCTTCATGTTTTTCAACACCCCTTCATGCTTCTCCTATTTTTCAGCCCGTTTCATGCTCATCATGTATTTCACACCTTTTGCAGCTCTTCATATTTTTCACACCTTTTCAGGCTCTTCATGTTTTTGATCAATGTTTCATGCACCTCCTATTTTTCAGACCGTTTCATGCTCCTCATAATTTTCACATCTTTTGAAGCTCTTCATATTTTTCACACCTTTTCAGGCTCTTCAGGTTTTTGAACACCGCTTCATGCTCCTCCTATTTTCAGACCGTTTCATGCTCCTCATATTTTTGATACCTTTAGAAGCTCTTCATATTTTTCACACCTTTTTACGCTCTTCATGTTTTTCAACACCGCTTCATGCTGCTCCTATTTTTCAGACCGTTTCGTGCTCCTCATATTTTGACACCTTTTGAAGCTCTTCATATATTTCACACCTTTTCAGGCTCTTCTTTTTTTTCAACAAGACTTCATGCTCCTCCTATTTTTCAGACCGTTTCATGCCCATCGCATTTTTGACACCTTTTGAATCTCTTCATATTTTTCACACATTTTGAAGCTCTTCATATTTTTTCACACGTTTTCAGGCTCTTCATGTTTTTCAACACCGCTTCATGCTTCTCCTATTATTCAGACCGTTTCATGCTCCTCATATTTTTGACACCTTTTGAAGCTCTTCATATTTTTCACACCTTTTCACGCTCTTTATGTTTTTCAACACCGCTTCATGCTCCTCCTATTATTCAGACCGTTTCATGCTCCTCATATTTTTGACACCTTTTGAAGCTCTTCATATTTTTCACACCTTTTCACGCTCTTCAGGTTTTTGATCACCGCTTCATGCTCCTCCTGTTTTTCAGACCGTTTCATGCTCCTCATATTTTTGACACCTTTAGAAGCTCTTCATATTTTTCACACCTTTTCACGCTCTTCATGTTTTTCAACACCGCTTCATGCTCCTCCTATATTTCAGACCGTTTCATGCTCCTCATATTTTTGACACCTTTTGAAGCTCTTCATATATTTCACAGCTTTTCAGGCTCTTCTTTTTTTTTCAACACCACTTCATGCTCCTCCTATTTTTCAGACCGTTTCATGCTCATCTCATTTTTGACACCTTTTGAAGCTCTTCATATTCTTCACACCTTTTGAAGCTCTTCATATTTTTTCACACGTGTTCAGGCTCTTTATGTTTTTCAACACCGCTTCATGCTACTCCTATTTTTCAGACCGTTTCTTGCTCCTCATATTTTTGACACTTTTTGAAGTTCCTCATATTTTTCACACATTTTGAAGCTCTTCATGTATATCACACCATTTCAGGCTCTTCATGTTTTTCAACACCACTTCATGCTCCTCCTATTTTTCAGACCGTTTCATGCTCCTCATATATTTGACACGTTTTGAAGCTCTTCATATTTTTCACAACTTTTCAGGCTCTTCATGTTTTTGAACACCGTTTCATGCTATTCCTATTTTTCAAACTGTTTCATGGTCCTCATATTTGTTACACCTTTTGAAGCTATTCATATATTTCACACCTTTTCAGGCTCTTCTTGTTTTTCAACACAGCTTCATGCTCCTCCTATTTTTCAGACCGTTTCATGCTCGTCATATTTTTGACACCTTTTGAAGCTCTTCATATTTTTCACACTTTTCAGGCTCTTCATGTATTTGAAAACCGCCTCATGCTCCTCCTATTTTTCAGACCGTTTCATGTCCAAATGTATTTCACACCTTTTGAAGCTCTTTATATTTTTCAAAACTTTTCTGGCCCTTCATGTGTTTGATCAGCATTTCATGCACCTCCTATTTTTCAGACCGTTTCATGCTCCTCATATTTTTGACACCTTTTGAAGCTCTTCATATTTTTCACACCTTTTCAGGCTCTTCACGTTTTTGAACACCGCTTCATGACCCTCCTATTTTTCAGACCATTTCATGCTCTTCATATTTTTGACACCTCTTGAAGCTCTTCATATATTTCACACCTTTTCAGCCTCTTCATTTTTTTCAAAACCGCTTCATGCTCCTCCTATTTTTCACACCGTTTCATGCTCATCTCATTTTTGACACCTTTTGAAGCTCTTCATATATTTCACACCTTTTCAAGCTCTTCATATTCTTCAGACCTTTTCAGGCTCTTCATGTTTTTGAACACCGCTTCATGCTCCTCCTGTTTTTCAGACCGTTTCATGCTCCTCATATTTTTGACACCGTTTGAAGCTCTTCATATTTTTCACACCTTTTCAGGCACTTCATGTTTTTGAACACCGCTTCAGGCTCCTTCTATTTTTCAGAGAGTTTCATGCTCCTCATGTATTTCACACCTTTTGAAGCTCTTCATATTTTCCACACCTTTTCAGGCTCTTCATATTTTTCCACAAAACTTCATGCTTCTCCTATTTTTCAGTCCGTTTCAAACTCCTCATGTATTTCACACCTTTTGAAGCTCTTCATATTTTTCACACCTTTTCCGGCTCTTCATGTTTTTGATCACCGTTTCATGCTCCTCCTATTTTTCAGACCGTTTCATGCTACTCATATTTTTGACACCTTTTGAAGCTCTCCATATTTTTCACACCTTTTCAAGCTCTTCATATTTTTGAACACCGCTTCATGCTCCTCCAATTTTTCAGGCCGTTTAATGCTCCTCATAATTTTGACACCTTTTGAAGCTCTTCATATGTTTCACACATTTTCAGGCTCTTGATTTTTTTCAACACCACTTCATGCTCCTCCTATTTTTCAGACCGTTTATTGCTCATCTCATTTTTTACACCTTTTGAAGCTCTTCATATTTTTCACACCTTTTGATGCTCTTCATATTTTTCACACGTTTTCAGGCTCTTCAAGTTTTTCAACACCGCTTCATGCTCCTCCTATTTTTCAGACCGTTTCATGCTCCTCATATTTTTGACACCTTTTGAAGCTCTTCATATTTTTCACACATTTTCAGGCTCTTCATGTTTTTCAGCACCGTTTTATGATCCTCCTATTTTTAAGAACTTCTCATGCTCATCTCATTTTGACAGCTTTTGAAGCGTTTCATATTTTTCACAAATTTTCAGGCTCCTCAGGTTTTTGAACCCCGCTTCATGATCCTCTTATTTTTCAGAGAGTTTCATGCTCCTCATGTATTTCACACCTTTTGAAGCTCTTCGTATTTTTCACACCTTTTCAGGCTCTTCATGTTTTTCCACACCACTTCATGCTTCTCCTATTTTTCAGCCCGTTTCATGCTCCTCATGTATTTCACACCTTTTGAAGCTCTTCATATTTGTCACACCTTTTCAGGCTCTTCATGTTTTTGAACACCGCTTCATGCTCCTCCTATATTTCAGACCGTTTCTTGCTCCTCATATTTTTAACACTTTTTGAAACTCTTCATATTTTTCACACCTTTTCAGGTTTTCCATATTTTTGAACCCCGCTTCATGATCCTCCTATTTTTCAGACCGTTTCATGCTCCTCGTATTTTTGACACCTTTTGAAGCTCTTCATATTTTTCACACCTTCAGGGTCTTCATGTTTTTCAACACCACTTCATGCTCCTCCCATTTTTCAGACCGTTTCATGCTCCTCATATTTTTCATACCTTTAGAAGCTCTTCATATTTTTCACACCTTTTCAGGCTCTTCATGTTTTTCCACACCACTTCATGCTCCTCCTATTTTTCAGACCGTTTCATGCTCCCCGTGTATTTCACACCTTTTGAAGGTCTTCATATTTTTCACACATTTTCAGGCTCCTCATATTTTTGATCATCGCTTCATACTCCTCCTATTTTTCAGACCGTTTCATGCTCCTCATATTTTTGACACCTTTTGAAGCTCTTCATATTTTTCACACCTTTTCAGGCTCTTCATGTTTTTGAACACCGCTTCATGCTCCTCCTATTTTTTCAGACCGTTTCATGATCCTCATATTTTTGACTCCTTTTGAAGCTCTTCATATTTTTCACACTTTTTCAGACTCTTCATGTTTCTCAACACCACTTCATGCTCCTCCTATTTTTCAGACCGCTTCATTCTCCTCATATTTTTGACACCTTTTGAAGCTCTTCATATATTTCACACCTTTTCAGGCTCTTCATGTTTTTAACACCACTTCATGCTCCCCCTTTTTTCATACCATTTCCTGCTCTTCGATTTTTGACACCTTTTGAAGTTCTTCATATATTTCACACCTTTTGAAGCTCTTAATATTTTTCACACCTTTTCAGGCTCTTCATGTTTTTCAACACCGCTTCATGCTCCTCCTATTTTTCAGACCGTTTCATGCTCCTCATATATTTGACACGTTTTGAAGCTCTTCATATTTTTCACACCTTTTCAGGCTCTTCATGTTTTTGAACACCGTTTCATGCTATTCCTATTTTTCAAACTGTTTCATGGTCCTCATATTTGTTACACCTTTTGAAGCTATTCATATATTTCACACCTTTTCAGTCTCTTCTTGTTTTTCAACACAGCTTCATTCTCCTCCTATTTTTCAGACCGTTTCATGCTCCTCATATTTTTGACACCTTTTGTAGCTCTTCATATTTTACACATATTCAGGCTCTTCATGTTTTTCAACACCGTTTCTTGATCCTCCTATTTTTCAGACCGTTTCATGCTCGTTTCATTTTTAACACCTTTTGAAGCTTTTCATATTTTTCACAACTTTTCAGGCTCTTCATATTTTTGAACATCACTTCATGATGCTCCTATTTTTCAGACCGTTTCATGCTCATCTCATTTTTGACACCTTTGAAGCTCTTCATATTTTTCACACCTTTTGAAAGTCTTCATATATTTCACACCTTTTCAGGCTCTTCATGTTTTTCAACACCGCTTCATGCTCCGCCTATTTTTCAGACCGTTCATTCTCCTCATAATTTTGAAACATTTTGAAGCTCTTCTTATTTTTCACACCTTTTCAGGCTCTTTATGGTTTTCAAGACCGCTTCATGCTCCTGCTATTTTCCAGACTGTTCATGCTCCTCATATTTTTGACACCTTTTGAAGCTCTTCATATTTTTCACACCTTTTCAGGCTCTTCATGTTTTTCAACACCGCTTCATGCTCCTCCTAATTTTCAGACCGTTTCATGCTCCTCATATTTTTGACACCTTTTGAAGCTCTTCATATATTTCACACTTTTTCAGGCTCATCATGTTTTTCAACACCACTTCATGCTCCTCCTATTTTTCGGGCCGTTTCATGCTCATCTCATTTTTGACACCTTTTGAAGCTCTTCATATTTTTCACACCTTTAGAAGCTCTTCATATCTTTCACACATTTTTAGGCTCTTCACGTTTTTCAACACCACTTCATGCTTCTCATATTATTGAGACAGTTTCATGCTCCTAATATTTTTGACACCTTATGAAGCTCTTCATATTTTTCACACCTTTTCAGACTCTTCATGCTTTTCAAAACCGCTTCATGCTCCTCCTATTTTTCAGACCGGTTCATGCTCCTCATATTTTTCACATCTTTTGATGATCTTTTTATTTTTCACACCTTTTCAGGCTCTTCATGTTTTTAAACATCACTTCTTGCTCCTCCTATTTTTCAGACCGTTTCATGCTCCTCATATTTTTGACACATTTTGAAGATCTTCATATTTCTCACATCATTTCAGGGTCTTCATGTTTTTCAACACCGCTTCATGCTCCTCCTATCTTTCAGAACATTTCATGCTCATCTCAATTTTGACACATTTTGAAGCTCTTCATATATTTCACACCTTTTGTAGCTCTTCATAATTTTCACACGTTTTCAGGCTCTTCATGTTTTTCAACACGGCTTCATGATCCTCCTATTTTCATACCGTTCATGCTCCTCATATTTTTGACACCTTTTGAAGTTCTTCCTATTTTTCACAACTCTTCATGCTCTTCATGTTTTTCGACACCGCTTCATGCTCCTCCTATTTTTCAGCCTGTTTCATGCTCCTCATATTTTTGACACCTTTTGAAGCTCTTCATATTTTTCACACCATTTCATGCTCTTCATGATTATCAACAACGTCTCATGCTCCACCTATTTTTTTGACCGTTTCATGCTCCTCATATTTTTGACACCTTTTTAAGCTCTTCATGTTTTTCACACCCTTTCATGGTCTTCATATTTTTCAACACCGTTTCATGCTTCTTCTAATTTTCATACCGTTTCATGCTCCTCATAATTTTGACGCCTTTTGCAGCTCTTCTTATACTTCACAACTTTTCAGGCTCTTCATGATATTCAACACCTTTTCAGGCTCCTTCTATTTTTCAGACCGTTTCGTGCTCCTCATATTTTTTACAACTTTTGACGCTCTTTACATTATTCAGACCTTTCCATGCTCTTCATGTTTTAGAACACCGCTTCATGCTCCTCCTATTTTTCAGACCGTTTCATGCTCCTCATATTTTTGATACCTTTTGAAGCTGTTCATATTTTTCACACCTTTTCAGGCTCTTCATGTTTTTCAACAACACTTCATGCTTCTCCTACTTTTTAAGACCATTTCATGCTCCTCATATATTTGACACCTTTTGAAGCTCTTCATATTTTTCACACCTTTTCAGGCTCTTCATTTTTTTCAACACCGCTTAATGCTCCTCCTGTTTTTCAGACCGTTTCATGCTCCTCATTTTTTGACACCTTTTGAAGCTCTTCATATATTTCACACCTTCAGGCTCTTCATGTTTTTCAACACCGCTTCATGATCCTCCTATTTTTCAAACCTTTTCATGCTCCTCATATGTTTCACACCTTTTCAAGTTCTTCATGTTTTTTAACACCTTTTCTTGCTCCTGCTATATTTCAGACCGTTTCATGTTCCTCATACTTTGACACCTTTTGAAGCTCTTCATATTTTTCACACCTTTCCATGCTCTTCATGTTTTCCAACACCGTTTCATGCTCCTCCTATTTTTCAGACCGTTTCAGGCTCCTCATATTTTGACACCTCTTGAAGCTCTTCATATTTTTCACACCTTTCCATGCTCTTCATGTTTTTCAAATCCGTTTCATGCTCCTCCTATTTTACAGACCGTTTCAGGCTCCTCATATTTTTCAGATCGTTTTATGGTCCTCATATTTTTGACACCTTTTGAAGCTCTTCATATTTTTCACACCTTTTCAGGCTCTTCATGTGTTTCAACACCGTTTCTTGCTCCTCATATTTTTGACACCTTTTTAAGCTCTTCATATTTTTAACACCTTTTCATGCTCTTCATGTTTATCATCAACGTCTCATGCTCCTCCTATTTTTTGACCGTTTCATGCTCCTCATACTTTTGACACCTTTTTAAGCTCTTCATGTTTTTCACACCCTTTCATGGTCTTCATATTTTTCAACACCGTTTCATGCTTCTTCTAATTTTCAGACCGTTTCATGCTCCTCATAATTTTGACGCCTTTTGCAGCTCTTCTTATTCTTCACACGTTTTCAGGCTCTTCATGATTTTCAACACCTTTTCAGGATCCTCCTATTTTTCAGACCGTTTCTTGCTCCTCATAATTTTTACACCTTTGAAGCTCTTCATATTTTTCACACGTTTTTAGGCTCTTCATGTTTTTGAACACCGTTTCATGCTCCTCCTAATTTTCAGACCTTTTCATGCACTTCATATTTTTGACACCTTTTGAAGCTCTTCATATTTTTCACACCTTTTCAGGATCTTCACGTTTTTCAACACCGCTTCATGTTCCTTCTATTTTTCAGACCCTTTCATGCTCCTCATATTTTTGACACCTTTTGAAGTTCCTCATATTTTTTCACACCATTTCAGGCTCTTCATGTTTTTGAACACCGTTTCATGCTCCTCCTACTTTTCAGAGCGTTTCATGCTCCTCATATTTTTGACACCTTTTGAAGTTCCTCATATTTTTCACACCTTTTCAGGGTCTTCATGTTTTTCTACACTACTTCATGCTCCTCCTATTTTTCAGACCGTTTCATGCCCCTCATATTTTTGACACCTTTTGAAGCTCTTTATATGTTTCACACCTTTTGAAGCTCTTCATGTTTTTTAACAACGTTTCATGCTCCTCCTATGTTTCAGACCGTTTCATGCCCCTCATATTTTCGACACCTTTTGAAGCTCTTCATATATTTCACACCTTTTGAAGCTCTTCATGTTTTTTAACACCGTTTCATGCTCCTACTATTTTTCAGACCGTTTCCTGCTCCTCATATTTTCCACACCTTTTGAAGCTTGACATAATTTCACTGCTTTTCAGGATCTTCATGTTTTTGAATACCGCTTCATGCTCCTCCTATTTTTCAGACCGTTTCATGCTCCTTATATTTTTGACACCTTTTGAAGCTCTTCGTATTTTTCACACCTTTTCTGGCTCTTCATGTTTTTGAATACCGCTTCATGCTCCTCCTATTTTTCGGACCGTTTCATGCTCCTCATATATATGACACCTTTTGAAGCTCTTCATATTTTTCACACCTTTTCAGGCTCTTCATGTTTTTGAACTCCGTTTCTTGCTCCTCCGATTTTTCAGACCATTTCATTCTCCTCATATTTTTGACAACTTTTAAAGCTCCTCATATTTTTCACATATTTTCAGGCTCTTCATGTTTTTCAACACCGCTTCATGCTCCTCCTATTTTTCAGACCGTTTCATGCTCCTCATATTTTTCACACCTTTTGAAGCTTCACATAATTTCATAGCTTTTCAGGCTCTTCATGTTTTGAATACCGCTTCATGCTCCTCCTATTTTTCAGATAGTTTCATGCTCCTCATATATATGACACCTTTTGAAGCTCTTCATATTTTTCACACCTTTTCAGGGTTTTCATGTTTTTGAACACCGCTTCATGCTCCTCCTATTTTTCAGACCGTTTCATGCTCTTCATAATTTTGGCACCTTTTGAAGCTCTTCATATTATTCACACCTTTTCAGGCTCTTCATGTTTTTCAACACCGCTTCATGCTCCTCCTATTTTTCAAACCGTTTCATGCTCCTCATATTTTTTACACCTTTTAAAGCTCTTCATATTTTTCACACCTTTTCAGGCTCTTCACGTTTTTCAACACCGCTTCATGTTCCTTCTATTTTTCAGACCGTTTCATGCATCTCATATTTTTGACTTCTTTTAAGTTCTTCATATATTTCACACCTTTTCATGCTCTTCATGTTTTTCAACACCGCTTCATGCTCCTCCTATTTATCAGACCATTTCATGCTCCTCCTATTTTTCAGACCGTTTCATGCTCTTCATATTTTTGACACCTTTGAAACTCTTCATATATTTCACACCTTTTCAGACTCTTCATGTTTTTGAACACAGTTTCATGCTCCTCCTATTTTTCTGACCTTTTCATGCTCTTCATATTTTTGCCTACTTTTGAAGCTCTTCGTATTTTTCACACCATTTCAGGCTCTTCATGTTTTTCAACACCGCTTCATGCTCCTCCTATTTTTCAGACCGTTTCTTTCTCCTCATATTTTTGACACGATTTGAAGCTCTTCATATTCTTCACAGCTTTTGATGCTCTTCATGTTTTTCAACACCGCTTCATGCTCCTCCTATTTTTCAGACCGTTTCATGCTCCTCATATTTTTGACACCTTTTGAAGCTGTTCATATTTTTCACACCTTGTCCGGCTCCCCATGTTTTTCAACACGGCTTCATGATCCTCCTGTTTTTCAGACCGTTTCATGCTCCTCATATTTTTGACACGTTTTGAAGCTCTTCATATTTTTCACACCTTTTTTAGGCTCTTCATGTTTTTCACACCACTTCATGCTCCTCCTATTTTTCCGACCGTTTCATGCTCTTCATATTTTTGACACTTTTTGAATCTCTTCATATTTTTCACACCTTTTCTGGCTCTTCATGTTTTTCAACACGGCTTCATGCTCGTCCTACTTTCCAGACCGTTTCATGCTCGTCTCATTTTTGATACCTTTTGAAGCTCTTCATATTTCTCACAACTTTTAAGCTCTTCATGTTTTTCACACGTTTTCAGGCTCTTCATGTTTTTCAACACCGCTTCATGCTCCTCCCATTTTTCAGACCGTTTCATGCTCCTCCTGTTTTTCAGAACGTTTCATGCTCCTCATATTTTTGACACCTTTTGAGCTCTTCATATTTTTCACACCATTTCACGCTCTTCATGTTTTTGAACACCGCTTCATGCTCCTCCTATATTTCAGACCGTTTCATGCTCCTCCTATTTTTGACACCTTTTGAAGCTCTTCATATTTTTCACACCATTTCAGGCTCTTCATGTTTTTGAACACCGTTTAATGCTCCTCCTATTTTTCAGACCGTTTCATGCTCTTCATATTTTTGACACCTTTTAAAGCTCTTCATATTTTACCCACCTTTTCAGCTGTTCATGTTTTTCAACACCGCTTCATGCTCCTCCTATTTTTCAGACCGTTTCATGCTCCACATGTATTTCCAACCTTTTGAAGCTCTTCATATTTTTCAAACCTTTTCAGGCTCTTCATATTTTTGAACCCCGCTTCATGCTCCTCCTATTTTTCAGACCGTTTCATGCTCCTCATAATTTTCACACCTTTTCAAGCTCTTCATATTTTTCACACCATTTCAGGCTCTTCATGTTTTTGAACACCGTTTAATGCTCCTCCTATTTTTCAGACCGTTTCATGCTCCTCATATATTTGACATCTTTTGAAGCTCTTCATATTTTACCCACCTTTTCAGGCTCTTCATGTTTTTCAACACCGCTTCATGCTCCACCTATTTTTCAGACCGTTTCACGCTCCTCATAGTTTTCACACCTTTTGAATCTCTTCATATTTTTCACACCATTTCAGGCTCTTCATGTTTTTGAACACCGTTTAATGCTCCTCCTATTTTTCAGACCGTTTCATGCTCCTCATATTTTTGACACCTTTTGAAGCTCTTCATATTTTACCCACCTTTTCAGGCTCTTCATGTTTTTCAACAGGCTTCATGCTCCTCTTATTTTTCAGAACGTTTCATGCTCTCCATGTATTTCCAACCTTTTTAAGCTCTTCATATTTTTCACACCTTTTTAGGCTCTTCATGTGTTTCACACCACTTCATGCTCCTCCTATTTTTCAGACCGTTTCATGCTCTTCATATTTTTGACACTTTTTAAAGCTCTTCATATTTTTCACACCTTTTCTGGCTCTTCATGTTTTTCTACACCGCTTCATGCTCATCGTACTTTCCAGACCGTTTCATGCTCGTCTCATTTTTGACACCTTTTGAAGCTCTTCATATTTCTCACAAATTTTAAGCTCTTCATGTTTTTCACACGTTTTCAGGCTCTTCATGTTTGTCAACACCGCT
This sequence comes from Dama dama, assembly GCF_033118175.1. Lineage (NCBI taxonomy): Eukaryota > Metazoa > Chordata > Mammalia > Artiodactyla > Cervidae > Dama > Dama dama. The sequence goes on along the minus strand of NC_083714.1, from coordinate 2,486,623 downwards.
TCATGCTCCTCCCATTTTTCAGACCGTTTCATGCTCCTCCTATTTTTCAGAACGTTTCATGCTCCTCATAATTTTCACACCTTTTCAAGCTCTTCATATTTTTCACACCATTTCACGCTCTTCATGTTTTTGAACACCGCTTCATGCTCCTCCTATTTTTCAGACCATTCGTGCTCCTCATATTTTTGACCACATTTGAAGCTCTTCATATTTTTCACACCTTTTCTGGCTCTTCATGTTTTTGAACTCCGTTTCTTGCTCCTCCTATTTTTCAGACCGTTTCATGCTCTTCATATTTTTGACACCTTTTAAAGCTCTTCATATTTTACCCACCTTTTCAGCTGTTCATGTTTTTCAACACCGCTTCATGCTCCTCCTATTTTTCAGACCGTTTCATGCTCCACATGTATTTCCAACCTTTTGAAGCTCTTCATATTTTTCACACCATTTCACGTTCTTCATGTTTTTGAACACCGTTTAATGCTCCTCCTATTTTTCAGACCGTTTCATGCTCCTCATATTTTTGACACCTTTTGAAGCTCTTCATATTTTACCCACCTTTTCAGGCTCTTTATGTTTTTGAACACCGCTTCATGCTCCTCCTATTTTTCAGACCATTTCATGCTCCTCATGTATTTCCAAACTTTTGAAGCTCTTCATATTTTTTACACCCTTTCAGGCTCTTCATGTTTTTCAAGACGGCTTCATGCTCCTCCTATTTTTCAGACAGTTTCATGCTCCTCATATTTTACACATTTTGTGAAGCTCATCATATTTTCCACACCTTTTCAGGCTCTTCATGTTTTTCAACACCGCTTCATGCTCCTCCTATTTTTCAGACCGTTTCATGCTCCTCATGTATTTCACACCTTTTGAAGCTCTTCATATATTTCACACCATTTAAGGCTCTTCAAATTTTTGTCCAACGCTACAACGCTCCTCCTATTTTTCAGACCGTTTCATGCTCCTCATATTTTTGACACCTTTTGAAGCTCTTCATATTTTTCACACCTTTTCAGGCTCTTCATGTTTTTGAACACCGTTTCATGCTCCTCCTATTTTCAGTCCGTTTCTTGCTCCTCATATTTTTGACACCTTTGAGTCTCTTCATATTTTTCACACTTTTTGAAGCTCTTCATATATTTCACACATTTCAAGTGTCTTCATGTTTTTCAACACCGCTTCATGCTCCTCCTATTTTTCACACCGTTTCATGCTCCTCATGTATTTCATACACTTTGAAGCTCTTCATATTTTTCACAACTTTTCAGGTTCTTCATGTTTTTCAACACTGCTTCATGCTCCTCCTATTTTTCTGACCGTTTCATGCTCCTCATGTATTTCACACATTTTGAAGCTCTTCATATTTTTCACACCTTTTGAAGCTCTTCATATTTTTCACACCTTTTGAAGCTCTTCATATTTTTCACACCTTTTCAGGCTATTCATGTTTTTGAACACCGTTTCATGCTCCTCATAATTTTGACACCTTTTGAAGCTCTTCATATTTTTCACACCTTTTCAGGCTCTTCATGTTTTTCAAACCTCTTCATGCTCCTCCAATTTTCGATCGTTTCATGCTTCTCATATTTTTGACACCTTTTGAAGCTCTTCCTATTTTTCACACCTTCTGAAGCTCTTCATATTTTTCACACCTTTTGAAGCTCTTCATATTTTTCACACCTTTTCAGGCTATTCATGTTTTTGAACACCGTTTCATGCTCCTCATAATTTTGACACCTTTTGAAGCTCTTCATATTTTTCACACCTTTTCAGGTTCTTCATGTTTTTCAACACCACTTCATGTTCCTCCTATTATTCAGACCATTTCATTCTCATCGCATTTTGACACCTTTTGAAGCTCTTCATATTTTTCACACCTTTTGAAGCTCTTCATATTTTTCACACCTTTTCAGGCTCTTCATGTTTTTCCACACCGCTTCATGATCCTCCTATCTTTCAGACCGTTTCCTGCTCCTCATAATTTTCACACCTTTTGTAGCTCTTCATATTTTACACGTATTCAGGCTCTTCATGTTTTTCAACACCGTTTCTTGATCCTCCTATTTTTCAGACCGTTTCAAGCTCTTTATATTTTTCACAACTTTTGAAGCTCTTCATATTTTTCACACCTTTTCAAGCTCTTCATGTTTTTCAACACCGCTTCATGCTCGTCCTATTTTTCAGACCTTTTCATGCTCCTCATATTTTTGACACCTTTTGAAGGTCTTCATATTTTTCACCACTTTTCAGGTTCTTCATGTTTTTGAGCACATCTTCATGCTCCTCCTATTTTTCAGAGAGTTTCATGCTCCTCATGTATTTTACACCTTTTGAAGCTCTTCCTATTTTTCACACCTTTTCAGGCTCTTCAAGATTTTGATCACAGTTTCAGGCTCCTCCTATTTTTCAGACCGTTTCATGCTCCTCATATTTTTGACACCTTTTGAAGCTCTTCATATTTTTCACACATTTTGAAGCTCTTCATATATTTCACACCATTTCAGGCTCTTCATGTTTTTCAACACCACTTCATGCTCCTCCTATTTTTCAGACCGTTTCATGCGCCTCATATATTTGAAGCTCTTCATATTTTTCACACCTGTTCAGGCTCTTCATGTTTTTCTACACCGCTTCATGCTCGTCCTATTTTTCAGACCTTTTCATGCTCCTCATATTTTTTACACCTTTTGAAGCTCTTCATATTTTTCACAGCATTTCAGGCTCTTCATGTATTTGAACTCCGCTTCATGCTCCTCCTATTTTTCAGACCGTTTTATGCTCCTCATATTTTTGACACCTTTTGAAGCTCTTTATATTTTTCAAAACTTTTCAGGCCCTTCATGTATTTGATCAGCATTTCATGCTCCTCCTATTTTTCAGACCATTTCATGCTCCTCATATTTTTGACACCTTTTGAAGCTCTTCATATTTTTCACACCTTTTCAGGCTCTTCATATTTCTGAACACCCCTTCATGCTCCACCTATGTTTCAAACCGTTTCATTCTCCTCCTATTTTTGACACCTTTTGAAGCTCTTCATATATTTCACACCTTTTCAGGCTCTTCCTTTTTTTCAACACCACTTCATGCTCGTCCTATTTGTCAGATCGTTTCATGCTCATCTCATTTTTGACACCTTTTGAAGCTCTTCATATTTTTCACACCTTTTGAAGCTCTTCATATTTTCCACACCTTTTCAGTCTCTTCTTGTTTTTCAACACAGCTTCAACCTCCTCCTATTTTACAGACCGTTTCATGCTCCTCATATTTTTGACACCTTTTGTAGCTCTTCATATTTTACACGTATTCAGGCTCTTCATGTTTTTCAACACCGTTTCTTGATCCTCCTATTTTTCAGACCGTTTCAAGCTCTTCATATTTTTCACACCTTTTCAGGCTCTTCATGTTTTTCAACACCGCTTCATGCTCGTCCTATTTTTCAGACGGTTTTATCCTCCTCATATTTTTGACACCTTTTGAAGCTCTTCATATTTTCCACACCTTTTTAGTCTCTTCTTGTTTTTCAACACAGCTTCAACCTCCTCCTATTTTACAGACCGTTTCATGCTCCTCATATTTTTGACACCTTTTGAAGCTCTTCATATTTTTCACAGCATTTCAGGCTCTTCATGTATTTGAACTCCGCTTCATGCTCCTCCTATTTTTCAGACGGTTTTATCCTCCTCATATTTTTGACACCTTTTGAAGCTCTTCATATTTTTCACAACTTTTCAGGCTCTTAATGTTTTTGAGCACATCTTCATGCTCCTCCTATTTTTCAGAGAGTTTCATGCTCCTCATGTATTTTACACCTTTTGAAGCTCTTCCTATTTTTCACACCTTTGCAGGCTCTTCAAGTTTTTGATCACAGTTTCAGGCTCCTCCTATTTTTCAGACCGTTTCATGCTCCTCATATTTTTGACACCTTTTGAAGCTCTTCATATTTTTCACACCTTTTCAAGCTCTTCATGTTTTTGAACACCGCTTCATGATCCTCCTATTTTTCAGACCGTTTCATGCTCTTCATATTTTTGACACCTTTTGAAGCTCTTCATATTTTTCACACCTTTTCAAGCTCTTCATGTTTTTGAACACCGTTTCATGCTCTTCCTATTTTTCATACCGTTTCATGGTCCTCATATTTGTTACACCTTTTGAAGCTCTTCATTTTTTTTCACACCTTTTTACGCTCTTCATGTTTTTCAACACCGCTTCATGCTCCTCCTATTTTTCAGACCGTTTCGTGCTCTTCATATTTTGACACCTTTTGAAGCTCTTCATATATTTCACACCTTTTTAGGCTCTTCTTTTTTTTCAACAAGACTTCATGCTCCTCCTATTTTTCAGACCGTTTCATGCGCATCGCATTTTTGACACCTTTTGAATCTCTTCATATTTTTCACACATTTTGAAGCTCTTCATATTTTTTCACACGTTTTGAGGCTCTTCGTGTTTTTCAACACCACTTCATGCTCCTCCTATTTTTCACACCGTTTCATGCTCATCTCATTTTTGACACCTTTTGAAGCTCTTCATATATTTCACACCTTTTCAAGCTCTTCATATTATTCAGACCTTTTCAGGCTCTTCATGTTTTTGAACACCGCTTCATGCTCCTCCTGTTTTTCAGACCGTTTCATGCTCCTCATATTTTTGACACCGTTTGAAGCTCTTCATATTTTTCACACCTTTTCAGGCACTTCATGTTTTTGAACACCGCTTCAGGCTCCTTCTATTTTTCAGAGAGTTTCATGCTCCTCATGTATTTCACACCTTTTGAAGCTCTTCATATTTTCCACACCTTTTCAGGCTCTTCATATTTTTCCACACCACTTCATGCTTCTCCTATTTTTCAGCCCGTTTCAAACTCCTCATGTGTTTCACACCTTTTGAAGCTCTTCATATTTTTCACACCTTTTCCGGCTCTTCATGTTTTTGATCACCGTTTCATGCTCCTCCTATTTTTCAGACCGTTTCATGCTACTCATATTTTTGACACCTTTTGAAGCTCTCCATATTTTTCACACCTTTTCAGGCTCTTCATATTTTTGAACACCGCTTCATGCTCCTCCAATTTTTCAGGCCGTTTAATGCTCCTCATAATTTTGACACCTTTTGAAGCTCTTCATATGTTTCACACATTTTCAGGCTCTTCATTTTTTTCAACACCACTTCATGCTCCTCCTATTTTTCAGACGGTTTATTGCTCATCTCATTTTTTACACCTTTTGAAGCTCTTCATATTTTTCACACCTTTTGATGCTCTTCATATTTTTCACACCTTTTCCGGCTCTTCATGTTTTTGATCACCGTTTCATGCTCCTCCTATTTTTCAGACCGTTTCATGCTACTCATATTTTTGACACCTTTTGAAGCTCTCCATATTTTTCACACCTTTTCAGGCTCTTCATATTTTTGAACACCGTTTCATGCTCCTCCTATTTTTCAGACCGTTTCATGCTACTCATATTTTTGACACCTTTTGAAGCTCTCCATATTTTTCACACCTTTTCAGTCTCTTCAAGTTTTTCAACACCGCTTCATGCTCCTCCTATTTTTCAGACCGTTTCATGCTCCTCATATTTTTGACACCTTTTGAAGCTCTTCATATTTTTCACACCTTTTCAGGCTCTTCTTGTTTTTCACACCTTTTCAGGCTCCTCATGTTTTTGAACACCATTTCATGCTTCTCCTATTTTGCAGACCATTTCATTCTCCTCATATTTTTGACACCTTTTGAAGCTCTTCATATATTTCACACCTTTTAAGGCTTTTCATTTTTTTCAACACCACTTCATGCTCCTCCTATTTTTCAGACCGTTTCATGCTCCTCATATTTTTGACACATTTTTAAGCTCTTCATATTTTTCACACCTTTTCAGGCTCTTCTTGTTTTTGAACACCGCTTCATGCTCCTCTTATATTTCAGACCGTTTCATGCTCATCTCATATTTGACACCTTTTGAAGCTCTTCATATTTTTCACACTTTTTCAGGCTCTTCAGGTTTTTCAGCACCGTTTTATGATCCTCCTATTTTTAAGAACTTCTCATGCTCATCTCATTTTGACAGCTTTTGAAGCGTTTCATATTTTTCACAAATTTTCAGGCTCCTCATGTTTTTGAACCCCGCTTCATGATCCTCTTATTTTTCAGAGAGTTTCATGCTCCTCATGTATTTCACACCTTTTGAAGCTCTTCGTATTTTTCACACCATTTCAGGCTCTTCATGTTTTTCCACACCACTTCATGCTTCTCCTATTTTTCAGCCCGTTTCATGCTCCTCATGTATTTCACACCTTTTGAAGCTCTTCATATTTTTCACACCTTTTCAGGCTCTTCATGTTTTTGAACACCGCTTCATGCTCCTCCTATATTTCAGACCGTTTCTTGCTCCTCATATTTTTGACACTTTTTGAAACTCTTCATATTTTTCACACCTTTTCAGGTTTTCCATGTTTTTGAACCCCGCTTCATGATCCTCCTATTTTTCAGACCGTTTCATGCTCCTCGTATTTTTGACACCTTTTGAAGCTCTTCATATTTTTCACACCTTCAGGGTCTTCATGTTTTTCAACACCACTTCATGCTCCTCCCATTTTTCAGACCGTTTCATGCTCCTCATATTTTTCATACCTTTAGAAGCTCTTCATATTTTTCAAACCTTTTCAGGCTCTTCATGTTTTTCAACACAGCTTCATGCTCCTCCTATTTTTGAGACGGTTTCATTCTCCTCATATTTTTGACACCTTTTGAAGCTGTGATATTTTTCACAAATTTTCAGGTTCTTCCTCTTTTTGAACACCGTTTCATGCTCCTCCTATTTTTCAGACCGTTTCATGATCCTCATCTATTTCACACCTTTTGAAGCTCTTCATATTTTTCACACCTTTTCAGGCTCTTCATGTTTTTCCACACCACTTCATGCTTCTCCTATTATTCAGACCGTTTCATGCTCCCCGTGTATTTCACACCTTTTGAAGCTCTTCATATTTTTCACACCTTTTCAGGCTCTTCATGTTTTTGAACACCGCTTCATGCTCCTCCTATTTTTTCAGACCGTTTCATGATCCTCATATTTTTGACTCCTTTTGAAGCTCTTCATATTTTTCACACTTTTTCAGACTCTTCATGTTTCTCAACACCACTTCATGCTCCTCCTATTTTTCAGACCGTTTCATTCTCCTCATATTTTTGACACCTTTTGAAGCTCTTCATATATTTCACACCTTTTCAGGCTCTTCATGTTTTTAACACCACTTCATGCTCCTCCTGTTTTTCAGACCATTTCCTGCTCTTCGATTTTTGACACCTTTTGAAGTTCTTCATATATTTCACACCTTTTGAAGCTCTTAATATTTTTCACACCTTTTCAGGCTCTTCATGTTTTTCAACACCGCTTCATGCTCCTCCTATTTTTCAGACCGTTTCATGCTCCTCATATATTTGACACGTTTTGAAGCTCTTCATATTTTTCACACCTTTTCAGGCTCTTCATGTTTTTGAACACCGTTTCATGCTATTCTTATTTTTCAAACTGTTTCATGGTCCTCATATTTGTTACACCTTTTGAAGCTATTCATATATTTCACACCTTTTCAGTCTCTTCTTGTTTTTCAACACACCTTCATTCTCCTCCTATTTTTCAGACCGTTTCATGCTCCTAATATTTTTGACCCCTTTTGTAGCTCTTCATATTTTACACGTATTCAGGCTCTTCATGTTTTTCAACACCGTTTCTTGATCCTCCTATTTTTCAGACCGTTTCATGCTCGTTTCATTTTTAACACCTTTTGAAGCTTTTCATATTTTTCACAACTTTTCAGGCTCTTCATATTTTTGAACATCGCTTCATGATGCTCCTATTTTTCAGACCGTTTCATGCTCATCTCATTTTTGACACCTTTGAAGCTCTTCATATTTTTCACACCTTTTGAAAGTCTTCATATATTTCACACCTTTTCAGGCTCTTCATGTTTTTCAACACCGCTTCATGCTTCTCCTATTTATCAGACGATTTCATGCTCCTCCTATTTTTCAGACAGTTTCATGCTCTTCATATTTTTGACACCTTTTGAAGCTCTTCATATATTTCACACCTTTTCAGGCTCTTCATGTTTTTGAACACAGTTACATGCTCCTCATATTTTTCAGACCATATCATGCTCTTCATATTTTTGACACCTATTGAAGCTCTTCATATTTTTCACATCTTTTCAGGCTTTTCATGTTTTTCAATGCCCCTTCATGCTCCTCGTATTTTTCAGACCGTTTCATGCTCTTCATATTTTTGACACCTTTTGAAACTCTTCATATATTTCACACCTTTTCAGACTCTTCATGTTTTTGAACACAGTTTCATGCTGCTCCTATTTTTCAGACCCTTTCATGCTCCTCATATTTTTGACACCTTTTGAAGTTCCTCATATTTTTTCACACCATTTCAGGCTCTTCATGTTTTTGAACACCGTTTCATGCTCCTCCTCCTTTTCAGAGCGTTTCATGCTCCTCATATTTTTGACACCTTTTGAAGTTCCTCATATTTTTTCACACCATTTCAGGCTCTTCATGTTTTTGAACAACGTTTCATGCTCCTCCTATGTTTCAGACCGTTTCATGCCCCTCATATTTTCGACACCTTTTGTAGCTCTTCATATATTTCACACCTTTTGAAGCTCTTCATGTTTTTTAACACCGTTTCATGCTCCTACTATTTTTCAGACCGTTTCCTGCTTCTCATATTTTCCACACCTTTTGAAGCTTGACATAATTTCACAGCTTTTCAGGATCTTCATGTTTTTGAATACCGCTTCATGCTCCTCCTATTTTTAAGACCGTTTCATGCTCCTTATATTTTTGACACCTTTTGAAGCTCTTCGTATTTTTCACACCTTTTCTGGCTCTTCATGTTTTTGAATACCGCTTCATGCTCCTCCTATTTTTCGGACCGTTTCATGCTCCTCATATATATGACACCTTTTGAAGCTCTTCATATTTTTCACACCTTTTGAGGTTCTTCATGTTTTTCAACACAACTTCATGCTCATCCTATTTTTCACACCGTTTCATGCTCCTCATATTTTTGACACCATTTGAAGCTCTTCATATGTTTCACACCTCTTCAGGCTCTTCATGTATTTCAACACCGTTTCATGCTACTCCTATTTTTCAGACCGTTTCATGCTCCTCATATTTTTGACACCTTTTGAAGCTCTTCATATACTTCACACCTTTTCAGGCTCTTCATGTTCTTTAAAACCGCTTCATGCTCCAACTATTTTTCAGACCGTTTCCTGCTCCTCATATTTTTCACACCTTTTGAAGCTTCACATAATTTCACAGCTTTTCAGGCTCTTCATGTTTTGAATACCGCTTCATGCTCCTCCTATTTTTCAGATAGTTTCATGCTCCTCATATATATGACTCCTTTTGAAGCTCTTCATATTTTTCACACCTTTTCAGGGTTTTCATGTTTTTGAACACCGCTTCATGCTCCTCCTATTTTTCAGACCGTTTCATGCTCTTCATAATTTTGGCACCTTTTGAAGCTCTTCATATTATTCACACCTTTTCAGGCTCTTCAGGTTTTTCAACACCGCTTCTAGCTCCTCCTAATTTTCAGACCGTTTCATGCTCCTCATATTTTTGACACCTTTTGATGTTCTTCATATTTTTCACACCTTTTCAGGCTCTTCATGTTTTTGAACACCGCTTCATGCTCCTCCTATTTTTGACACCTTTTGAAGCTCTTCATATTTTTCACACCTTTTCAAAATCTCATGTTTTTGAACACAGCTTCATGCTCGTCCTGTTTTTAAGGTTGTTTCATGGTCCTCATGTATTGCACACCTTTTGAAGCTCTTCATATATTTCACACCTTTTCAGGCTCTTCATGTTTTTGAACACCGCTTCATGCTCCTCCTATTTTTCAGACCGCTTCATGCTCCTCCTATTTTTCAGACCGCTTCATGCTCCTCCTATTTTTCAGACTGCTTCATGCTCCTCATATTTTTGACACCTTTTGAAGCTCTTCATATTTTTCACACCTTTTCAGGCTCTCATGTTTTTGAACACAGCTTCATGCTCCTCCTATTTATCAGTCCGTTTCATGCTCCTCATATATTTCACACCTTTTGAAGCTCTGCATATTCTTCACACCTTTTCAGGCTCTTCATGTTTTTGAACACCTTTTCATGATCCTCCTAATTTTCAGACCGTTTCATGCTCCTCATATTTTTGACACCTTTTGAAGCTCTTCATATTTTTCACACATTTTCAGGCTCTTCATATTTTTTAACACCACTTCTTGCTCCTCCTATTTTTCAGATCGCTTCATGCTCATCTCATTTTTTACACCTTTTGAAGCTGTTCATATTTTTCACACCTTTTAAAGATCTTCATATTTTTCACACGTTTTCAGGCTCTACATGTTTTTCAACACCGCCTCATGCTCCTCCTATTTTTCAGACCGTTTCATGCTCCTCATATTTTTGACACGTTTTAAAGCTCTTCATATTTTTCACACCATTTC